>NC_064850.1:127339980-127706230 GCF_024139225.1 Suncus etruscus | reverse complement strand
GCTCCTTCCACACTCCCGGGAACGAGAAGTCGCGTGCGCCGCTGCGCACGACTCGGGCACTTCTGTGAAGTCCAGAGGGGACCCGGCCCAGCTACCCCGACGTCTGCACCAAGAGGCCGGTTTGGGGAAATGAGGGAGACCTCAGCGAGACCCTCGGGGCGCGCACACTGGCACTGCCCAGTTGCCCAGGGACCTGAGCTCCATGGTGCGTCTGTTCCGAAGTGTCCAGACCGGCTGGAGAAAACTGCAGGCGGGGGACCCCAGAGAATGAACCAAGGGTCCGGCCCCGGCTCCTCATAGGGTCCTTGGAGTCTGCCAGGAGTGACCAAAGTGCTGAGCCTGGAGTAATCATGGTTTATCTCCAGGCGTGGCGCAAAAACCAAAACCAAAACTAACCCAAAAAAGCAAACCATGGCTTGGGGGTAAATTTAAATGCAGAACTGTTGGAAATCCTTTCCGGAGACTAAGCCGTGATCAGATGGGATCGGGTGCTTTCAGCTTGGAGCGTCCCCGCAGGGCGACCCCTGGAAAGGGAAGTCTGCCAGACCTACAGCTCTCCAGAAGGGGGTGCGGACAAACGAAGGGTCTCCCCCAAAGGCCGGCGGGCTTGAGGGGAAGGGGCTGGGCGCGCAGGGACTTGGTCGAATGCAGGGTGCCTAGGGTGGGGTGGAAGGAGTCCTCGGGCTCCTGCACAGAGTTCATGGGGGAGAGAGGGACTACAAGTAAGCCTGCCCGGAAAGAGTACGGGTGGGACACATGCAAACACACGTGCACACATATGCAAATACACATGCAAACACATACACACCTGTCTCTGCCCTCGTCCTCCTCGTCTCCAGACACTGCGCACCTGGGGTTAAAACCCGGCCAGCTCCCACAGCCAGGAGATCCAGATGATGTGGCCCAGTGGGTGCAGGGGGGGCAGGATAGCAAAGGGTGGAAGGGCGCTGCTGCCCCCAGGCAGCCCACCCACATTCTATCCAGACTCCTTTTTATGGTCCCGGGGTCCTGACTGGAGCAATCCTTGAGCAAAGAGCAAGGAGTGAGCCCTGAGCACCGCTGGGCCCCTTAGAACTACGAGGACTCAAGGCAGATCAGGAGGAGAAGCAGCACCAGACCAGTGAGGGCTCGGCAGCTAGAAGTCGGGGTTCAGAGCCCTAGGCGAGACAAGGGGGCAGAATCCGGGCAGAGAATGGGCGAGGCACGGAAAGTGGGAGTAGTACTTTGGGTACAGACCCTCCAGGGACACCTAGACCTTTCAAATGCAGATTTCCCCTCAATGGGCCCTCTCCAAAGGGCACTTCAGGTTTTCCAGATTCTTCCAGGGTTGCTAGTTAAAAAAAAAAAAAAAAAAAAGAAGGGCCTGGAGAGATAGCACAGTGGCGTTTGCCTTGCATGCAGCCGATCCAGGACCAAAGGTGGTTGGTTCGAATCCGGGTGTCCCCGAGCCTGCCAGGAGCTATTTCTGAGCAGACAGCCAGGAGGAACCCCTGAGCACCGCCGGGTGTGACCCCCCCCAAAAAAAAATAGCGTGCAGAGGGAAGCTCTACCTTTCACCTGTCCAAAATCTTAAGATAGGAGGTTAGGGCTGGAAAGACCCAAGGGTAAGGCGCCGGCCTGGCAAGGTTCCACCCAGGACTGATGCTCCAGGGGAAAAAACCCTGAATACCGCTGGGTGCGGCCCAAATTTCAAGAAATAGGGGATGTGTGTTTTTTTGTTTGTTTTGGTTTTTAGTTTTGGGGTCACACCCGGCGGCGTTCAGGGGTTACTCGTGCCTCTACACTCAAAAATCGCTCCTGGCAGGCTCTGGGGACCATAAGTGATGCCGGGACTCGAACCACCGCCTTCAGCATGCAAGGTAGACGCCCTACCTCCATGCTATCTCTCAGGCCCCGTCTGTGAAGTATTCTGAGGCAAATTCTGCTGCCCTGGAGGGGGTCTCTGCTTGAGCGCTCGGTCGCCGCTGGCGCGTGGCGGGGGAAGTAGGGGAAGAGGTGCAGAGTGAGGAGGGGAGGGTGGGGTCCTCTGCACCGCCCGGGAGCCCTTCTCCACTACTGTCGGACTCTAAAAAAGTTCCGTAGGACCCTAAAGGTCCCGACTCAACCGTGGCAGGTGGCCTTGAGCCCGCAGCCGGGAGCCCGGGAGGAGGCGGCGGATGACCAGGTTGCCCGGGACCAGGCTGGAAGGGAGAGATTGCTTAGTAGATGCTGACCAGACGAGGTTGCATGGGACGAGGTTGCCCGGGACAAGGTTGCACGGGACGAGATTGCTCAGGATAGTAGCCCGGGGCGAGGTTGTCCGGGGACCAGGTCCAGCGCCGCAGAGACGGACGGGCGCACTCGTTCCGGGAGCAGAGCGGGCGGCCGCGTCCGGAGCGCGCGGCACCGCCGCCAAGGCTCCCGGATCCTTCGGGGACGCTCGCTGCAGCGGGGACTGGGGACGCGGCCCACGCTTGCAGAGGGGCGTGGGGTGCCCGGGGAGGCCGGGACGGGCCGCACCTCCTCTCGCCGCGGGGACTCAGCTCAGTAAAGGGCCCAGCAAGGAGGAGCCCCACCGGCCGGGGCGGGGACACCGTCAGCGGCGGTAATGGTGCGGCACACCCGCCTCCCCGGCCCGCCCAGTGCCGCCCGGCCCCGCCGCAGGGTCACTCCCGGGTCCTCGCGCGGACACGTGCGCCGGGCCCCGCCCCGCCGCCCCCACGTGACCATAAGTCCCCGCCCACGAACGAGCCACGCCCACCCTCCGACAAACCACGCCCGTATAAGGACCGCCCCATCGCAGGACACGCCCACAAACGGCCGCCCACACCGATAGACACGCCCACAAGTGGGGTGTGCCGCCGCGGAGGAGGCCCAGGGACGCGCCACGTCACGCGAGGCCCCGCCCCTCCCGGAGGCCCCGCCCCCCGAGCGGTTACCGGCCCCGCGGCGCGCGCTCCCCCATCTCCGCTCGGCCCGCGCCGGAGACGCAGGTGAGGCCGCGCGGGGCCGGGCTGGGCCGGGGCGGGCGGGCGGCCGGCGCGGGCGGTTGGGCCCCGTTGGACGCGCGCAGGGCTCAGGGCGGACGCGGTGGCGGCGGCCGGGCTGTCAGCGGCGCTGCCCCGGGCCGGAGCCCGTCGGTGCCCGGGCGGAGACACGGGCGTCAGCGCGCCCTGGGCCCGAGCTGTCCGCGGAGGGGGAGGCGGCGGAGGCGGAGGCGGCGCCGCGGGGCCCATGTCCGCTCGCGCCCCGGGCCGGGCCCCGCCGGCCGCCCAGAGTGCGTCGCTGCGGGCCGGCCCGGAGGCCCCGGCGGCGGCCACGAGCGCCGGGGCGCGGGGGGAGCCGTCGCCGGCGCCGGTGCCGGTGCGGGGCCACAGCGTGCCCCAGGCGGCTGTGCCCGTGCGGCCCCTGACCCTGCCGCTGGCGCGCGGCCCCGGAGCCCTCCCGGCCGCTGCCTCGCCCCCGCCGCCCGCGCCGCGCGCCCCTCCGGCCCCGGCCCCCGTGGCGCCGCCGCCGCCGCGCAAGGAGAACCCCTGGACCCGGGGCCCGGCCCTGCCCCCGCCGCCCGACGCAGGTCTGTGCCGCGGGGGGCTTCGGCCCGCGTGCGCGCGGCCCCCCGCGCCGACTTGCAAGTTGCTTCCCGGGCCGCGCCGCGCCGCCACGTGCTGGCCCGGGCGCAGCTGCTGCTGGAGTGGGCAGCGAGCTGGGGCGCGGGCCGGGCCGGGCCGGGGCAGGGACAGGGACTGGGGCAAGGGCCGGGGCAGGTGCGTGTCGGGCCGGGCCGGGCCTCGGCGCAGGTCTCGTCCCGGTTGTAGGTTCGCTGCAGGCTCTGCGCGGAGCAGCGCCGCGGCTGGCTTGTGGCTCTCCATATGCGTGCGCGCCGTCTGGAGCCGAGGCCGGGCTGGCGCGTCTTTGCTTCGGTCTCTTTGCCTCACACTTCACCTGCTCCCCGAAATGGGCTCTGTAAAGTGCGGCGGAGAGAGGGGAAGGGAAGCCGCTGCTGACGCGGTGCAAACTCCCGAGCGAGAGACGGTGCCCCGGGCGCAGGCGTGCGACCCGGGATTTCCCTGGACGTGACTTTGTGGGCCGCCCAACGAAGGGGGCCGGGGTGGGATCGGGACGGCCCTTTAGTTGCTTGGCCTTGTGGGCCGGTGGCGGCGCTCGGCGCGCCCTGACCTAGAGTGTTCCCAGGACCCGGAGCGCGGCGGCGGCGGCGGCTGCAAGGCTCCGTTCGGCCAGCAGCTGTCACGGTGGTGACGGCTTGGCCAGGCCGCTTTCTGAGAACTCCCGGCCCGTGCGGATAGAGGCGGGGAGCGCCAGCCCCCTGCGGGAACCCGGACAGGAGTGTTCTCAGCACGTGCTCCTAGGACAGAGACTTTTTTCAGATTTTATTTTATTTTATTTTCTGATTTACGGCGGTTGGCGTGTTTTCTTGCTTTGACGCCACAGCTGGTTGTGCTCTGGGAGTCACCCCTGGCTGTTCTGGGGATTTATTTACTAGGGACCATATGCATATGCATTGCCCGGAATCAACGCTGGCTGGCTGTGTGCTAGACGAGTGCTTGTATATAACCAGTACTGTCTCTAGGCCCCGCCAGAGAATTTGAGGGTTTCTGCAGCCCTGATTGCTGAACCCCGACTCCAGCCTTCCTGAAAGTAGCTTTATTTCTGGAGCCTCACGTGGTTGCATTTCCCAGTCAGCGAACTGTAGCCATGATCACATTTTTGCATAGTAAAAATCAGCTTTCCAGTGTAATTTCAACTCTTAAGACATGGCCTGTAATTTTTTTTCGATTACATTTTTTAAAATTTCAATAACAATGTTATTAATAGTCTTAACATATTTGGCATTGATGTACAAAGTTACCTCGACCAACAAGACTCCTTACTACTTTGTTTCTGTAACTGAAGTTTTTCTGCTTATTTACATCTATTCACACAAATTTATATAACCCTTTTATTAAGGTATCCGAGGAACTTATAGGTTATGCATACTTTTGGGGGAAGGTAAGGCCACACCCCAGCAATGCTCAAGACTTATTCCTGGATCTGTACTCTGGAATCACTCCTGTGAGGTCCGGGCACCATATGAGGTGCCTTGGATTGAAGGCTAGTTGGCTGTGTGTAAGGCAAGCACCCTTCCCCGTTGTTCAGTTGCTCCGCCCCCATTACTGCTCCTTTTTTTTTTTTTTTTTTTTTTTTTGTGGCACTGGTCATTTCAACGCCAGACCCTTGATCAGACAGAGAATCCCCCCTTCCGCACCAGGATCCCCCTAGTCATCATCTAAGGACTTGGAGGGTTTGGTGTTCCCAGGTGAAACCCTTTCTAGAACAGCTGGAAAGAATTGCTTCTGGTCTTTTGGGCAAAGACCAAAGTGTAGACTCTAGAAAAAACTTTCCTACTCCACCTACAGGAGAGTTTTTTTGTTTCTGTTTTTTTAGTTTTGTTTTTGGACCACACCTGGCAGTGCTTAGGGGTTACACCTAGTTCTGTGCTCAGAAATCACTCCTGGCAGGCTCTGGGTACCATATGGGATGTCAGGGATTGAACTTGGGTTCATTAAGGGTCAGCTGCATGCAAGGCAAACATCCTACCACTGTACTATCACTTCCAGCCCCTGATGTTTTGTTTATTTTTTTGTGGGGGTTGGTTTACTGGGAGGTGGTGGGCAAGCAGAGCTGATCCCTCACCTCTCAGAAGTGCCCCTCCCCTGTCTGACTCTCATCTCTGTGCTCTTTCCCACCATCTCCACCCTTGCTCCCCAGAAGCCACACTACGCAGCTGCCCGCTGGCTGGCCCTTATGTGGGCTCTGGAGGGGTGCTCGGTTGCACTGCCTCACATCCTGCTGGGGGTCTGGCTGGGTTCCTAAGGGACTGGCGGGTCATGGGTGCAGCTTGCGCTTGCTGCCTGGCTCCTGTTCCTGTGCCAGGTCTGGGGAATTGCTTATTCAGTACCAGGCATTTGGGCTTGGCAAGTAACAGGCAGGAGATGGCCCTAGTGACCAGAGAGCTGTTGGTTTTCATCTTTTGATCTGGTGATGGGTCACGTGCCCTACTGCCGATTCATGTCCTGACCTGTGTTTGCCCATCACTGCAGCATGTTGGTGTTTCACTGCGTTTCGCCCTCAAATAATCGAATATCCCACTAATTTTATACAAGGGATCTGAGTGGAAAAAGGAGTGCCCATTGGGGTTCAGGTTTGGACATCAGTCTGTATCCATTGGTCTCATCTCCTTAGTGCTCTCAAACCAAAATATATATATATTATGGATCACACTCGGCAGCGCTCAGGGTTCTGGCTCTACACTCAGAAATCGCTCCTGGCAGGCTTGGGGGACCATATGGGACGCCGGGATTTGAACCACCATCCTTCTGCATGCAAGGCATATGCCCTATCTGCATGCTATCTCTCTGGTCCCACCAAGGGGGGATATATATATATATATATATTTTTTTTTTTTTTCTTTTTGGTTTTTGGGCCACACCTGGCAATGCTTAGGGGGCTACTCCTAGCTCTGTGCTTAGAAATCGCTCCTGGCAAGCTTGGAGAGATTTGGTTTGGGACCATATGGGATGCCAGGAATCAAACCCAGGTCTATCCTGGGTCAGCCACATTCAGGGCAAATACCCTGCCGCTGTGCTATCTTTCCTGCTTCAGGAAAGTCATTTTTTTTTTTTTCCTTTTTTGGCTTTTGGGTCACATTTGGCAGCACTCAGGGGTTACTCCTGGCTCTACACTCAGAAATCGCTCCTGGCAGGCTTGGTGGGACATATGGGATTCTGGGATTCGAACCACCGACCTTCTGGATGCAAGGCAAACTCCCTACCTCCATGCTATCTCTCTGACCCCAAGAAAGTCATTTTTAAAATCGGTTTTAATTTTTTTGGAAGAGGACCATACCTGGCAGTGCTCAGTGGTTGCTTTTGGCTTTGTGCTCAGGAATCACTCCTGGAGGGCTCTGGGAACCATATGGGATGCCCAGAGTTGAACTCTACTCCACCGTGTGCCAAGGTAAACACCCTGTTGTTGCCTTAGCTCCAAGAACATTTTTTAAGTGAGCACAATTGTCCTTGTATTTCATAGCCAAGTTTTTAAAGTGAATTGTTTAGTTAGAAATATTTAGGTCCCTGGGCTCAAGAAAAGCATGAGTTTGATCCCCAGCACTACAAAAAGAACAAGAAGTGACTTCAGGGGGTGACAGAAGTGATAGAACTGCAGAGAGGTTCTTACCTTGCTTGCATGAGGTCTGTCCAGGTTTGATCCCGTATAGTCCCCCAAGTACCACCAGGAGTAATTCTGAACACTACCAGGTGTGCCTCAGAAATAAAAAACAGACCAAAAAAGAGAAAAGTTTGGTTTGGGCCACAGCCGCAGTGCTGGGGCTCAAACCCTGACCCGTATGCAAAAGCACTGAGCCTCCAAGCTCACCCAGGAGCACTTGAATCTGCTCCATTTGGCCTTGAGGTAGCCACAGTACCTGAGCTGCCTGTTTGGAAGGTTCTGGGAGTTGGGGCTTCTGTGGGCACAGCAGGGGGCACAGTCAGGTGCCTGAGTTTGAGTTGGGTTTGAGTCTAGGCATAACTTGTTCCCCCAATTTCAGAACCAGGAGTTGTCACTGAGCACTTTTGGATGTGGCCCAGACACTAGTCGTCGTCCCCCCCACCCCCTCCCTAAATAGCACCTTTAACTTGAGCGACTGCTGGGCCACTAGA
This sequence comes from Suncus etruscus, assembly GCF_024139225.1. Classification (NCBI taxonomy): domain Eukaryota; kingdom Metazoa; phylum Chordata; class Mammalia; order Eulipotyphla; family Soricidae; genus Suncus; species Suncus etruscus. The sequence continues at coordinate 127,698,536 of NC_064850.1, read as the reverse complement.
GGGCATGTGAGGGGAGGTCTGGCACTTCCCTGGCAGGCTCGTCTTCTCAGAACACCCAGAGTGTTGGTTCATTCTTAGGGTCAGTCTGTCTGCGCCTTGATGGTGCTGTTGGGGGGTGGGGTGGAGGGTTTGTGGGCCCACAGCTGGTGCCCTCCCAGGGCCTTCTCAGCCTGACCAGGAAACATGCCATTTGCTGGGAGGAACTGGGGCTTGGACAGCTGTTCCCAGAAAGTCTGCTCTTGGAAAAGTCAATGAACTTGAAGGGCCACTCAGTAAACAGTCGTTATGAAATCACTTTCCTTTGCCCCTCCCCAGCGGTGCCAGGGATCAAACCTAGGCCTGCGCCCTGGCCCTGACCCCTCTGTCCCTCCCCTGGGTGCCAGTAGGGCACTCAGGGATACAAAGATCCCCTTTCCCAAGGAGGAGAACCCAGATCCCTGCTACCCCCCAGAGAGAGAGCTGTATGGAAAAGCCTTTGATTTTTTTAAACTTGTGAAGGGACAAAGTTCATACTGCCACTCCCCTGCTGACGTGGCCCAGAGGTGACACAGCTCCCTCTTGTGTTCTGGGATGAACTGAGGGATCACAGTTCTAATGTTTGCTGCTGTGTTCCTTGGGGGGCGAGGGGACCAGCAGACAACTCTGCAGGGTTAGTTGCTGGGCCCAAAGCCATGCCTCTGGCCCCTGGCTCCGATCACTTTCTGCTTATTGGGTTTGGAGCTGTACATGGCAGAGCTTGGGCTGCTTCTTGGGTCACTTCTGTGATGCTCGGCAGACCCTCTGGAGTGGCACACATGTAAGGCAGGTGCCCTAGACCTGTACTCTTTGTCTAGCCCCGTGTGATTCTAAATCAGATTAAGTTAACTTGTTTTGGTTTTTGGCCACACCCAGCAATACTCAGTTACTACTATCTCTGAACTCAGGAGTAACCCTAGTGGTACTTGGGGGATCATATTGCGATGCTGGTGTTGAGCCTGAGCTAGCCACATGCAAGGCAAACATCCTACCTGCTGTACTATTGCTCTGGCTCTTAAGTTAGTTTTTTTTTTTTTTTTTTTTTTTGGTTTTTGGGCCACACCCGGTGACGCTCAGGGGTTACTCCTGGCTATGTGCTCAGAAGTCGCTCCTGGCTTGGGGGACCATATGGGACGCCGGGGGATCGAACCGAGGTCCGTCCAAGGCTAGCGCAGGCAAGGCAGGCACCTTACCTCTTGCGCCACCGCCCGGCCCCCTTAAGTTAGTTTTTAAAAGAACCAATGATTGTAGGTTCAGTTAATATGTTCAGATAGATTTTCTCCAATTTATATATGTGTGTTGTATATATATATATATATATAATTTGAGAAAAAAAATATATATATTGTTTTGGGGGGGTCAACATTCAGTGATGCTTAGGACTTCCTCCTGGCTCTGTGCCCAGGAGTCACTCCTGTCAGGCTTGGGGGACCATATGGGATGCTGGGGATCAGACCTAGGTTGGCCATATGCAAGGCAAAGCACTCTTCCCACTGTGCTATCATTTCAGCTCCTCTACAGTTAATAATTTGTGGCAGCTGGAGCAATCCAGGAGACAACTCTGAGCACTGCGTGCTGTGGCCCTGAAACAAGAACAAACACAAGTTTATGTCATCCTGAAGTTAAAAAGTTTGTTTTTGTGAGATTGGGGTAATAGTCCAGCAGGTGGGGCTGCCTCAAGTAGTTCCCTGAGCACCACCAGGAATAATTCCTCGGCCAGAGCCAGGAGTAACCCCTGAGCATTGCAAGATGTGTAAGCGCGCGCGCGCGCGTGTGTGTGTGTGTGTGTGTGTGTGTGTGTGTGTGTGTGTGGTGTCTGAATTTCCAGGAGGATGTAAGGCTGCTGCCATGTGATGCCCCACCCAGACTCCAGCTGCTCTTTTTACTTTGTTGGGGTCAGGGCCCTAGCAAGTGAGCAGTTGGAGCGGGGCCATGTCCCTCTCTGTGTTTGGTCTCTGCTCCCTTCTGCTCTTGTATCCTTCATGCTGGCTGTGGTGACTGGTGCATGTCCCGGGACTGCATTGGCGGTATGGAACTTGCTGGTTTGGAAAGCATTTTCCGGGCTGCAGTGGGGTTCCCTGTGATTCCAGCTCTGGCCCTGTTTGCCAGCATGAGTGAAGTGGCAGGTCCGTTGTATGGTGACATGCCTGAGGCCTCAGCAGAGATCCACGCTGGTCCTTTTGAGAAGTGCACACAGACCTGGGAAACATGCTCAATGCTGCGCTCAGGTCTCTGTACATAACACTGTCCCCAGTCATCCCAGTATGCATGGGGCCTCGGGTGTCACAGCGGCACCCACCAGCCCAGCCATGGAGCAAACAAGGCTCCCTGGGCACCTCTTTTTCCCCTACACAGGCACCCCCAGGCTTCTTTGGGTGCTCTTTTCGCTGCTGGTTTCTGAAAATGATGTGCAGTGTCCAGTCAGCTGACTGAATTTCTGTTTCGGTTTTGTTTTGGGCTATCTTGGCCTTTGCTCATGATGTTCCCGATGCTCAGTACTTGCTCTTGTCTCTGTGCTTAGGGCTCACTCCTTCTATTTTTTTTTTTTTTTTTTTTTTTTTTTTTTGTGGTTTTTGCGTCACACCCGGCAGTGCTCAGGGGTTACTCCTGGCTCCATGCTCAGAAATTGCTCCTGGCAGGCACGGGGGACCATATGGGACGCCGGGATTCGAACTGATGACCTTCTTCATGAAAGGCAAACGTTTTACCTCCATGCTATCTCTCCGGCCCCTCACTCCTTCTATTAAAGCCAGCAGAAGTACATGTTGTCCATGCTAGATTTGTACACGTGTGCCCAGACCTGTCCTTCTCTGTTCTGGAGCCTGAGTCTCGGTGCAACCCTTGCTGGTTGTCAGCGTGGTTTGTTTCCAAGGCTTCAATGTTTGAAATCTTTGTTTGGGGGCCACATCTGCAGTTGTGATGTGTAAGGCAAGCTCCTTACTCTTTATTCCTGCACTTACTTCAGCCCCAGAAACTTAGGGCTTATTTTTCAGGTGTTCTGACTATATAGAGAAGCTGTCTCCTTGGCAGCTCAGGAGCTAAATGGTCCTGAACCTGGCTGTATTTCCAGTGTTTTCATAGGGAGACTGGCACCAAAAAGGTTGATCTGTGGGGAAGTGTAAGTAAAGCATAGTGTTTTACCACTTGCTTTTTTTTTTGTTTTGTTTTGTTTTTGTTTTTTTTTTTTTGTTTTTGGGCCACACCCTGTGACGCTCAGGGGTTACTCCTGGCTATGCGCTCAGAAGTTGCTCCTGGCTTCTTGGGGGACCATATGGGACGCCGGGGGATCGAACCGCGGTCCGTCCTAGGCTAGCGCAGGCAAGGCAGGCACCTTACCTCCAGCGCCACCGCCCGGCCCCACTTGCTTTGTTTTTTGGTTGGTTTTTGTTTTGCCATACCTGGCAGTGCTCAGGATATACTCCTGGCTCTGTGCTCAGGAGATGCTCCTGGTGGTACTTTGGGGACTGTATGGGATTCCCGGGATCAATCCAGGTCAGCCATGTGCAAGGCAAAAGCCTACCCAGCTGCACTAGCACTCCAGCTCTTATTTCCTCCTTTGTTTTTTGTTGTTGGTTTTTTTGTTTGTATTGTTTTTGGGTCACACCCGGCTGCACTCAGGGGTTACTCCTGGCTCTGCACTCAGAAATTACTCCTGGGGCTTGCCTTGCAAGCAGCCCATACAAGACCAAAGGTGGTTGGTTCGAATCTCAGTGTCCCATATGGTCCCCCGTGCCTGCCAGGAGCTATTTCTGAGCAGCCAGCCAGGAGTAACCCCTGAGCATCGCCGGGTGTGGCCCAAAAACCAAAAAACAAAAACAAACAAACAAAAAAATCACTCCTGGCAGCCTGGGGGGGGGGGACCAGCATTCTTCTGCATGCAAGGCAAACGCCCTTCTTCCATGCTATCTCTCTGGCCCCGACCTCCCTTATTTATTTATTTATTTTGTTTGTTTGTTTTTTTGTTTATTTATTTATTTATTTTGGTTTTTGGGCCACACCTACTGACACTTAGGGGTTACTCCTGGCTATGCGCTCAGAAATCACTCCATGCTTTGGGGACCATATGGGACGCTGGAGGATCGAACCATGGTCTGTCTTGGGTCAACTGCATGCATGGCAAGTGCCCTATTGCTGCGCCACTACTCCAGGCCCTATTTCCTACTTATTGCTCAGAAGAACACCAAGACCATCTGAATCTCCCCATGGCGTATAGCCAGCTTATCAATAGAAATTTGGATTTCAGAACTTGATGTTTTTCTGGAACTTTTATTTAACATTGATAGAATACTTGTTTTATTTGGGGCCTCTGAGATAGAATAGAGGTTAAAGCAGTTGCCTTGCATGTGACTAACTCCAGTTCTATTCTTGGCACAGAGCCAGAAATAGCCCCTAAGTCCCGTGGCCTAGAGAACAAATAGAGGGCCGGAGAGATAGCACAGCGGTAAGGCGTTTGCCTTGCATGTTGAAGGACGGTGGTTCGAATCCCGGTGTGATCCCCCAAAGAAAAGAAAAAAAAAGCTCTGAGAACAAATAGCAGCAATGAAACCTCCAGTGACTTTGTTTGACCAAATGGAATGATGTGGTTGTAAAAGCAATTCTATGTGTTTATTTTTATTTTTTAGAGCTCACTTCCCCCAAAATTATAAAAGCAGGGAAACTCAAGACAAAGAAAGCAAGCAAGGTATGTGGCCACGCTGGCTCTGAAATGCTGCCTAGGAGCAGTTTCAGAGCCACCATTACTGTTTTTATGCTCAAAGACCCCCATCCCAGAGCCTCTGTGGACCTGGGGTCTGGCCCAGGGTGCAGAGCAGTGAGGAAGGAGGAGGTGGCACAGCGGGTGGTGGTTGGGGGAGAGCGAACCTACAGTGCTCACTGCCTGTCACTCCTTAGGCCAGTGACTTCACCGACATGGCTAACTGGCCCACCCCAAGCGAGCTTGTGAGCACAGGGGTGAGTATATTTGTGGGATCTGCTCAGCCATGCATTTGCGGTTGTCTGGGCTTTCTGCTTATCACATATGCATGCTGCAGGCTTTCATGTAGGAAACTTCCTTTTTTTATTGGGGGTGGGCACCCAGCAATGCTCAGTACTCAGGAAATTCTTGCTCTTGATCATATGCGGTGCCAGCCGGGTACTGAGCCTGGGCTAATTACATTCAAGGCAAACACCCACCCGCTATACTGTGGCTCCAGCCCTGTGGTAAAGGATTGGATCTTTTGGGGGTCTTTCAGGCAGTTTTGAAGCAGCTGAGGCTAGATGCAAGGACTCAGGTGCTGGGGCTATGTCAGTGAGGCCCCGGGCCTTTGGCCACAGTGCTGAGTCCTCTCAGTGCATGCAAAGACTTGTCACTGAAAGCTGAACTGGAGTTTGAGTGATATTCAGCTTCTCCAGCCTCAGCACCACCTTATTGGTGTTCATGCTCCCTGCCAGGCTGTGTTGCTGTGCATGGTTGTTGCTGGTGCAGGTCCACAGAGGGGCAGACATGAGCTGTGTCACTCTGGGTCTCAGTCCAAGATGTTATTGTCTGTATCCACCTATGAGGATGCACACTAACGCGACCCCAGACCTCCCCACACATCCCTCTAATTCTCCAATCATGTATTCTCATCACTCAGGCCTCCTGTTTCCAGGGACAGTACCCGACAGTCATGAGTTGTGAACTGCATCACTCTGCATATTAGTGGGGTTCTGGCCACCCTGCAAGCTGAGGAGTGGGAGAATGGGGAAGCATGGGGAGCTTGAGCACTGTGGGGTCTAGCTGCAGGGTCTGCCCTGAGCTAGCCACAGGCACACGGCCCCAGGCAGGTGCCAAGTGCATGGAACCTTTTGTCTTTCTGCACACTGGTTCTGGAGTGACCTCAGGGCCTCACCCACGCATACACAGTAAACATTGCACTAAGCTGCCTCTTCTTTTCCAGGCTGGGCACCCCGCTGGTTGGCTGGGTGGGGGACTAGACATGGGGCACCTTTTTAAGAGTGTTGAGAGAGGCCATCCTGGTAGAAGGCAGAGGAGAAGCGACCCCAGTGTTGCTGATACTTGCAAGCAAGCTGGCGTCTCTGAAGCCTGCCGGATCTTTTCAGAATCAAAGTGTCATCAGCCATGGCAACAAGAAGCCACAGAACCGAAAGGAAAAAGAAGACAAGGTGGAAAAGCGAAGTAACAGCGAGAGCAAGGAGAGGCGGGAAGCCTTGGCCGCATGCCCGGCAGAGACAGTCAGCGAGGACGAAGCGCAGACCAGCAGCCAGCGCAAGCGAGGTCAGCGGTGGGCTTAGGGCAGGGCGGCCTAGGTGGGCAGCATTCTCGGGTGACCACACAGTGCAGATGCTGCTCATGCTCACCTCTGCTCTTGAATATTTGGGCTCCACCAGATGAGACTCACCTGAACTGGGCCACTCCGTATACCCACAGCTTCCCCTCCCTAGGAGGAACAGTGCTTTGGGAGCTGGGGGACCCTTGCTCCTAGTCGGCCTTAGAAGAGGACTGGGAGGTACAGATGCAGGTGCAGGGTAAGGGGCAGGAGCTGCCACTGGGCTGAACACAGGAGACCCAACTCCATCTCCAGTGAGAGCCCAGGGCCGGCTCCCTGCAGGGCTCCCCACTGCCCTGTGGTTTTGGGTTTACACCTGATGGTGCCCCCAGCACTGTGTTGGGGCTCCCAGGGGCTCCCTTGCGGTCTTTGTGGTCTGCCTGGTTTCCAGTCTGCCGCTCCCCTTGCTGCTGCTCAGGTCTGGGCCTGCTGCAGAAAGTGGAGCAGGTCCTCAGCCTGGCCAGACATGGGGTGGGTCATGGCACAGGAAGTCAGCCAATCCTTGGCCACCACAGAGACCTGAGCCCGGCCCTGGGCTCCTGCACCTGCTGTGCTCAGGTGGTGACTGAAGGGAAGGCCTGGGCTGGGGACAGTTGGCCACTTGCACCCTTTGTCCTCCCGGTGGGCTCCTAAAGCCAGCAAGTCCAGGAGTGCTGCATCTTCCAAGTCCCTTGACTCCTAGGCTTGCTCCAAGATGTCTGGTTTTAGCCATGCTATGTTTGCTCTCTTGCTGGGCTGTGAGGACATTGGGGCCACACCTGCCCAAAGCTGCTCCTGCCTTGTGCTGGGGGCAGCCCGGGGCCCTAGAACTGCATTTCAGCTGTGGGACCGCTACCCGTCCCAGCAAGCACACCATCTCTCTCGCAGCCAGCAGACACAGGTGGGTGCCACTACCCCTGGACGTGGTGAGGCCTGACAGCCAGGAACGCCCCGGCTCCCGGACCAGCTCACGGTGTCAACCTGATGCCAACAAAACCCCTCACAGCGCCCGGAGAAATGACGCCCGGAGTGAGTCCTGCCCACCCACTCCCCACTCCCGTGGGCGTTGCCTCCATCCTCTCCTGTTCCTATGCTGACTTGTGGCTCACTCGGGCCAGGGCCAGGGCCAGGGCAGCACAGAATATGCAGTGACTGTCCTGCTTGTCCCCTCCGTGGGTTGGCAGAGCATGTTGTTGATTGGACCTGATGTGAGAGAAGTGGTGCAGCACCCACCAGGGTAGTTCCTTACATTGTGCTGTCAGGTCTCAGCTCAGGGTGTCTCATTCAGTGTGCATTCCCATTCCAGTGATTTCTCAGGCTATGTTTTGGGTCCAAACTCAGTGGTACTCAGGGGCACTTCTGGCCTTGCTTGGGGGGAGTGGTGGATGGGAAAGGATTGTGCCAGAATTCAGACCATCATCACAGGCATGCTGCACACAGGCAGGTGCCTTAACCACTCACTACAATACACCAACTCTTCAGCCCAAAAGTAGAAATTCAGAATTAAAAAACTCTCCTCCTTTCCTTCCTTCCTTTTTGTTTTTTGTTTCTTGTTAGTTAGGGGGACATAGTGGTTGTGCTGACTCCCGACTGACTTCAGGTTTACTCCTGGCAAGCTTGGGGACCATATAGGGTGCTGGGGCTAGAAACCAGGTTGGCAGCATGCAAGGCAAGTATCCAGCTTCTTCTTCTTCTTTTTTTTTTTTTTTTTTTTTTTTTGGGTCACACCCAGCAGTGCTCAGGGGTTATTCCTGGCTCCACGCTCAGAAATTGCTCATGGCAGGCACGGGGAACCATATGGGATGCCGGGATTCAAACCGATGACCTCCTGCATGAAAGGCAAATGCCTGGGCCCGGAGAGATAGCACAGCGGTGTTTGCCTTGCAAGCAGCCAATCCAGGACCAAAGGTGGTTGGTTCAAATCCCGGTGTCCCATATGGTCCCCCGTGCCTGCCAGGAGCTATTTCTGAGCAGACAGCCAGGAGTAACCCCTGAGCATTGCTGGGTGTGGCCCAAAAACAACAACAACAACAAAAAAAAAAAAACCAAAAAAAGAAAGGCAAACGCCTTACCTCCATGCTATCTCTCCGGCCCCAAGTATCCAGCTTCTATACTTACTGTCTCTGCCCACAGTCTTATCCATAGAGAAACTGAGACAGTGTCTTTCCTCTTGTTTTCATGACATGTGAGCTGGATAAACCAGGACACACAGGTGACCTGCAGGAGGAGCCAGTGTGCTCCCTCCCCAGATCCTTTGCCTCCTGGAGCCCCTGTGGCTAAGCAGCTGACAGGTTCGTGGTTCAGTTATGGCACAGGTACGTGCCCACTGAGTCCAGACCCCAGATCTGCTGCCGTCCTGTTTCCCTCAGGGAGTTTGCTATGAAGCTGGGGTAGGGGGTGACAGGAAGCATACCAGAATGCCCTCTGCATGCTTCTGTGCACGGCCAGCACCTGCCTCAGACCTAAGCTGTGCTTGGCCCCTGGTCAGAGGGCTCAGTGAGAGTGAGTGAGGTGGGGAGGGGGGGTTGCTGGAGGGGTGCTGTGCAGTCAGACCTCCCAAGAGGGTGGCAGAATGCTGAGCAGCCAGAAGGTGACCTGAAGGAATCCAGAGCTTAGGGGCAGTCCCAGTGGATGTTCCCTATGCTTACACAATTACACATACACATTTATACATGCTTATACCTACAATAAAGTCATATACAATACACTGACATATATATATATATATACTCATACATTCACAAGTGTACCCACACAATATTATGTCTGCACTGCACGCAGGCCAGTTTGCACCTCTGTGGGCAGGCATTACTGCCCTCAGGGAACAGTGTTTGCTGAGGGCTGTGGCCAGCTGTGCTCTCTGGAATGCTCTCAGCTGTTAGACAAATGCCTTTCTGCACTTGGTTGCTGACTGCAGTGATTAGAACTTGAAATGTGTGTTGGACGGGCAGGGCTACATTTGCTCCATTGTCAGAGTTGTGATTCAGGCTCTCAAAGCCGGCTGGCACACGATATGCCACTATCTGTGCTGCCCCAGAGCAGGTGTCTGCACGTCTCTGGGTGTGTGTGTGTCTGTGTGTCAGGGTAGGGTAGGTGCCTATGAGTGGGTCTGTGAGCCCATGTGACAGTATGCCTATGAGCGTGTCTGAGCATTTCTGTGAGGGCACCTTAGAGGTGTGTCTGAATCAGCCTCCATGAGTGGCTGCATCTGAGGGTATTGACTTGGGTATGTGAGAGAGAAGTGTGCCCTATTAGCAAGTCTGAGTGAGTAGACCTCTGTCTGAGGCCTCAAGTCTGAGATGAGTAGGGAGGAGTGTGGTTGTGTAGGATGTGTGTGTGTGAGGGGCCTGTCCAGTTGTGACTGTGAGGCCTGGCTCTGAGGGGCATGCCTGGTGTGTCTGAGCCTCTGCTGCTTAAAGGTGACTGAGGGGTGCTTTTGAGTGGGCCTCTGTGGTAGGTAGGACTGAGGGACTTGATCTGCTGAGAGGCGTGTATGAGCCAGCCTGCGGTAGGACTGTCTGAATCCGGGTATTTGAGGGGACGTGTCTTCCTCTGTTGATGGGTGGCTTGTGGCCTAGGTAGGTGGGTATCTTTGGCCGGCGCCCCTAGGGTTGGGTGGGGGCGATGGGCGCTGCCCGGTGCCCTGTGCCTGTTGCCTAGTGTCTGAGCGTGTCCATGTCGCAGGTTGGCGGCGAGATCGCGAGAAGCGGGATGACCAGGATGAAGTTTCCAGCGTCCGCAGTGAGGGCGGCTCCGTGCGAGGCTCTTTCCGAGGTCGCGGACGCGGACGGGGTCGGGGCCGGGGTCGAGGCCTCAGCAGTGCACGAGGTGCGGGATGTCCGGAGCTGGGCAGACGGGCTGGGCAGCCAGGTTAAGGCCTGGCCTCACGTGTCATACCACCCCCTCCAGGGAGCCTGGACTATGCAAGCTTGCGGCCTGAGGCACCCCTAGCAGGGCTGCATAGCAGCATGATGTACTACTACGACGATGGCACCGGGGTACAGCTCTACCCCGTGGAAGAGGCGCTGCTCAAGGACTACATCCGGCGCCAGATGTGAGTACACCTCCACTCCCTTCCCCTCCTCTCTGTGGGACAAGACCTGAGTGTGCACCCGTTCTTGAACCGGTGTGAGCTCCCCAAAACTACCTTTACAACTCTGTGAACTCGGGGATCGCTGGCTCCTGAGGCAGTCCATGGTGGGGTTGGCTGTGTTCGAAACCATCACCCTGCTCTCTCCCTGCCCCTACTAGCCTCCCTCTGCTTGTCAGTTTTTGTCTCTCTCAAGTGGTGCTCAGGGGCCTCGGGGTCCATTTGAGCCCCCAGAGGTGCCATGTTGAGGTTCCCTTTCTGGCTGGCGGGGTAGTTGAAGGGTAGGGAAAGGAGAATCTAGAGGCAAGCTGCTGTTGTGGGAAGGAAAATAAACACATTCTGAATTTCCTCAAATGAAAGTGAATTAGAGGATTTTTGCCATTCTGCTTGTTGTCACCTGTTGGATCTATGCAGTGCTACTTAGGAGGTCAAAGTAATATGCCAGCAGGTAGCCCTCTAAGCTCTATAGATCTAGAATCATGGTTGGAATCCACGTTTCCTTTCTCTTCTCAGTGAATATTACTTCAGCACTGAAAATTTGGAACGTGATTTCTTCCTCCGGAGGAAGATGGATGAACAAGGCTTTCTGCCCATCTCCCTTATCGCGGGTTTCCACCGTGTGCAGGCTTTGACCACCAACCTCAGTCTCATTCTAGAGGTGAGTCTCAGTCCCTGGATGCCAGCAGCATACACCACTAGGTGGGTTGAGCCCTAGCCAACATGGTACACACATCCCTGCCCAGCCTTGTGACAGAAAGGGCCCTCTTCACAGGCACTGAAAGACAGCACAGAAGTGGAAATTGTGGATGAGAAAATGAGAAAAAGGATAGACCCTGAAAGATGGCCAATTCCCAGCCCGCCCGCCAGGAGCATGCCACACACAGACTTCTCTCAGTTCATCGACTGCCCTGAGTTTGTGCCGGGCCAGACCTTCTGCTCCCACTCAGGTAACGGCTTCTGCTCCTGCTGCTTGTCTGAGGTGTCCGGAGTCCAGGCAGAGGGGAGCCTGTGTCAGTGGGGGGAGCTGTCCGTTGGCTCCAGTCGTCACCCTGTCCCAGGAGGTCTGGGGCAACGGGAAAGCATGTGTACCTTGCCTTCTTCCAGTCAGGGTGAGGATCTACTGAAAGTCGTCGGCTGCAGAAGACACTGGATAGACCCGCCCGCCATGGCCACCTGAAGATGCCTGGACATGAACCGGCTCGGGGGGAGGCAGCTGCCCCCCAGCAGACAGGACTGCGGCTTGCAGGCGCACCCTCAGGCCGGGGCTCACGGGGCCCTTCTGAGCCTGGACCGTGCTGGTGGCAAGGGCCTAGGCAGTGCTCACTGTCACCTCCTGGGGGATATTTCTCGCTGGGCTGCTGGGCTCTTTTGCCCCTTGTTGGCAGGTGTTTGAAAAGTTGAAGAAAGTGACATTTTTTTTAGGATGGTAAACAAAGATGTAATGTCTGTATATTATTTAAGTTAGATAATTTATTGTATAGCCCTTCCCCGCTCACATGCTGGAGGAGGTTGGCCTCTTCGACTATAGCTGACTCCCGTTCCTTCCTCATTTATGCATTATTAATAAATTATAGCCATAAAGCCTGTGTCCATACAGTCGGTGCCCCCATGTCCCTCACACACATGCACATCCCCATCTAGATGTTGGATTTTTTTTTTTCCCAAAAATATTGTCTCCTGGGGCCGGAGAGATAGCATGGAGGTAGGGTGTTTTGCCTTCCATGCAGAAAGATGGTGGTTCGAATCCCGACATCCCATATGGTCCCTCGTGCCTGCCGGGAGCGATTTCTGAGCGCAGAGCCAGGGGTAACCCCAGAGGATTGCTGGGTGTGACCCAAAAACCAAAAATTAATATTGCCTCCTTCAGATCAGGTTGGCTGCTTATCTGCAACCCCTTTCACCTGAGAATTGTGGGGTTTTTTTGGGGGGAGGGGTCACACCCAGCAGTGTTCAGAGGTTAATCTGAAATCGCTCCTGGCAGGCTCGGGGAACTATATGGGATGCTGGGATTTGAACCACTGTCCTTCACATGCAAGGCAAACACCCTATCTCCATGCTATCTTTCTGGCCCCAAGAGTTGTGTTGTTGAGGGCGCACTTAGCAATGCTCATCTTGGTAGGGCTCGGGACCACTTCCTGTTCCAGAGACAACCCAAATTGGCTGGCTGTGTATAAACAGAGTGCTCTTTTCCCAGCATTTGGTTTGGCAGGGCATGATCTTGGTTCATGATCACATCCAGCTGTGCTCAGGGGACCCTTCCTGGTGATGCCAGAGAGACTGGTGCCTGGGGTCCAGTCAGGGTCAGCCACATGCAAGGCAAGTGTCATAACCCTACTCGGTGCTATCTAGCCCTGAGACAGTTTTTCTGAAAAGTTTTAATTATATGGCCCCATTTGGTGTCACAAGCCACATCTAAGCAGTCAGATTTTAGACTGTCCATCAGGAAAAGGGATGCTGAGGATGAGCGTGCATGGCAGACAAGCATTCCCAACTGATCCACCTGTATTCAGGACCCACCTTGCTGTGACCCCTCATTTTTGACCTTGTTCCATTCCCCATGGCTAAAGCATAGCCTTCTTACTGAGCTTAGACATTTGAAATGGGATTGTAGATTGTATTGTGTCTGTCTTTGGGTAGAGAGGGAAACTTCTCTCTGTTCTGGTGTCTCAAATGACAGAAGTTGTATGGTAATATGTTAATTTTCTTTAAGTCTAAGACACTCATAATAATACATAATGACTTTTTTTGTTGTTGTGATGTGGTTTTTGGGCCACAGAAGGTAGTGCTAAGGAGTTACTCCTGGCTCTGTACTCAGAAATCACTCTGCAGGCTTGGGAGATCATAAGGGATGCCGGGGATCAAATCAAGGCCTGCTGCTTGCAAGGCAAATGCCCTACCTGCTGTGCTACTGCTCTGGCCGGGCTTTGGTTTTCTAAAGAATTTTAATTTTTCTGGGACTGCAGAGATATTTCAGCAGATAGTGCATGATGCCTAGTGCATTTGCCTTGCATGTGGCTGACCTGGTTCAATCCCTGACATTTCATATGGTCCCCAAACAATGCCAGAAGTAATTCCTGAGTGCTGAGACAGTACTAACTCCTGAACATGCCAGACATGGCCCAAAAAAGACAAGCCAATAAAAAGGATTTTTCTTAATGTAAAGGCAACATAAAAGATTTTGTATATAAGAAATGGTGAGGTGTTCTTTTCAATATAGGTGTTGGACTCCTATTAATTTAGTTTTGATTGTACTGTTCAGTCTAAAGAGGGTTTCAGGAGCCAAGCTAATAGTAGATTCAGATAAGCTGTTTGCCTTGCATACAGCCAACCCAACTTTGATGCATCCAATATGGTCTCCTGAGCCCACCAGGAGAGAGATTCCTGAGCACTGGTGGGTATGGTTTAGATAGTTCATGAGAACCTTGAGACCTTGAGATCCTGGGGTCATTAGGCCACGGAAGCATTGGCATCCTTGCTTCTAGTTTGGGGCCACAGCTGGCAGTGCTCAGGGCTTCCTCCTGACTATACTCTGGGGACCACATAGGGTCCTGAGATCAAAGCCTCTGCAAGGCAGACCCCCTCCCCACTGCTCCCTTGAGTCTGCAGCACGTCCAGATTGCATCCCACTCCCGTACACATGTTCTTTGCAGAGAAGTCTAGAAGCATCAGCCTGAAAGTCTTGAGCAGCAAGCTTGACAGAAAGGCTGGTTATGCCCAGCAGTGATGATGGTCATGGGTGAGGCATGTGGATGCCTTGGGAGATGAGGAGCAGCACCATTGGGAACTTTCAGCTGTGTTCAGAATGATTTTTTTTTGTTTTTGGGCCACACCCAGCAGTACTCAGGGGTTACTCCTGGCAGGCATGGGGGACCATATGGGACACCAGGATTCAAACCAACCACCTTAGGTCCTTGATCGGCTGCTTGCAAGGCAAACACCGCTGTGCTATCTCTCCCGCCCCCAGAATGATTCTTTAAAGGAAAAGTAAGGAAGTCATGGGCTGAGCATCCCTGCATGAGAAGCCATCCCACGGGTCCCAACTTCCCACCTTGTAACCCAGCAGTTATACCTTTAAAGGAACATATATCTGTAGAACATATCTCTGGAATTCCAGTTGTGCTCAGTGATTATGCTGGCTCTGCACTCAGGAATTACTCCTGGTGGTGCTTGAGGAACCATATAGGATGCTGGGGACCAAAGCAAACATCCTGCCTGGTATAAAGCTCTGGCTTTCTTGTGTTTTGTTGTTTTTCTTTTTCCCTTTATTTTCAATTGTATTTTTGGTTTTGGAGTCACACCTATCAGTGTTCAGGACTTCCTCCTGGCTCTACTCAGGCATCACTCTTGGGAGGGCCCATATAGGGTTCTGGGAATTGAATCGGGTCAAGACTAGCCAATGACATGTACCATGGTGTCATCCTGGGAAGTCAAGATCACAGGGCCAGGCACATAACTCAAAGGCAGCATGTATGAGGACTCTGGATTTGATCCTGGTTTGGAGCAGATAAAAAGGGGAATTAGAGAAGATGATGCAACCCTGAACTGGCTATTCCTTTCCACATGTCCTCCCAGCCCATCCTCTGCAGCTCCTGGGAAGCAGCAGTGGGAGCTCATTCCCAGCAGCTGGTAGACCGAGCAGTCATGATGATCTTGTCCACCAGGTGGCACACGGACCCTCTGGTTTCCAGGCACGTGGCGCCCTGGTGTCCCATCCCTACCCCTGCAACCCTTCCTACATCCCTCCTTGTATCCTTCTCCTCTATTCTCACCCCCCCCCCGCGCACGCACGCACACACACACACACACACACACACACACACACACACACACACACACACACACACACACTTTGTCCCCTAGCATGGGCCGAGGGGAGGGTTCCTAGCTCTGCAGTTGGCCCCTTGAGTGTGAGGGACCATTGGGCACTAAGGTGGGCTCAACTGCCAGATGGAAGGAAGGAGACTCTGAGTCTCTGCTCTGGGAACATTGATGAGCAAGTGGGGCCTGGGACAGCAGCATATTGAGAGCACAGGCCAGCAAGAGTGTCCTGCAAGGTTGTCTCCGAACCACGTGGGGCCCCAGAACCACTGGTACAGCCCTGAGGCCCCAGCACTGCACCCTCTGGCTTTCCTCTGAGCCACACCAGCTCAAGGCCAAGACTGCAGGGGAGGCCCTGCTTAGAGGCTAAGAGCTTGAGTTCCAAGACAGCCAGGGAGGGGCCCGGAGAGATAGCACAGCGGCGTTTGCCTTGCAAGCAGCCGACCCAGGACCAAAGGTGGTTGGTTGAAATCCCGGTGTCCCATATGGTCCCCGTGCCTGCCAGGAGCTATTTCTGAGCAGACAGCCAGGAGTAACCCCTGAGCACCATCGGGTGTGACCCAAAAACAAGACAGCCAGGGAGATCCCTGGGCACTGATGGGTCTGGCCTTCCCAAAAAAGAATCTGGACATTTAACTAGAGCAGGGGCAGGGAGGTGTCCTGGGAGGGGGCTTGTCCATGTGAGGCCTGGCTGCAGCATGTCTTGTAGTCACTCTGCAGCCACGAAAATGGAAGCAAGTTCTGAACGAGGAGTGGAGGGCTTCAAGCTGGAATGTTTGAAGGGCAGCAGGGTGATATGTCAATTTTTGGAGGGGCTGTGGGAAACAGGTGCCCTCCTTGCTGTATGATGTCTCTGACCTCTGACGCTTCAGTTGGGCTCACACCCAGCAGTGCTCAGGGTTTGCTCCTGGCTCAGAACCTTTTGGGTGCTTACAGGGCCAGGGCCCTCCCCAGCCCTGCTGCTGCCACATGCCTGAGGCAGGCCAGGTTAGATAAGACCAGTTGGGTTGGGGACAGTTGAGTGAGGTATATTTTTCTCCCTTCAGATGTTTCTGGTTATAAGTACCCAGCAGTGCTCAGGCAGCCAAGTGGTGCTAGGGCTCTGGTACATGAGGCTGCTGAGCCCTGACCCTGGTAGCTGTGCAGGCAGGCCTCAAGGCAGCAGACCGGTCCAGCCTGCAGTGTCCTCTGGTCTGTGCCCACTCACGGAGGCTGTGCCAACCTTTGCCCCACAGCCGGGGCAACTACCAGTGCCTGGCCAGCACCTCTCCTCTCCTGACCTCGCACCATTGCGTCAGCTTCAGGGACTATCCAGTCCCTGTCCCCTCAAGCTGCCCCAGGGGCTTGGGAGGAGCCCTGGGAAGAGTCCTTGCAGCTTTACCCCACCCAAAACAAACCATGCACCCACCCTGACACTCCCTCTCCGAACAAGGGCTGTGATCGCCAACATATTCTGAAGGGGTCCATGTCCTGAGCCCACACTGAGCACCTGCTGTCCATGTTGGCCCTTGGTAGTCTTGAGGTCCTCATAGGCTTCCTACAAAGCATGGGACTCCCCCTCCCCCCCTGCAACCACCTGGGATCCCTGGATGGGCAGGCCTGGGCACTATACCTGGGAGGGTAGCACTCAGAGAAGTGCAAGGGACCATGGGAACACAGCTGGCCCTCAGGGAGAGGAACAAGAGGGACCGGCTGGCTCTCGGGGCCCTCAGTCTGGGGCCAGGTAATTCAGGCCATTTTGGAGCCAAGTAGGGGAACAGCAGACAGCTGGGCTGGCCCTGGGGATGTGCACACTTGGCAGTAGTGATTGCTCACTTACTCTCCAGCTTCTCAGCCACTCTATGCTGGCTCGGGCCTCAAGAGACCATATGGTCAGTCAGGCGCACAACCAGCACCGTATGCCCTGTGCTAGCTCTGGCCTCAGAAAGGCAGTTGTTTTGTGCCTGCCCAGCTCTGTGCTCCGGGTACTTTGTACTGTGGGATTCAGGCATCAACATCTAGGCTAGCTGAGGGTGAGGAAGTACCCTGCCTGCTTGCTCTCCAAGCCCATCTCCTCCAAACATTTCTTTCAGTGAATTATACCTAATGGACACCAGATCCACCAGGCGTTTAGGCCAGTCCTTGGAACTGTGGGAGCTCTGTCCTCAGGCCCCTGGGGACCCCGAGATGCAACTGGAACCTGATCTCTGGTCACAGGACAGCTCAGATGGGGGAGGGACACGACACTGGGCTTCCTAGAGTTCTCCCTGGCACCGGGTCAGTCAGTGGCTGGCTCCTGGGGCGTGGGTGAGGTACCCCTTCTACAAATGCCAGGAAGGAGGTCACCACCATCGGTGCCAAAGAGGCTCCCTGCCATGCAAGATGTCACTGGGAGGAATCACACCACGTGCTTCCTGAGCACTGTGAAGTAGGGACCTAAGCCAACAAATCTGAAGGAAAAATGTACTATTTGGAGATAGACACTATTTTATTCTTTGGGCTCACACCCCCAAGTAGGAGAGCAACAGACAGTTGGGCTGGCCCAGGGGATGTGCACACTTGGCAGAAGTGATTGCTTGGGGACAAGTGCTGGGGATCAAGCCCGGGCTCCAACGCATGAAAACCTCAACCGGAGCCATCTATAACCCACACTTCAAGACCGTGGGATCTATCTGTTCACAGGCAAATGTCCCAACTCTGAACCCATACTAAGCCCAGCAGGGAGGAGCCTGGTCCAATGTCCATGAGAAGATGGTGATGATGGGCAGGGTGAGCTAGGACGAGGGACCTGGGCATGGAGAGGTGATCTCAGCCATGATGAGAGATCTTACCTGCCTATCCAGGCCCACTAAAGACACCCGTGCTAAGGCCTTCAGTGTTCCTTGTCCCTAACCCAGAACTAAGCTACGAAGAGAAGACAATGAGTGGCAGACAGGGAGAGATCATGGCAGGCAAGAATGAGCATGAACCCGAAGCCAAGCACAGAATGGAGACCAGGCTCTTACCTGGCTATGCAGAACCCTGAGGCTCCGTGGAGTCAGGCGCGAGCTATCCATTGTACATGCTTTATTAAAACGCTCCTCTATTTACATATCTGCACACCTCCCTCCCCAAGGCGCATCCACACACTCAGACACGACCACACACCACCACGCCACAGCCCGGGCACCCATGCCACCAGACTACTAAAATTAGGCAGCTGTTGGGGGGACGGAGTTGTTGACTGGTTTTTCAAATTTTTCTGAAAAGAAAAAAGCAGGGGGATGCGTTTGGCCATCACAATGTTAATTATGTCTGTGTCCATGGACATACATGGCAGTTAACACTGAATATTCCTTTTACATTCTACAGACAGTGACGTCAGGGTCCTGCCATCAGCAGGATAGGCCGCCTTTGTCTCAGGGCTGCTTGTAGTGACTCCTGGACCCCTGGGGGCTCCCCTAAAAGGGTTCAAGTCTATGTACGTGGAATAAGGCACAATGAGTTATCGGTCTGCTCTAGGGGAGAGGAGGGACTGTTTCAGCTGATGTTGCTGAAAGGGGGTTAGCCTGGAACCTCTTCTTCTCCTGAGCCCCAAGGTCGCCTTAGAAATCAAGGACTTTTTCTTTTCCCTGACAGCCCCCAAAAGAAACACATGGGAATCCACCTCCCGCTGGCATTTCAGCAACCCCTCTGCCTTCCCAGGCCGCATCCCCACCCCCCCCCCCCAGGCAAGGGCACTCAGTGGGCTTATACACTCGAGTAGTGAATACGTGTCTGGTTGTCTTTGATTTAAAAAGAAAAAAGGAAAAGGAACCTCATGCTTTCTTGCTTGTCCAACACACTCCGAGCACCACGGGGGTGACGCAGGCGCGCACAATGGGGGGGCCGTCTCTGGTGAGGTGCACTGGGCTCAGACATAGCCTGGTGACTGTTTCTGCAGCAGGTGAACCAGATCCACAGACCCTGGCCATTCGGAGGAGTAAGAGTCGCAGTTCTGAAGGCCCCAGCTTTGGTTGTTTAGAGGTCAGTCCTGTTTCGTGTGATCCTTGGTGTCTTCTTCATCTGTGTATTCCGATGGCTCTTCCCCTGGCTTTAGGAGTCTACCCACATAGTCATATTTTTCTGAAAGATACAGAAGAAATAAGCTGTCAGCTACCCCTTTCCCTCACGTCCCCAGAAGGCACCTGCTGGTTCCTGGGTGCAGAGAGCCCCAGCCAAAGCAGCAGTGCTGTACAGTCTCGGCAAGCAGCCCCACCACCTCTGCTGCATCTGGAGCCCGCCCATCCTGGGCTCTGGGTTGGGTCAGGTCCATGGGTGCCTCTCAAGTGGGCACTGTGGTCTCAGATCAGCTCTAAATCTAAGCACTAGGATGTCTCCAGTCAAAGACTTGTCGCAGCAGAAGGAATTCCCAAGTCTCTAAATCCACGATGAACAATGACTGGGGGATCTGCTCTGGGGAGCATGCACCAACTTCTGGGGAGAGGTGGCAGGTAGGAAATGATAACCTGGAGGGCCCTCAGGTATCTTGAGGATGTACCCTGAGCACCTACAGCTACCTACCTGGGTCTTCACTATGGGAGATAACAGAGGAAAATGCCGGCCCCTCACTCACGAGCCAGTGGGTGCTTCTGAGGTGATAACTGGGAGTGTGCGCTGTCTGAGCACGGAGTGAGTGGGTGAGAGAAGATGGTTCTGGGACAATCATAACTATATTATCTCCTGTCTAAGGCCTGCTTTCAGGGTGCTGATGTCTGTCACAAACCCCAAGCCCCCCAGCCCCAAGTGCAGCCGGTACCTCTGAACTGCATCTCCCATTCGCGCACACTTTCCATCTGCACCGCATTCAGGTCTGACAGGTCGTCATACTCCTCTTTTAGTGCATCCTTGTCCAGGCAGAACGTCGCCAGGCCACGGGACGCATCCCTGCCAGCGAAAATTCCATAAGGGCCCGCTGGGGAGAGGAAACAGGACCTGAATAAGTACAGGAAGCCTTAGGCCTGACCTAGCGGGATCGCAGGACAACTGCCTGCTCAAGGCCATCTGGGCTCGGGGTTCCCAGTCCTGGGCAGAGCCCTGGCCCTGCTGCCCACTGCCAGGACCAAGCCATGTCCAGTGGGGGTACACTGGGTGAGGCAGAAGTGCACAGGGTCACTCAAAGACTAGCCCAGCTCACAACAGCTATGAAGGAAAAGTCCAAGCAAACAGGAGTTTTCGGTGGCCATGACTTTGGGGAAAACATCAGCTGCAGGCTGTTCCCATTCCTGTTGCCCAATGTTAGGCCACCAACCCTGGCCAAACAGTCACTATGACGAGACTCCCACCCACCTAGAGGTACCAAGGTGGGCTGGGCACAGCCTGAGTGCAATTCCCTCAGCTGACACTGACACTCAGGCCTTGTGAAGCCCTGAGGTCCAGGGAGGTAGTGGCAGAGACCCACAGGCACTTCCAGAGGGCACAGTCAACACTGGACTCTCCCCAGCCCTGCCTCAGAGTCACATTCTGCTGCTTAGTCAGTGACTAAAACACAATTCACAGACCTGAGGGTCACAATCAGGGTCAAAGCTAGTTCTCCTGTATGTAGCTCAATGTATTTTAGGGCAGTTTTTTGTTTGTTTATTTGTTTGTTTTTTTGGTTTTGGGTCACACCCAGCAGTACTCAGGGGACCATATGGGATGCCGGAATTGAACCACCGACCTTTTGCATGTAAGGTAAATGCCTTACCAACATGCTATCTCTCCGGCCCCTTTAGGGCAATTTTCAATAACCATGGACTCCAGGTTAAGAACAACTATTCGGGGGGCCAGAGTGATAGCACAGTGGTAAGGAGCTTGTTTGCCTTGCATACGGCCAATACAGGACAGATCCCAGTTCGAATCCCGGCATCCCATATGGTCCTCCGAGCATGCCAGGAGCGATTTCTGAGTGCAGAGCCAGGAGTAACCCCTGAGTACTGCCAGGTGTGACACCCCTATCCAAAAAATAGAACAACTATTCCAGGTCTCCAGCATGTAAGGCCTTGAGTTTGCCTATGGACATGCACACCCTTATTGTCACACATACAAAGATCAAGATACGTGCCTGCTCGTGTGACACCAACTCAATTTGGCTTTCCTCAACATTCTTCAGAGAAAACACAACTGAGGGCAGAGTTTATAGGTTTGGTTGTGTTGTTTTGTTTATTTTGGGCCACACTGGGCAGTGCTCAGCAATTACTCCTAATAGGCACAGAGAGGAGGGCACCCAATATGAGATGCTGAGGCTCAAACTCAGGTCAGCTGTGTGCAAGGCAAATGCCCTACCAACTGTGCTATCATTCCAACCCCAAAAATGTTTAGTTTAGGGGCCAAAGCAATAGCACAGCGGTAGGTCGTTTGCCTTGCACGCAGCTGACCCAGGACAAACCTGGGTTTGATCCCCTGCATCCTATATGGCCCCCTGAGCCAGGAGTGATTTCTGAGAGCACATACTTAGCCAGGACAGGGTGTGGCCCAAAAGCCAAAAAATAAAAAAGTTTATAGTTAAGGAATCAGCAAATCCCCTAGTTACCTAATAGACTCTAAAAATAGCATAATCAGATAGAGTGGGGTGACAAAAATCAATTTATCTTTTATACTATTCTGGTTTGGGGGAACCACACCCAGTAGCACTGGAAATGCTCATCTTGTGACTTTGGTTGAAAGGAGACATATGATCACTGTTAAATAGTCTGGGTTTTGTTTTGTTTTGAAGCCACACCTGGCAACATTTATACTCCTAGCTCTGCAATCAGAAATTACTCCTGGTGGTACTCAAGTGACTATATGGGATGCCGGGATTCGGCCCTGGTCAGGTGCAAGAGCCCTCCCCTTCTGTGCTGTTGCTCTGGCCCTGGGGTCTTCAAACTACGGCCCGCAGGCCACATACTGTATTTATTCCCATTATGCAGTGTGCATAGAAATTTGTTCATAATTTTTGTTTTTACTCTAATCTGGCCCTCCAACAGTCTGAAGGACAGTGAACTGGCCCCCTGTTTAAAAAGTTTGAGGACCCCGGGCCGGGAAGGTGGCGCTGGAGATAAGGTGTCTGCCTTGTAAGCGCTACCAAGGAACGGACCGCGGTTCGATCCCCCGGTGTCCCATATGGTCCCCCCAAGCCAGGGGCGATTTCTGAGCACATAGCCAGGAGTAACCCCTGAGCGTCAAACGGGTGTGGCCCAAAAACCAAAAAAAAAAAAAAAAAGTTTGAGGACCCCTACGTCTGGCTCCTGCAAAACAGTTTGAAAGAGTGAAGAAAATCCTCAATATCTAACAGATATTATGAGCCATACTCATAAACCATCCAATTTCTGCTCTGCTTTGGTGACAGAGCAAGTTAAAGCAAAGACAAAACCAATGCTTGGTTGGGCTGGCAAGTACGGTGGCTGGGGAAAGTGAAGGAGGGGAGGCCCAGCAGCTAATGCTGGGCAGAAGGAGAAAAGGGCTTTGTGTTGAAGACACAGGCCCGAGATTTCAGGCCTGGAGCACCTTCTGTCAGTCCCTTGCAGAGTCCCCGTGGGCACGGCCCCAATGCTGAGCACAGTGATGGCCCCGCAGGCCAGCACTTGCAGGGACTAGGGATGCTCAGACCGGTTCCTCCTCTGAGGGATTGACTTTCTCTGCAATCCTGAGCACGTTCTACCTGTTCCCAGCTGGGCGGGAAGCTCTGGGAAACTCTTCCAGCCAGATTCAGGGAGCTGCGGCAGCCCACAGTTCACTGTGCCAGACACCAAGACTCAGCTTGGAGGAGTGGCGCCACACAGGCATAGCCACAGACAGTCATGGCCACAGACAAAGTCACAGATGGTCATGGACACAGACAGTCACAAGATGGTCACAGCCTGGAGCATGCTAGACGGCCATAGCCACAAAGGTCACAGTCACAGGTGGTTCACGGCCTGAGGAGCAGTATCACACAGCCAGGGCCACAGATACTCATGGCCACAGACACAATTGGTCATGGTCCCAGAGGAGTGGCACCACACACATGGCCACGGCCACAGACACAATCACAGAAACACAGTCACAGCCAAGGATAACCATGATCAGTCACAATGACAGACACTGCCACTGTGATAGGACAAAAATGTCTCAGCCTCAGAGCAGAGGTGGCCTGTTCGAGGTTCTCCTGAGCCAAGCACAGGACAGGGACCGAGAGTGTCAGGGAAGGAGGAAGTTGTATGGGACAGTGAAGAAGACACCATCAAGCCTGAGGCATGGATTGGAGCAACTCCCTGACTTAGAGCGAGGCTAGCACAATCACCCACACCTGATGGAGCTGTGTGAGGCCCTGGAGAAAACCATGTGCTGTGTTCTGATGCTTTCTCGGGCATTTGCAGGTCTGAAGTTACACATTCTAGGGGTGCAGCACAGAACCTAGAGCCTAGGAGAGGCATGAGCTTCTGCGGCAGGAGCAGCTCAGATGGCTGCAGGTCACAAGGAGAAATCCTGAGGACACCCTGACCAGAACAAGGCCAAGATTCCAACAAAGCCCAAACAGTCCCGGGCCCAGGGCGACCATCCCCATCAGGAGACTACCTTGGTGAGGGTCGAGGCAGAGAGCAGACATGGCAGTGATGGTTGCTGCCAACCTGCTCGGAGCCCAGCAGGCACCTCCGTGTCGGGGGAGGGAGTGGGCTGGTCTGAGTTGGGGCAAAGATGGGGCTGCGGCTGCCGGGGAACAGGTCGGCCTGGGCCCATCTCATGATGCAACTCTGCAAAGCAGGGGGTGGTGCGAGGCCCAGTGTATTTCCCAAGGTGCCAGCCACAGAGCACCACCAGACCCAGATGGCACCATGCTGGCCTCCTTGGTGGGAGCAATGCGACAGGAAGGAGAGGCACACAGACACAGAAATGTGGGCTTAGAGCACGGACCAATGGCAACCTCCTGCCGCTCCCAAGAGGTCAGCAAAATGGAGCCAAGTGTTGCATTCAGCTTGGAAACCCACAGGAGACCCCAATCCATGTGGCCCCAGGAGGGGACGGGCTTGGCTCCTGAACATCCTGGGCACAGCCTGCACCTCCCAACCATTTGTGGTACCCAACAAGCTGCTCTGGGAAGAGACAGCCTGGACAGCGCAGGGTGGGTGGGGTGAGAGAGGGAATGGGGCCAGGGCTGAGCTGGCCAGTGGGACCAGGGTACTCAATTCCCTTTGCTCGAAGATCCAGGACACTCAGTCACCATCATACAAAATGGCCCATGCAGGCCCTGGGAAGGGGGTTCTCAGAAGCTGCTGGTGACAAAGACTGTCAGGAGGGCGGGTGACAGGACAGGTACCAAGGTATACAGAAGGGCCAGCCCTAGTTGGGGCCGAGCCCTGCCAGGTGTGGCTTGAAGCATGAAGCATTCAAAAGGCCGTCAGATCTAGGGCAGGGGCACTGCTCTGACTTGCTCCCCATCACGCCACAGTCATTGTCTCTCACTGACCCCTTTCTTTTCTCTTTCCTCACTTGCTGGCCCATGGCCTGAACTGTTACCAAACTGAATATCCAAAAGTAGCTCACGCCAACTGTTGGCTAACAAACATTTACTCCACTGAATTGAACTGTCACTATTGAAATGTCTCAAAACCCAGATTTAAAACATGTGGGAGTCGAAAGCAAAGACTCTTTGGATGCTGGAGAGAAAGTAGATGGAGTTTGGCCAACCAAGGTTCAATTCTCTGGCACCACATATGTCCACCCACCCCCAAAAGTAAAGCTGCCTCAATTATTCTCAGAAGCAGGTCATCAGCAAGCTGACCCCACAGCACTACCGTGAGACATGCAGGAGAGGAAACAGGTCCAGCTGCTTCCCTTAGAATGGGAGATAGCTGGTGGGTTTCGCCTCAAGAGGAAAGAATTCTGAAGACCCACACTCAACTCCTACCTGCTTTATTCAGACTAATGTTAAGGGAGATACCTCTTCTGTGAATGAGAAGTTTCTATTACCAGGGCCAGCTCCAAGATGCCCCAAGTTTCTGTGCGACCAATAAGTGCCAGGACCAGGCTCGTGTGTGGGGCCTGGAATGGGGGTGGGGAGGGGAAGGAGGAGAAGGGCCCCCCAGCTCTGCTGTTCCTGGGGCCCTCAACATAGCTGTCTGCCCGGCACA
The DNA here is from genome assembly GCF_024139225.1 of Suncus etruscus. NCBI lineage: Eukaryota > Metazoa > Chordata > Mammalia > Eulipotyphla > Soricidae > Suncus > Suncus etruscus. Next base: position 127,673,259 of record NC_064850.1, on the reverse strand, counting down.
TATGACCCTTATCTGAGTTTTCCATGGCTGCCAACTGGCAATGCCCTCTCTCCTGGCCCTCTGCAGATAGAGCTACAGACTGGCATAGCTGTCAGCTCCGACAGAGACAGCAACGGCAGGTCTTCCGGTGGCTGGTACCTAGAAATTTGACCTGTACAACTTCCAATCAGTCAATGGCTCCCAGGCCGAACAGGTGGGACAAAAACACCATCTAAACCCCGGACTGAAAACAAGAACCTCTTTAATTTGGTCCCTCTGTTTTAAATGCTGTACTTTGGCCGTATTCTCGGCCCACATGCTTTTGGGTAAACACAAAGAGCATTAGCGGCTCCAGTAGCTAGGGGCAGGTAGAGAGACAGCTTTCATAATTTTTTATCTCCAGAGCAAATACTTTTCAACTCTCAACGACTTGAGTTAGTAGGCCACTGTGACAGACAAACAGAAACACAAAAGCTAAAACAGACGTGACATAAGCTACACACACACACACACACACACACACACACACACACACACACACACACGTCTCGCCTTTTTATCTATCTGCAAATGAGTAAAAAAAAAAAAAAAAGAGGCCTGCAGCTGGATTCAGAAGCACGTACTTTTTCAGGTGTCGTAGTAAAAGAAGACCCGCTGGGAACCAGTCTGGGCTTCTTTCTCCATTCACCCCCCCAAACCCCCGCTCCCCTCCGGGGCATTCCTTCCTTCCTTCCTTCCATCCAGGTCGAGGGGGTTAGATCCGCACAGCCTGGAAACCCAGGGCAATTAACTGCTCCACTCCCGGGCACGCCAAGCACCACCAACAGGTTCCGGAGCCGGAGCCTGAGGCCCAAGGGGGAAAGAAACCTTGTGCCTGACAGTGGCCCACGGGGTGGGAGAAGTTAAGTGTGTCTGGCCAGCCAGATCGCCCCGGCGGACGACTGACGGACGAGGGAGGGGGACGGAGGGGTGCATCGCTCACTGCAGGTCCCCCCAAACGGTCGGATGCCGCAGGGGCACGACAGGTGGCGGGGGTGGGAGGCTGGGCGAGGTGCTTTGGAAAAGAGGCGCTGCCCCGAGGTCCCGATCGCTGTCTCGCTCTGCCCCTCGGGGCCCCGCACAGGACGAGACGAGACAAAAAGCAACAGGCGCGGGGTCGGTGCGGGGAGGGACGGCGGGAGGAGGCCGGGCGAGGCCGGGCGCGCTCAGCCAGCTAGCTCACCCGGGCCGTAGAACTTGCGGCCCTTGCTCACGTCGAACACCTTGCCGTTGACGGCCAGCAGGATGCGCGGCGAACGCGCCCCGTCGAACGGGCGCAGCTGCTCCAGGCTGAAGTCGCGCCGCTTCATGCGGGGCAGCGCCGCGGCCGGGCTGTCCTCGCTCGCGCCCGCGCCCGCGCCCCCGGCCCGCCGCCGCCAGCGCAGCCACAGCCGGTAGGCGCCCAGCAGCAGCAGCGCCACGAGCGCCGCGTTCAGCAGCATCTCCCCGGCCCCCGCCGCCAGCGCCGCCGCCCACCCGCCGCCCGCGTCGCCGCCGCCGCCGCCGTCGCCCTCAGCCGCCGCCGCCATCACTGCCCGCCAGCGCCTTCCGCCGCGCCCCGCCCCCGGCCCGGCGCGCCCCGCCCCTTTGCGCGCGCGGCCAATCCTATGGCGCGGGGGCGGGACCGGGCCGGCTTCTGATTGGCTGCCGTTCGAGGGGACGTTGTCGCCCCGCCCCTCGCGCTGCTCGCGCTTCCTTCCCGGCCCCGGGTGGGCGGGGCCCCGCCGAAGCTGTCGCGACGCCGCCCCTCTGTGTGCGCGCGCAGGGCGGGACGGCGTCGCCACTGCGCGTGCGCGGCTTTCCCTCGCCCCTCCCACCCCCGGTGGGCGCCACGCGCTCTCGGGCCCGTTCCTGCCCTGGGAGGCCGGGCCTGGCAGTCGCGGCCCTGCGTCGCCAGCAAGCGCGAAGCGGGACCGTTTGGAGGAAGTGTGGGGCAGGTTCTTCCTGGCACCTGGTGAAGTGGATGTGCGTGGATTCATGAGGTGCAAGGCTCGCACTCCCTCCTGAGTGCTCCCTCACTACTGCTCTTTTTTTAGTGCTCCCGGCTGGCGTGAAGCCCTCACGTGTGCTCCCCTGGAGTGTCCTTCACTGCTGTAGAGCTCTCGCTAGTACTCCCTCCCAAAGTGCTCCCAGCTGCTGTGCAACATCACTCACAAGCCCTTCACAGTGCTCCCCGCAGCTTGGTTGCAATTTGCTGATGCCACAGAGTTGTCTGTCCCTGACAATGCCCCTTGGAGATCTAAGCCTTGAGCGAGTGGGGATGGCGTGGCCAACTGAGGTTCAATCTCCAGCATCCCACTAAGTCTGCCCACAGCCTGCCAGGAGTGATTCCTAAGCACAGAGTCAGGAGTAATCCCCGAGAACCATTTGATGTGGCCCAAAAAGAAAAAGAAAAATAATTAAAGACTGCTAATAATACCGACAGAGCACCCGCGTTTCACTGGGGATCCGTGCTAGTGAGCTCTTGAGTGTGAGCGTGGGAATCGGTGCAGAGACAGTCTCGGAGCAGGATGGGCAGTGGCAGGGCTCCCCATGGAGTGCCCGTGTCCTGCAGAGTATGGTCATCTGTCACAGGACACGCTGTACAGTGGCAGAGTGGTCAGGCCGATGGCAGCAGGGGGATTGCAGACAGGCCTACCACCAGTTACCAGCAGTAACGGAGAAGGATGCTGGGCTCCAGGTCTTTAGTGTTGGTGCCCACGGGTCCCTGGGCACAGAGGGTGTTGCCTAGGATGTCCCATCACACTCCCTTGCCAAGTCTGAGCAGTGCACTGTGGTTTTGGGCACCTGCTTGGATGATGCTCTCTGGTCTCTCGCTTGGTGTTCAGACTCAGGAAGGGAGAGCAGAGAGCTAGAACAGGGCCCTCTCTGCACCTACAAGTGCACAACACCTTGACTCAGACCCAGAACCCTTTTCTGCACCCATCCATTCACCCTGACACAGAACTCTTCCCAGAGTTCTAGTGGGGGAAGCTAGAAGTGCGGGTAGACTGGACTTGAGGGCTCCCAAACAATGCTCAAGGAGTTTGGGAGCCATTCTGACGGTACTGAGCTTGGGGGCCATGAGTGTTGTGAATTGAACTCAGGCCCATCATGGGTGGGACAGCATGCCAGATAGAGACTCTGCCTGGAGTGATCTTACATTAATACGTGCGTGTATGTAATAGGGACATGAGCAAGTATGTGTGCATATGACCATGTATATGTATAGGCATGCATGTGTGTATGTGTGTATATGTCGTTTTATATACGTGTGTAGAATGTAGGTGTCTATGGCTGTATGCATATATATGTATTTTTTGGTTATGGGCCATAGCCGTTGGTGTTCAGGACTTACTTCTGGCTCTGTGCTCAGAGATTATTCCTGGCTCTGTGCTCAAAGAGCACTCCCAGCGGATGCATGGGTTGATGACAGATATCAAACCTGGGTGTGCCATGTGTAATACAGTGCCTTCCACTCTGTACTAGGTCTCCAGTCCCCAGAATATGAGAATGTGGATGGTGCATGAGAACTTAGCCATATTTTGTTTGATGGGTTTTAGTTTGAGGGCCACACCCAGCAGTGCTCAGGGGTCACTCCTGGCTGTGCACTCAGACATTACTCCTAGCAGGCTCAGGAAACTATATGGGATACTATATGGGAATCAGACCCAGGTAGGCTGTATGCAAGGGAAACGCCCTCCCCACGGTGCTATTGCTCTGGCCCTCTTAGTTGTATTTCTGAAATGAGCAGGAGGAAGCAGAGTGAGTGACGAGTCATTCCTGAGTCGGCCTGGGGTTGTGCGATCCAGAGAAGATTCTGATCTAGATCCACAGCACCAGTTTAGAGGACAGTTGGTTGGGGATGTGGGTATTTGGTATTTGTGGGGCTTTATCTGCATTTCTGGCTTGGCCCTCGCTGGTCCTTGGGTCACGGAGATGGGGATCAGGGCATCAGGGAGGAATCTGTCCTCCGGCTCTGTCTCAGCTCTGGGCCTTCTTCCCACAAGCCAGGATCCCTGTGATCATGATGTTGGTCCCCAGGCCCTGGGGCACTTTCCTCTCGAGTGAGCCTGAACCAAGCACTCCTGGACCTGCCCTCAGCCGCTCCTTCCTTAGCTAATCATTCCTGTGAAGGAATTTTTGTTTGTTTGTTTGTTTGTTTGTTTTGGGACCACACCTGGCAGTGCTCTGGGTCACTCCTGGCTCTGCACTCAGAAATCACTCCTGGCAGGCTCCAGAGACCATATAAGATTTGGAGGGTGAAGCCGGGTTGGCTGCCTGCAAGGGATATGCACACACACACACACACACACACACACACACACACACACACACACACACACACACACACACACACTTTGGTTTGGGGCCCACACCTGGCAGCGCTCAGGGATTACTCCTGGCTCTTCATTCAGAAATCAGTCCTAGCAGTCTCAGGGGAGATGGGGATCGAACCCAGTTCATTCCAGGTCGGCTCTGTGCCAGGCAAACACCCTACCACTGTGCTATCTCTCTGGTCCTATGCATATTTTTAGGGTAATTATATTCTGTTTTTTTCTTTCAGATAATTCCATTAATTGAATCATCATGAGATGCAGTTACAAGGTTATTCATGATTGAGTTTCAGTCAGTCTCCATACCCTTTACCAGTGACCAGTTCCTGCCACCAGTGTCCGCAATTTCTTTCATGCCCCTGTCTTGCTGCCTCTGGGGAAGATAATTCTCTCTCTCTTTCTCTCTCTCTCTCTCTCTCTCTCTCTCTCTCTCTCTCTCTCTCTCTCTGTCTCTCTCTCTCTCTCTCTCTCTCTCTCTCTTTCTCTCTCTCTCCCTTCTTTCCCCCTTTTAGGCACTGGTTTGAAATAATGTTACTGAAGGGGTATCACTTTACCTTGTTTTAGCACCCAGTTCCTGTCCAGAGCAATCATTCCCAACTCTTATGGTCACATCTCATTGTCCTTCTATGTAAAATAAAAATCCACGAGTTATGAGATCACCCCCACATGCCATGTTTCTAACCCTTTAGGTGGACAGGTCTGATAAACAGGGTAGCAAAGCAAAGAAACAATACTCCAAGCAGTCAGGAAAGGATATTCATGGTGTTTGTGGCCTTTGCCTCATGATCTCTCTGTCTCCACCTCCAAGCCAGAGCTCTTCCTTCCTTTTTAAAACCAATTCCCCAATACCAGGAGGTGACAGGTTGAGAGAGACTAAAGTTCCAACCAGTAGGCTTTACATATCAAAAGAAGAAGGTTTGGGAAGGAGGAAGTTGGGAAACACCTTTGTTTGGGATTGGCAACTGGGTTTCATCTTCTTGTGAAAGTTTCCAACCATAGTCTGGCCCTCCTCACATCTTTGTTGCCTTTGGAAGAGACCATTACTTTTATAAAATGATCCTTCTCCCTGACCCTTCCTTTGTGGGGCTCCCGAGGCTGTCAGTCACATTCATCCATGCCAAGGCCACCCTGAGCTCCAGGCAGATTTTCCAGCCTTTGTGCCATGCCACTGCTGTCCCCAGGGACCACACCCCAGGAAGCCCCACTCTGGCACCCACAGGGTACTGCCCAGTTCTCTGGCCCAACAGTGCAGGAGAATGGAGCACTGAGAGTTGGAGCCAGACTGGCCCAACAATGCCAGGCCTACATCTCCTGGGAGCGGCCTTGGTCCCGAGTTTGCCCACTGTCTTCCGTGGATGCCAAAGTGGTTTCTGAGAGGGCCCTGTGGGCCACATGCTCTGGTCCCCATGACTTCCATATTCTGACATTGAGGGGACTGTCCCTGCTCATTGGAGACTGGCCTCCCAGGGGACACACAGGCCCTCAGACACTGCCTTGACTGTGTGAAGCCTCACGGCACAGACATGGGCAGGGCCCAGTGCATGGGACCATTGCCCATGAAGGACCACAACAACCACTGCTTCTCAGCCCAGGGGGTGTCTTGGGTGGCAGCTGTAAGATGACAGTCATTTTTGGGTTTTTTCTTTTTTCGATTTTTGTTTTTTTGTGTCATACCCTGCAATGTTCAGGGGTTACTCCTGGCTCCACACTCAGAAATCACTCCTGGCAGGCTTGGGGGACCAAATGGAATGCTGAGATTTGAACCACCGACCTTCTGCATGCAAGGTAAATGCCTTACCTCCATGCTATCTCTCTGGCCCCAACAGCCAGTTATTAACCCAAAACTATGGCATTCCCCTATCTTCCTCTTTCCCACAAACCTCTCCCTGTGATATGTAAAAGCCCACCTGATCTTACTCCATCTTGTCCTGCTTGGTTGTATTTTTGTTTTGTTTTGTTTTATTTGTTTTTTCGGCCACACCCGGTGACGCTCAGGGGTTACTCCTGGCTATGCGCTCAGAAATCACTTTTGGCTTGGGGGACCATATGGAACGCTGGGGAAACGAATGTGGTCCGTCCTAGGCTAGTGCTTACAAGGCAGACGCCTTACCTCTTGCGCCACTGCTCTGGCCCCTTGGTTGTATTTTGTACTGAGTTGCATAAATAAAGAACAGTTCTGGCTTTGAGCACTGAGAGACCACAAAGGGTTTCTGACTCCATGAATCTTTTTTGACTGGCTGGTTTATTTTATCTTTGCCACTACGCTCCTTCTTCAGATCCTTCCGCCTGGGATTGGAGTTACGTGGGATGATCTCACAAACTGTGGGGATTTGTTTTACAGCACAGATGCATAGACAGACCCTGCCCCACCTGTCCAGCCCCTCTGGAAGCCTCATATCCAAGATCAACCCCCCTGTTCCCCAGTTCACTCCTTCTTGCGGCTCCTGTGGTCCTGCCCAGAGGCTGCACTGCAGCCTGGTGGTCCTGTGGAGACAGGAAAGGCCAGAAGAGCCCTGCAGTATCTCCCTAGCTCTCCCCAGGTGCTGGCAGAAGCAGGACAGGCCGGGGGCAGGGCAGAGGATGGCAAAGTCTGCCGCACAGTGCTCCCCACATGGCATGTCCAGCGTGGAGACCAAGCAGTCAGGGACAGGTTGGCAGTGGACTCTTGGACTTAGCTCCCAGCTCCACCTCAGGGCTGGAAGAGCAGATACTGCCTGATGGCCATGAGGGGCCACCTCACCTTCCACAGCGGGGGTTGGGGAGAGAGCACAGGATGGGCAGTGGTGTGAGGGGGAGAGAGGCACTGGAAGGGGCCAGGTTGTCACCCGGACAGGCACTGCAGGAAGTGGATGTGAGGAAATTGGGAAGCCACAGCTCCGCCTTTTCCTTCCTGCACCCTGGATTCAAAGTCCCTATCAGCGGCTGGGTTGGGGTGCAAAGGTGGGATCCAAGCCCCAGCCTGTCCCTGAGCTGCATGAGATGGGAGGATTGAGACAGGATACCAGAGAACTTGGGGAATGCTGTCTCTAAGCTCCGGGAGCCACCCATCACCTTCTATGGTCGCTGGAGTCTGAGGGTGTCCATTACTGTTACAAACTGGACCTGGGTCCCTCTTTATCTCAAAGTCCACAGGCAGGAGATGAGCAGGTCAGAGGGACCTACTGAAAGGACCTTCTGTGGCCTCTCTTCTGTTTGGAGTTTGGGGCACATCTTGTGGTGCTCAGGGTTACTCCTGGCTCTGCACTCAGGAGTCACTCCTGGCAGTTTTGGGGGACCATTGCTGGGGATTGAACCTGTGTTGGCCTTGAGCGAGACAATCGCTTACAAGTCATTGTATGGCCCCCGCAAGGGCATATTCTCAGGTGGGCATTACCCAACACTTAAACTCTGCTTCTCATGCACTGGAGGCACACCCCAGACCCTGGTCCTTTAGCAGCTACTGATTGGGTGGGGTACAGGGGAGGCTCTCAGGCCTGTGTACAGTAGGATCCTGTAAGAGATGCTGCCCCATCCTGCCGTGGCTGGCTTGGACCTAAAGGGTCACCTTCCTTCTTGTACTGGGTTTGGGGCACGCACAGGTTGGGGTGCTCGCTCTTACCCTTGAGACTGACTTCTGCATCTAGAACTGACCCTTATGGCCTGGGAGCTTTTGGTTATTTTTGCTTCTTCTCTTTGTTTGTTTGTTTGTTTGCTTTTTTATTTTTGGACCACACCCAGTGGTGCTCAGGTTAGTCCTGGATCTGAGCTCAGAAATCACTCCTAGCAGGGCTCAGGGGAACTTATAGGATTCTGGGGATCAAATCTGGGTGGGTCACATGCAAGGCAAATGCCCTTCCCGCTGTGCAGATGGCTCTGGCTCCTATTTTTGCTTCTTGTTCTCTCTTCTCCCTACACCCCAAGAAAATGCCCCATCTAGCCTTCTTCTTTGGGGTGAACCACTGGAGACATGCTGGACATGGCACCCAGTCCAAAAGCACTGGCCTCCCCTGCAGGATGTTGAGTCTGGGGATTTCCACCTGCTGCCTCTCCCCAAGTCAGGGGATCCTGTTGGCTTCCATGAGGACAGTTTCCCCCCTCTCCTCCAGCATAATCCCATGACTGCGGATGGGCAGCGGGAAGCTGGGCTGTCCCAGATGTCAGCCTGGACCAGGGATGGGGACTAGTGGGTCCAAGTTGATGCAGCTGCAGGTAAGCTGCTCAGGGACTGCCCAGCAGGGAGTGTCCAGCCTGGATGAGAGGCATGGCCAGACCATCCTCCTGCCCCTAAGCCGGGCTGCAGGCTTGCCTGGGCCCCACCCCTGCAGGGTGTGTATCCAGGAAACATCCTGGGTCCCTGCAGGGTGGGTGTCGGATGCACAACCTGGTCTCCCCTCCCCTCCCAACCTGCCCCCCTCACCCCTGCTCTGCCCACTGTGACTTGTCCCTTTCAGGGGACATTTGGCTGCTCTGCTGTCGCTGCTGACGCAAAGGCGACGTGGATCCCGCAGGGCCTTCTCTTCTCTCGGGGTCAGCGCAGGTTTTGCGGGCATCTTGCCGCCTGATGCAAGGGGACAGATCCACGCTGCAAGGGGTCCCTAGTTCTGTCCCTGCGCTGGGCAGAGTCCCCTGCACTGCCCCGGGTGGACAGCAGAGGGCGCCTGAGCTCTAGCCGGCCCAAGACTCAACTCCCTCATCTCTGTCACTTTCTTTTTCTTCTTTTTTTTCGGTTTTTGGATCACACCCGGCGGCGCAGGGTTTACTCCTGGCAGGCTGGGGGGAACCATATGAGATGCCGGGAATCGAACCCGGGTCCGACCCGGGCGGGCCGCGTGCAAGGCAAACGCAACTACCGATGTGCTATTGCTCCGGCCCCCTCTGTCACATTCTAAGCTGGGGCTACCCTGGGGTGCAGGGATGGAACTCCAGGGACCAGGCAGGGCTCCAAGTTAAGACCTTGGGAGATGTTCTTCCAGGCTTCCTCCTTGGAGCAACTGCTGGGCTGGTGGGGGTGGGTGAGGGGTGTGGGTAGAGACTTCCTGGGCACTGCAGCCACTCACAATACCTAGCAGCACAGTGAGGAGGGGAGGGGGCTGCCCTCTGCCCTAAGTTCCCACTCCAGGGGCTTTGGGGCCAGAGCAGGACTTTGGCCCTGCGGATCTCAGCCTCTCATTGTTGCAGGACCCTATGATCTTGCTTCAAACTACCATGGAGACTCCCCATCGTGCTGCCCTCCCTGTCTTCCCTGGTGTGTTTCTAGAAATCCAGCACTGCTCTAAGCGCTGCCGAGTGGAACCTTTTAGGCTACAGGAGAAAGCTGAGTCTGGGCCCCAGTGCCCTACTCCCAAGGCCATGATCCCACCTGGGCAGCAGCCTGCAGGGGTTGGTGCAGGTAGGACCCAGCCACACACGCCCATCCTTCCCTTTGGAAATTTAATCAAGACGTGTCACCTTACAAACAGCACGATTCCCGACTCGCCCAGCTATAGCAGGTCTCCAGACTTCCTACATAAGCTGAGATCTTTCATGTGGTCTCTTTCAGAAGAGAATCACCCCCAGTAAGTCTCATTGCAGAGTTGGCATCTGAGGTCCGAGAGAGCAAGAAGAAGATGGGCTGGGGGTGGTGATGGTTGGACGGGACTCACCGGGGCCCAGCAGAGAGCCCCACACCAGTTCCATAGTGGGGTGCCATAGACACCTGTTCTGTCCTGTCCTCCATCGCCCTCCACCCTCCATCACCATCCCCTCCTGGGGCTCTGCCCATTGCTCAGACACTGCTCTGCACCCTGCTGGCTCATGCCCTGGAGTGTGGAGACTGAGGGGAGCAGGAGAGAGGGTGAGCCGGGCAGCTGGTGGGGTCTGGGGGCAGACAGCAAGCTTGGGGGGAGCATTCACAGTGGGCAGCTCACACTGAAGCTTCACTGGAAGGGGCTTTGGTCAGGCCTGGTCTCACAACACCCCAGACACCTTGTGAATGGAGGTGTTGGCCCAGCCCCACATGCCTCTGCTGGGCTGACCTCTGAACACTGCACCATGCATGCACCAAAGGTGAGTCTGGCCAGGTAGCCTCCCCAGGACCCTGCAGCTCTGTACCCCCAGGACTCCTCTGGGGGCCTGGGGAGAGGCTCCTGTCTCATTCTGGGCCACCTGGAGGGTGGGGGCCAAGCTCCCCCATGGCCTATGACCCCCCAACTTTGGAACTGGTGTGAGGGTCTCTTCTGGGAATGTTAAGGGAACATGGCCAGCACAGTGCCTGCTCATTTACAGCTGGCATAGGGCGAGGCCTGGTGGCATTGCGAGGATCATACAGGGAATGAATGGGCTTTCTGCAGCCTGTTTCCCAGGAGGTGCTCAAGCTGTGAAGCCCGAGTTCCCGGGTGTTGTGGGCAACTGCAGGGCACATGAAGCCTTCTGAGGAGCAGAAAGGCTGCTAGGATGAAAGTCTCTCAGCCCAGCCCCTGGTCCCCATAATGCACCAGTGAGCTCGCGTTACCGGCAGGCAGGGAGGGGGTGCAGGCCTGAGGCGGAGCCACAGAATCTCGCTGAGTCCACAAAGCAGCTCGTGGGTATTTATAGCCTCAGAAGCCACGGCTGCTGCATGGCTGGCACAAAGGCCTCAAGAAGCATGCACATAGGTGGTCACCGAGCCACATACAATCAGAACCATATACACATATGCACAACCATGTAGATACACTCATACATGTGGTAACACACAACTACACACATAAACTTATGCATTTATACATGTGGCAACACATAGAGCAACAAGTCAGTCACATGTGTGCACAACCACACACATGTGGTCACGCATATGCACAATCACAAGTCACACGTGCAGCACACATATGAACACACACAATCACACATACACTCACAGCGTACTCCCACACAGTCACACATGTACTCACACAGTCATACAAACTCACACAGCCACATGCATGCTCAGTCACACTGTCACGCACAGTCACACCAGATATCCTTACACAACCGCATAGTCCTATACACTTATATTAGTCACATAGCCACACATACTTTTGATTTTTGGGCCATACCCAGTGATGCTCAGGGGTTACTCCTGGCTATGTGCTCAGAAATTGCTCCTGACTTGGGGGACCATATGGGATGCCAGGGATTGAACCAACCCAGGTTTGTTCTGGGTCAGTCCCATGCAAGGCAAATGCCCTACCACTGTTCTATCGCTCTGGCCCAAGCCACATATACTTGCTCACAAACTCACTTATACTCACACACTCATGCTCACTTAATAGATCACTTTAATTTTGGAGGGGGGGGGGCATTCCCATGACGCTCAGGGGTTGCTTCTGGCTTTGCATTCAGAAATCATTCCTGGCTTGGGGGACCATATAGGATGCTGGGGGATCGAACTAGGTCCATCCTAGGTTAGCGCATACAAGACAGATACCTTACTGCTTGCGCCACTGCTCGGGCCCCTAAATATTTTTCTAGAAGGAACAAATGAACTCACTTGAGCCATGAGCTCTGAGGGAAGGAGCCACGGCTCTGAATCCTTTTCTGTAAAATGTAATTTCTTTATTTGAAATGCAGTGAATGCAGCATGAGGACATTACAGGCTCTTGTGACAAGCCCGCCATTGTTGGCATCTGTGCATGTGGTCCTGGTACAAACCATGGTTGTGCGTACAGACCTGTTTCATATTTGTGATTCCTCTCAAATCTGCTGACATATTTTGTCACTATTTCAAGCACATAATTGCTATTTTGCTTTCACAAATGTGTCTAGAGAGTTGAAGAGATTTGTACCTCTTTGTTCTTGTGTAAGCCAGAGGAGAGAGGGGAGAAATGGGGTTATCTTTGAGGTCTGAAATGGCCAGGTGGGTCCCTATGATCCCCCAATCTTAGACGCTAAAGACTAAGGGTACATGTTTGCTGCAGCCGGGCAAGCCTGGTGTCTAAGCCCAGCTCTTCTGCTAACTTTGCTGAATTCTTTCAGCCTCCAGAGTGCTCTATGGAATTCTTGGGGTCCAGTGATGCCCGACTGGGCAGATGTAAAGGAACACAAACACCAGGTCTGATTAAACTTCTTCCACTGGACCTCCCAGCTGTGTTTGGAGGGAAAGTGCACCAAGATGATTGCCTAAAACACCTTGATTAGTTTCTGCCTGTGGCAGAACTCTAAGGAGCTTTTGGTTGTTGACTGTTCAGAAAACTTTGTTTGTTTGTTTTTGAGCCACACCCATCTGAGCTCAGGGATGGCCCAAGGGACCATATGGGGTGTGTGGGATCAAACCCACGCTGGCCACAAGTGTCCTCCCAGTACTACTATCTCTCTGGTCTCTCAGAAAACATCTATTGTTGCTGATTTTTCAGTGACTGCCACAGCAGTGGTGAGAATGCGCAGGGCAAGTGTAGCTCCTGAGTGGGGCTGGACATAGTGAAGCTGGACAGCTTGCCCCAAGGGCCACAGATCCACCCAGCACTGGAACGGGCCCTCTCAATGCTAATATGGCCACATGGCTGCAGGGCCGCCTCCCACCACCAGAGGATCTCTCAACTCTGGCATGGCCACACGGCTGCAGGATCGCCTCCCACCACGAGGGGTAGTGCTCTCAAAGTTGTTATGGCCACACGGCTGCAGCACCACTTCCCACCACTAGGGGCAGCACCACCTCTCACACATTTGTACTTGGCTCCCGCCCTTCACTCTACTGTACTCTTCTTTTTGTGCTACTGAACTAACTTCCCAGACCAGGCGGGAGAGGCTTGCAGTAATGATGGGTCCAGGTCCCTGGGTGGGGGCCGGCAAGGATGCCAAGCAGATGTTTTGGAGTGGAGTGCGGAGAACCCAGAGACCTCGGATGTGTCTGACACCATGTGTACTCTTGCAGAGGTCACTTGGGCCTACCCGAGGGAGACTCACCTCCTCACACCCAAGAGCACCTCTGAGACACGCAGTCACCTCACAGGACATCCTTGTTCTTCTAGGATGCAGTATGGGTGGGGTCCTTCCCACAGTGACTCCCCGCGCACCTCACTCTTGGCTCTCGGTCATTGCAAGCTGGAGCAGTCAGGGCCATGGGGTCCCCACTCAGACCCCTTAGCCTAGAGGAGGCCTCCTTCTCTTCATTCAGCTGGTGGAAGGAAGGAGTGGTGTGAGGTACCCCCTTCCCCAAGGCCCTACATTAATATCATCTGGATGGTCAGACCCACCCACACCTGGGAGAAGACTGCAGTTTGGAATAAAGAATATAAGGTGGGAGAGGAGCAGAAAGGCAGAACACTTGGAAAGCAGCTGAAAGGGAGCCAGAGAGCTCCTGAGAACTAGAGCAGAGAGCTAGAGGAGAACTTAGAAGCTACTTGGAATAAGCTGAGCATAGAAGCCATGTGAGGAGGGGCCAGTGAGGTGGCGCTAGAGGTAAGGTGTCTGCCTTGCAAGCGCTAGCCAAGGAAGGACTGCTGGCTCTTCATATGGTCCCTCTAAGCCAGGGGCAATTTCTGAGCGTCAGGAGTAACCCCAGGAGTATGAAACGGGTGTGGCCCAAAAAGCCAAAAAGCCAAAAAAAAAAAAAAAAAAAAAAAAAAAAAAAGAAGCCATGTGAGGAAATGCACATGGCAGATAGGCCATAGAATAAACCTAGCTGTTTCCTATGAAACTTTAACTGACTGCCTGTGAATTTCTACATCGTTATCCTGAGCCTTCAGACCCATCGGCTGAAGGGGTAAAGGCGCTATGCCAAGAAAGGCCTCACCCCAACACTAGGACTTTAGACTTTATAACTTTATATTTTATATTAAACAACAGAGTGAGATGAGTGGACATGGGGGGCACCCTGGGAAGCTCCTCCTGTTCTTGGATTTGTGGCCTCTGGAACATCTGCACAGGTACATGGTCACCCTCTGAAGTTCCAAAAAGCCTTGAAGATGGGGCCCGAGCTCTGAGCTGCTGTTGCAGACTCTGGGAAGACATGACCTCTCCGGGTCCTCCCAGGAGGATTCAGGGTCCAATAGGCTCAGGTGAGGGGGGGGGTCTGGAATCTCGAAACCACCCCTGAGCCCTGATATTCTCATCTGCACGTGGAAGTTGCCACAGGTTGGCTGCAACCCAAATCTGTCAGCTTCTGTGAAGCTGCACATGAGCCGGTGTCTCCTGGAGGGGGTTTTGCTGCTTTTTCCCACTAGCACCTGCTGTGGGGCAATGTGAGGCAGGGTCATGGGCCAGCAGAGCGGGAGGTGTGTGAAGGTGGCAGGAGATCATGCAGGAACCAAGGGCAGAAGCAATCACACTCCAAAGCCAGAGTGCCCCTTTCTGCTCTGCACTGTTCCGGTGGTGAAAGCAGGTGGTAATCAATGGTGCTCTGTGAAGAGCTCCTCAGCGTTGTCACGCAGTTGAAACGCAGCTCCCACAGTGTCGGCATCTGCACATGGTACAGCGATTAGAAACTTGCATCATGAGGTGGATCTTTCTGGAAAAAGCAACTTGGAAAATCATTGTGTTCACCGCAGTAAGAGGATGGATTTGGGACCGGGCTGGAAATGGCATTGAGCCCAAGCTTAGGAAAGACAAAGGAGGGAGTTTCCGGGGATCCACAGAAGCAGTTTGCACAGTCAGCACACAGTTAGCACATTGTCAGCAGACACCAAGCACACAGTCAGCACACATTCAGGAAACAGTCAATACACAGTTATTATATAGTGAGTACAAAGTTAATAAGGGCTGGAATTTGCAGAGAAAAAGGAATCATCCTCTGGTTTATTATTTTATTTCAAAAGGGCATAATTATAGCAAATCTTCTATATTTTGGTTTATTTTTAGGTCACATCTTGCTATGCTCAGGGGCCATGGAAACTATGGCGGATGGGCCCTGGGTGGGCTGTGTGAGACCAGCGCCCCACTTGCTGTACTATCACCCGCAAACCCTACACAGCTTATCTGAACAAGCCTATCAACAGTTCTTGAGTAAAAAGAATTTTTGCTTTTGGCTTAAAGAGATAGTACCTGGGGGTGGGGTGGGGTGGGGTGGGGACAGGATTCCACCAGAGGTGGGGTATTTCCAGAGACTGCTATTGGGGTGTGTACTGGCCTGGGGCTCTGTGGGCTGAGGACACATGTGCTAAGTGCCTCTCTGCAGCCTATCCCCAAGCATCTGTCCCTGTGATCACATCGAAGCTGACTCTTGCTGTCCGCTGGGTCCTGCCCAGGGAATAACCCTTGCAAATGGGCATGAATGAGGTCCAGTTTTTAGTCAAGAGGATTTTTGTGGGTGTAGATTTGCTTCATGCCAGAGAGAAGATGGTCCAGCCTGGCCTCCAGCACAAAGTCTGACATCTGACCTCCCCACACTTCCCTGAAATTCAAGACCACAACATGGTGAGGTGGTCTACACTCTGTTGATGGCATCTCTATGTGTGTGTGTGTTTGGAATCTACTTCTGTAGTAAGGTATTAAAAACCTTCCCAGGGGGCCCGGAGAGATAGCACAGTTGCGTTTGCCTTGCAAGCAGCCGATCCAGGACCAAAGGTGGTTGGTTCGAATCCCGATGTCCCATATGGTCCCCCGTACCTGCCAGGAGCTATTTCTGAGCAGACAGCCAGGAGTAACCCCTGAGCATCACCGGGTGTGGCCCAAAAACCCAAAAAAAAAAAAAAAAACAAAAAAACAAAAAAACCAAAAAACCAAAAACAAAACAAAAAAAAACCCTTCCCAGGGCCAGAGCCATAGTGCAGCGGTAGGGCATTTCCCTTGTACATAGCTGAACCAGGACAGACCTCGGTTCCATCCCCGGTGTCCCATATGGTCCCTCAACCCAGGAGCAATTTCTGAGCACATAGCCAGGAGTAACCCCTGAGTGTCACTAGGTGTAGCCAGAAACAAAAACAAATGTTTTCTCTCTCCTTTGAAATTGAGCAGTGGTGGTGGTGATAAAATCAGACAGCACTCAGACCCCGAGGAAGCTCAGTGATGCTTCCAAAGGCACATCTTCATACTTTGCTGGAAAAGAAACTGTCGTGTACCACAATTCCAGGTCATTAATTTGAAAGACATGTTAGATGAAATTCACACATATTGGATGGTGACCGTTGACTCCTGAGATCTAGTTCCATATGCTCAGGAATGCCCAGAAAACTGAAAGGTCAAGAATTATTTGGAAAAAAAATTATTTGGATGGACAGATGGATGATGGATAAATGGATGGGTGGATGGATGAATAATGGATGGATTGATGGATGGTTGGATTCATGGATAGAGAGATGGATGGATTGGGAGAATAGGAGCCTGGAAGGGTGGTTGGGTGGATGAATGGGTGATACAGGAATGGATGGTATGGAAGCATGATGGAAGGATGATGGTAGATGGATAAAGGTGGGTGGATGGTGGATGGATAAATGGTGATTGGCTGTAAGGCTGGGTGGGTGATGGATGCTGGATGAGTAGATGATAGAATATGGGTAGATAGATATCTGAATGAGTGAGGGGGGATTGATGCATGGACACAGATTCCTTGAGGAGAACTGGATATAAATGGGAGAGGGGCTTTCTGAGGAGGCACAACTCTGTGAGGAATGGACCTCCACCATCAGACATGCTTCTCCTAGAGAAGGGAATTCCTGGTGAAGATCCCACTGGGTAAAGCCCCTTCCCTCCTTCCAGATCCCCCCATGGAGGGGCACCTGAGGAAGCTGTATGGCAGTAAGTGATCATGGCTGCAGCCTGTTTACCTGCTGGGGAGCCTTCACAACTGTGCATTGATGGGCCCGGAGAGATAGCACAGCAGTGTTTGCCTTGCAAGCAGCCGATCCAGGACCAAAGGTGGTTGGTTAGAATTCCGGTGTCCCATATGGTCCCCCGTGCCTGCCAGGAGCTATTTCTGAGCAGACAGCCAGGAGTAACCCCTGAGCATCGCCGGGTATGACCCAAAAACAAAAAAAAAACACACAAAAACAAAAACAAAAAAAAAACAAACAAACAACTGTGCATTGGTTTTGTGAGTGATAGCAATGCCTCCCACAGGGAGGGACCTGCAGCCACAGGGTGAGGGAGCCAGGGGAAGAAGTGGAAGGGGCAGGGACAGTGCAGCCCAGGGCAGCAGAACTGGGGTCAGGGAGTTGTGGGGGGCGTTTTCCGGAGCCCAGGCCCTGGACTAACACAGCTGTCTCCACTCATCAGCCACCTCAGAGGGTCCTGCATGTGTGTGTATGTGTGAGGACAAGTCAGGTCTGTACACACGCATTGTGTAAGGAGTGCCTTGAGCACCTATGTGCAATGTGGTCCATGTACTGATGCAACTGCTTTGTGTACCTATGGGCACATGTGTGTATTGATGTTCTCTGCATCACATGTGCCCTCGATTCACACATGTAGTACACTTGTGTGCACATGTATATCTGCCTTAGTGTACATGTGTTCTGTTCCATATGTGTGCTAGAGCCAGATGTGCCGTAATTCCTGTATGAATGTGCATCTGTACCCTTGCTATGTGCAGAACACATGGTGCTTAGTCTTCAAGTACACACATGTGCATATGAAAAAGTACACACATGCCTACACATGTGCACACATGTTCCTGCATCTGTAGGGCTTATACATGTGTCTTCTTATACACTGATGTATGTGCATTCACACACATGTATGGTTGTACTAGTATGGGGTATGTTGTCGTACATGTTGCCTGTATATGTGGATGAGCATTGGTTTGTTTCCCAGTGTGCACATGAACACATGTGTTGCCAATCAGGTCCACCTGTGACCTGATTGTGCAGCCTTGTCTGTGGACAGGCTGGGTTTTCACTCCCAAAGATGCTTCCCCACAATGTCCTCGGGTGCCCACATGTCTGTCTGAAGTGCCCAGGCGTGGAAGCTGGAAAAGGTCCCTGAGTCCTCACCCACTGCCAGACCACAGTGCCTGGGAATTGTGGGGCTTGGGAACACTCTGGAGGCCCGGCCAGGCTGAGCTAAACCCAGAACTGCGGCATCTCACAGAGCTGACAGGCTGCTGCCCTATGCTCGCTGGGAGGGTGAGGCCATCTGAGTGGACAAGTTGGGGGCCCCAGTGGCTACTCTGCTGGGGCAGTTTTCTGGGTGCATCTACAGGGGAAAGTGTCCCCACCTGAGCAGAAAGGTGGCCTCCTCAGAGGGCTGGTGGTAGGAGAGCTACACATCAAAAACATCAGCCTTGTGTGCTGTGTGTGCGACTGTGTGTATGTGTGCGAATGTGTCTATGTGTGCATTGTTGTATTACTGGCCCATCCTAATCAATATTCATACTCCACCCTAGGGTGTGATCTGGTGATGAGATTATTGGATTATTCCCTATTTGGTACTCCTCTTCCACCCTAGGGTGTGGTCTGGTTCTTGTAAATAAAAGCAGGGGTCTGAGGAAGGCAGGCACTCATTCTTCGATCTTCCTCCACTAAGCTGCTTTCTTTCTTAGGAGCAGAAGGCTTGTGTGGTGGGATTCCTGGCTTGATTGTTGGTTTTTCTAAACCATTCTTCTACCTTTTCACTTTGTGGATTTCCTGAGTCAACATTTGCTTATAGACCCGCATCTCACCACATCCTCGTTTTGGAGCCTGGGGCTCCTAATATAGTATATGTGTGTCTATGTATGCGTTCTTCTGTGTGCATGCATGTGTGTGTGTTTGTGAAGAGAGAGAGAGAGAGAGAGAGAGAGGAGAGAGGAGAAAGGAGAGAGGAGAGAGGAGAGAGGAGAGAGGAGAGAGGAGAGAGGAGAGAGGAGAGAGGGAGAGAGGAGAGAGGGAGAGAGGAGAGAGGGAGAGAGGAGAGAGGAGAGAGGAGAGAGGAGAGAGGAGAGAGGGAGAGAGAGAGGGAGGGAGAGGGGAGAGGAGAGAGGGGAGAGAAAGGAGAGAGGAGGGAGAGGGGAGAGGGGAGAGGGGAGAGGGGAGAGGGGAGAGGGGAGAGGGGAGAGGGGAGAGGAGAGAGGAGAGAGGAGAGAGGAGAGAGGAGAGAGGAGAGAGGAGAGAGGAGAGAGGAGAGAGGAGAGAGGAGAGAGGAGAGAGGTTATCCAGCCGCAGAAGAAAGGGCCTGGGCCTGGGGCCAGGCCGAGATTCCAGCCTCACAAGAGCCCCTTTGTTGCTGTGTTCCTTGCAGACTAACACAGGCTTTGACCTCCACAGACAAGCGCAGTCCAGCCTCATGGCAGACAGTGGGGACAGATGGACAGACACTAACTCCCGTCACCTCTAGACCCCTGGACAAGCAGGCAGGGTGCAGCTCCTGGACGTGAGGATGGAACAGCCCAGCCCTGAGCAGAAGAGTCGTGAGGACAAAAACACTCATGTTTGGGGCACGAAGCTGTCACAGTCCTCAACTGGTTTGTGAGGCTGTGCTTTCCACAGAATGGAGGTTCTCCCAAACCCCTGAGATAGGCTTAAGTGTAAGCTCATGGACCCTGTTTCTTCCCTTGGAACATGAGACCAGATCCAGAACACGTAGTAGGCCCTGGGACACACAAGACCCTGAGATACCCAACAGGACACCCAGCAGACTGGAACACACATACACATCACAGTAAGCAAACCCATAACACACACACACACACACACACACACACACACACACACACACACACACACGCTTCTTAGTACACACCCACCCCAAGCCCAGCAGCTCTGGAACACACATACACATCACAGTAAGCAAACCCATAACACACACACACACACACACACACACACACACACACACACACACACACACACACGCTTCTTAGTACACACCCACCCCAAGCCCAGCAGCTCTGGAACACACATACACATCACAGTAAGCAAACCCATAACACACACACACACACACACACACACACACACACACACACACACACACACACACGCTTCTTAGTACACACCCACCCCAAGCCCAGCAGCTCTGCATTATGGATTTGAGAATCATGCTGTCAGGGCCCCACAGCTGGACTGAACATCACTGAGGGGTCCCTAGGCCCCTGACTCTTGGAGTTCTCTGAGATTCTTGATTAAATGCCCCCCTAACACTGGGCAGTACCCCCCCCCAAAAAAAACAAAAAAAGTGTGTGGGGGGACTGGAGAGATAGCATGGAAGTAGGGCGTTTGCCTTGCACGCAGAAGGATGGTGGTTCAAATCCTGGCATCCCATATGGTCTCCCGAGCCTGTCAGGAACAATTTCTGAGCATAGAGCCATGAGTAACCCCTGAGCACTGCTGGGTATGACGAAAGAAAGAAAGAAAGAAAGAAAGAAAGAAAGAAAGAAAGAAAGAAAGAAAGAAAGAAAGAAAGAAAGAAAGAAAGAAAGAAAGAAAGAAAGAAAGAAAGAAAAAGAAAGAAAGAAAGAAAGAAAGAAAGAAAGAAAAAAAGAGAGAGAGAGAGAGAGAGAGAGAGAAAGAAAGAAAGAAAGAGAAAGGGGGCCGGAGAGATAGCATGGGGGTAAAGCGTTTGCCTTTCATGCAGGAGGTCATCGGTTCGAATCCCGGCATCCCATATGGTCCCCCGTGCCTGCCAGGAGCAATTTCTGAGCCTGGAGCCAGGAATAACCCCTGAGCACTGCCGGGTGTGACCAAAAAACAAAAAAAAAAAAAAAAAAAAAAAGAAAGAGAAAGAAAGAAAGAAAAAGAAAGAAAGAAAGAAGAAAGAAAGAAAGAAAGAAAGAAAGAAAGAAAGAAAGAAGAAAGAAAGAAAGAAAGAAAGAAAGAAAGAAAGAAAGAAAGAAAGAAAGAAAAAGGAAGGAAGAAAGAAAGACACCCAGAGTTCAGTCAAAGCCCCAGAACCAGTGGCCTGTCCTGTCCTTGGCCCCTTTCTTCCTGGTGATCAGACTATCCCTGGGCCATGATCCTGCTTGCAGCACTGCCAGCCTGAGACACAATGGGAGTTCTGAACCACTGGCCAGGGACCCAGAAAGGGCCCAAGCTCTGAAGAGAAGGAATGAGGGCTGCCCTAGTCTCAGCCTCTGGGTGTGCTGAGGATCTGTGGCACCTGCAGTCAGATAGAGGAGCTGAGGATAGAGCTGGGCTCTCCTGGAACTGTGCAGCAGAGATGCTGGGGGAGACTCGGGTCACAGCCTAATGCAGCGACTCAGGGTCCCACACTGCTCTTCTGGCACTGGCCGTCAGATCCCACCGCTGCTTCTAGTCTTCTCCAAGATTTCCTTTCCTCTCTCTGAAGTTTGCACCTGATCTTCAGAAGGCAGAACAGTAAACATTTATGTGCTGGAGACATAGTACAGCAGGGAGGGTGCTGGCCTCCTGCATCAGACCTGGGTTCTATCCCCAGCACCCTACATGGTCCCTGAGCATCACCAGGAGTAATTTCTGAGCACAGAGCCAGGAGTCATCCCTGAGCACAGATCCAGGAATAAGCCTTAAGCACACCCAGGTGTAAAGAAAAAAATTATAATTCAATGTGTAGAAACATAATTTTACATTTTCATGATCTTCAACATTACTCTGGGACATGAAGTTATCGAATCAATAAGGTCTTAGAGAAAATTAAGGCAGTTTAGACAACCAGCCTTGATGTCTGAAAACTTAAATGACCTGATTACTGCTGAAGTCAGGAGACGAGAGAGATTTCCTGATAATTGCACATAATTATTTCATGTAAGGTGTGTAAATTATTACCACAATTCTTGGGGGCTTCCAGACTTTGTTTAGGAGACCTGGGGACAACATTTAGCCATTTGGGTCAGGCTGCTCAGTGCACACGGGCTGCTCAGAGCACTAAAAACATCTGGGGCCAGGGCAGGGTGGGGAGGGAGCAGTGGGGCCAGAGTTGGGCCTGGATCCTGTTGCCTTCATAGCTCAAGACCTTGAGCGCTGAGCATCTCCCAGCTCCTTAACAGCACATCATGTTCAGTTAAAACCTAGTGCAATTGCTCTAAATACTGTGTGAATTGGGTGTGACATGTTGTGTCACATACACAGATCAGTTATGAGATGCCTTTTTAAGTTTTTGTTAAAAGCATTTTTAAGTTTTTGTTAGAAAGCTAGAAGGAGAAATGTCAAAATGGAGCTTCTCTGGTTTCCAGGAATCCCAGACAGGAAGAATAGACAAACTTATGAAACTGTGAAGATGCGTATACATAATTGACTTTATTGGAACAGGGTCTCTTTCCTGGAGAGGATCTTAGAGTCCTGTTTATAAATTGCTTCTAGGGGTCAGGAACTGGTTTACACATCACAAGGGCGCTGAAAACTTTTCTTCATCCCTGAGCACTTGACTGCAGGCTGGACAGATGTAAACCTGGGTCAGACTTGCTGGTCCAGTTCTGCAAAGACAGAACCTGCCTGGTGGACTGAGAATTATTTCCTGGTGTAATTTGAGCTCTCCAGGAGGAAAATACAGCCAAGGAGGTCCAGGGGCCCTCACTGCCCTTCAGAGACCAGACTGAGGTCAAATCCCAACTCCAGTCTGCATAGCCTTGAGCCATGGCCTCAACTGACTTCAGAGCTCATCCCCACCCCCAGGATCCACTCTGGTTCCTGTCGCTGGACCCAGCAGGAAGAGGAACATCAACCCTGACACCCCAACTCTCCACACACAAGGCCCTTCCTGTCATCCCAAGTGACCAGATGCTCCCACTCCCATGACTCTTTCCCCTGCATGGTGTAGCTCAAGCCAGCACCCCGACTCTGCCCATTCAGGCTATGTGGGTCTGCCACATAGGAACGCTTATCAGATTTGGGGGCCTGACATTGCTTCACTGTCCTCCTCTGCCCATCTGCCCTGTCTTGGCCCTATCCCCCGAGTCAGTTCCTCTGGGGCCAGAGTCTCAGGTCTGATCTCACTAGCCATTGGACTTGGGCTCTTCCCTCCCCTGCCACTCTCCCTCTGCCTTTTCTGGCTTTTCTTGCCTGATCCCTCCTGCTCCTTCCAGCTGCAGCAAATGGCACAGCCTGGTCTTGTGTCAGCTGAGTTGGAATTAGGAGCACTGCAACTTTGCTCCACCCTGGGCTGCTGCCACCTGGGTAGCTTCCAGGTCCCGTACTGTAAATAGTTCTGCAATGAACCCTAGGGCACCCAGTACCTTTTCAAATGTTCCTGCGCTCTTTGGACAGACACCAGAAGTTCAGCAGCAGGATCCAGTGCTGGCTGTAATGAGATGGGACTGGGGCCACAGGTGGTGTGGGGTCAGCATGATGTAGATCAGCCTCTGGTAGCTGGAGGAGAGCTGGGCCTGTCCTTCTAGTCACAAGTATTCAGACCCCGCATGCACTTGCTCACAGAGCTGGAGCGGAGTTTGTGCCTTCTGACCTGGGGTCACAACTCAGGCTGACACTGACACATAGTGACTTCGTGGCACAAGTTGCAATTCCCTGACAATCAGTGACAAGGAGTATCTTCTCTGTGTATGGGCAAGCATGGGGATGGTCGAATGTTGTTGGTGACAGTATTGCTGCTTGTGGTTGTGATAGTGTTTTGGTGGTGACGGTAGTTGGTGATGGTCATTGTGATGCTAGGTCGGCATTGCTGCTGGTGACATTGTGGTGTGGTAATGTGATAGTAGTGATGGTGTGATGTGGTATGGTGTAGTGTAGGGAAGCACTGAATGTGGTGTGGCGATGACCAACTGCCCCTCTCTGGTGCTCCGCTCTCCATCCTGACAATCTGCAGCCACTTTTCACACGGGACTGGAGGGAAGAAGCAGAGGTTCCCTACTTTGGGCCAGGGGTTCTGAGCCTCAGGCAGCAGGAAGTGTGAAGAGCAAGGGAAGAGCCCTTCTGACGGTCTAATAATTGTATTTCACTCAAGAGTGGAGCAAGGCCCTATTCTAATTACCCGAATTAGTTCTCCATTCTAGCCTAATGAGCCCCAAATCAGCAGCTCATGACAGCAACACACAAACATTTGTGCTCATTGCTGCTTCTGGGATCTTTAGTTTTGGGTGCTCTGACTAGGCTCAGAGTGCAGGAGTAGGGGCTACATCCTCAGGAGACTGGAGCCAGGCCCCCAGAGAGCTCCCAAAGGTGGATTGTCTGGGGTGGGGGCTCAGTCTTTTGCTCGCCCTTTCCATGTTCGTGCCACAAGCAGGTAAAAGCAACCTCGCTGGGACACAGTATTAAGATGTATGTGTTACTGGCTGTGTGTTGGGTTGACTTCTGGCACATTCCATTTGCCAGCTCAGAAGTGTCCAGTGCACAGACCAGGGCAGGCAGTGGGTTCTGCCTCAATGAACCATGGGGAAAACCGGGCAGGCGCTGTTTTTTCTGGAACAGGTCCGGGGGCTTTGAACAGGCCCCACAGACAGTGCTGGATCATTCTGTTGGCTCTTGAGTCAACAGTGGCTGTGGGTTTGCTCTTACTCAGCCCATGTGGGTGAAACACATGCATTCTGGCAGTCTTCTACCTTGTATGGAGAGGCTACTGCCTGCCAGAACTACTGTTTTTGTTTTTTTGTTTTTTTTTGTTTTTGTTTGTTTTTGGGTCACACTCAGCAGCGCTCAGGGGTTACTCCTGGGTTTATGCTCAGAAGCTGCCCCTGGCAGGCACAGGGGACCATATGGGATGCTGGGATTTGAACCCTATCCATCTGCATGAAAGGCAAACGCCTTATCTCCATGCTATCTCTCCGGCCCCTTTATTTATTTATTTATTTATTTATTTATTTATTTTTGGGCCACACCCGGCGCTCTCAGGGGTTACTCCTGGCTATCTGGCAGGCACGGGGGACCATATGGGATGCCGGGATTCGAACTAACCAACTCCTCCCTCCTCCCCTATGCTCCCTTTTCCTCCCCTGCTCCCTCCTCCCCACTGTAGTAAAAACAAAAATTATGAACAAATTCCTATGCACACTGCATATATCTTTTTTTTTTTTTCTTTTGGCCACACCCGGCAGTGCTCAGGGGTTACTCCTGGCTGTCTGCTCAGAAATAGCTCCTGGCAGGCACGGGGGACCATATGGGACACCGGGATTCGAACCAACCACCTTAGGTCCTCGATCGGCTGCTTGCAAGGCAAACACCGCTGTGCTATCTCTCCGGGCCCCATATATCTTATTTTGCCTTACCTCTATGCTATCTCTCCGGCCCCATATATCTTATTTTGCAGTGAAGAAACAGCAGTTTAAGGACCACTGCATGGAGACACCCATCCATGCCCTCCCCTTCATGTTTGGAGACTTTCTTGTTCTCTCTGGAAGAAGCGGATAAGGAGAGCTGGGACCCAGGAAGAGTGGGTGTTGCCTGGAACTGAGTCTCTGAGTCTGAACTGGGTTTCCCTCTCTGGAGTCACCCAAGACCTTGACCTGGAACCGCTAAGGCCTTGAGCAAAGCAGGGACTCGTGGGTGTATGTGTCCTCAGTTTCAGGTGAGGCTCATGGATATGGAGGCACTGTGACCGCTGAAAGGCCGTGACTCTACACCACTAACCCCCATCACTGCCCTGGAAGCCCTTAAAAGACATTCTCTGCCTGGACAGGACCTTCCAGCAGATGCAGAGGGGGTAGTCTGGCCACCCTCGCCTGATCCCTCTGCCACCTGGACCTTTCTTCAGGGAATACTGGGCACACGGGCACAGCGGGAACAGGGCAGCCCACAGACCTGCCAAGAGGCGGTGGGCAAACGGCTCGCAGTTTACAAGCAGAGCCATCCAGAGAAAAAGGGATTGTTTGGGACTTATTTAGTCAGTCCCTCTTGCTTCTCAAAATAAACATTTCTGTGAGCAGTTAAAAGCTCTCCAAGATGTTCACAGAGACGGGGAAGCCCTTGCCAAAAGCTTGGGCAGAGCCAGACAGGGCAGCAGTGGGCAGCTGCCAGCCAGAGCTCTGGCACCCCAAGAGGTATCTATGCTCAGGGCCGCAGCCTTCGAGAAGCTCAGCTCAGCTCAGGGCACACCCCCTTCTCAGCAGTGCTGGGACTAATCCATCCTGTACTCATAGCTTTGATCCCTCTGGAGCCAGGCCCTGTGCCATGTGTGACCTTGGGCAAGGTCACATCTCTAAGCAGTGACTCTCATCCACAAAACAGTGATAAAACAGCCCGGTCGCCTTCCAGAATGTTCTGAAGATCTGTGGAATCTGCAGAAAAGCAAATCCTGTGCTGTTAACAGAGTGTGGGAGACTGCGGGAGTGGGCTCTGGCGAGCCCCACAGAGGCGCCTCCCATGTCCAGTGCTCTAGTCCATGGTGACTGTGGACCTCTGTCTCATGGGATGGGCCTGGACAGAAGCTCAGCTCTGAGCATGGCCCACCAGATGCTCTTAGGCTGACACCAGCCCATAGGGTCTGGGGTGTCTGGATATTCCCAGGCTGGAGGTTATCATGTGTCCTCCCTTTCCTCTTCTTGCCCTATTCCCACTGCTAACCCCAGGTCCTGGAGCCCTGATGTGGATTCTATCCAACTCCACATGATTCCACCCCACTCAGTGACTCTGATACCCCAGAGGCAACGACACAAATCCCTCCCTGTTCCCCCAAAATCTGTCAGAGTCACTCATCTAACTGCATGTCTCCAGAGGGACTGAGTGCGATGCCCACCATCTGTCTGTGGGAGACAGTGGGGCTGCTAGAGCTGGGCACCCCAGGCCTGTAGGACCCTCGGGTGCTGGGGATTTAACAGGTTTCATAAAGTTAAAAAGGGGGAGATGTCGGGCTAACCAGATTCCATACTATTCAGGATATGCTTGTTACTTATTGGTTGGAAGCACCTTTGGATGAAGCAGCCTTTGAATTGGACTGCTACCTCACCTATTCTCCACCCTGGGGTGTGGTCTTGCACTTCCCAATACTGGGGAGTTTGCAACACTATCCAGACATGGCTACGATTGTGACAGCTGACAGGGCGCTCAAGGTCACCTGGAAACTTGGGGACATAATGTTCCCTCCCCAGGGCTGGGGGAGAGAGAAAGGCTCTGCCAGCAGCTGGGGTGAGGGGACAGCATAGGGCAGTCCTGGGTCTGCCAGGGCTGGATGGACAGGAGGTGCGGACACTGCCTTCTGTGCTCCTCCTCAGCCTGGGGAGCTGGGCAGGGCGACGCCTCCTGGAAGCCCAACACTCCCCATGCCTACTCTACACCTGTCTCACTTCCTCCATCCTGAATGATGGTCACTCAGTTCTGTTTTATTTTTCTGTGAAATTGGAAAAGGCAAACTCTATGCCTTAAAGCAGGAGTCTCAGATGGTTTCACAGTTATAGCACGGGAGCCTGGAGAGTTGCCTCGACATGGTAAGTGTTAACATATAAAAAGCCCAAGCCTGAAATAGTCGCCTAGTATGATGAAAGTGTTTCCTCTTCTCCTGGATTCTGCTTCTTCTTCCTTTGATCTTTAGCCACGTGGGTGACTGAACTGACAGGGAGTATCTCCCTGAATTAGGGCCCGAGGACCACATAGCCCCTTGCTGGAGGCCAAAAGTGCCACCACCGGCATGTAACAGCAAGAAAAGTTGTCATCCTAAGATGTAACTTCCAGAGAAATGTGGAGGCCATTCCCTTATAGGAGTCACTGTGGGAATGAGCACGCCCATCTCAAGTCCCATCTCTGCAAAACTCAGGAGCCGGTCGGGGTTTCTAGTTCAGTATCCCTCTATGAGCTCCTTCAGAGCTGTCCTGTCCATGGGTCCCTGCTCTGAAGATCACCTGTGTTGAGGTGGCAGAGCCTGTATCTGTCTGTCCACTCGCACTGTCTTTCTGTCCATCTTTGTAGACAGGAAGAGCTTGTCTGGAATTGGTTTCAATTCCACCAATTCTTCGGGCCTCATCTCTGGGCATTACCCCATGACAAGGGAGGGAAAGTAGAAGTGTGAGTGTAAGTGAATGAGGATGTGCAGGCAGCCACTTCCCTTGGCGGCTGTTCAGCACGCAGCATTCTCATGGCACAGAAATAGAGCCTGGCCACACACTCTTTTCCTGTCCCACGCCTATGGCGCATAAAGATGAGCATCAACATTTCCATCTAAAGTTCATTTGTTGAGTGTTGGAGGAGGCTGTGTGGAGAGCAAGTGTCACAGCCAGAGAGAGTCCAGGAGCAGGAGCGCAGCCACAGTGCTAGTCTGGGTGTAGGCCTGAAGGGCACCCTCCATCCATCATGTGTCCTAGATCTAGAAAACCCCTGGAGGGGAAGGCTGTGCAGTAAGGGGGAGGGGGCTCTCAAGGACACTAAAGCACACTGAGGGAGTGTGCAGCATCTGTTATCAATGGCAGGAAGTAGGCTCTCAGTTCTCTCACCCAGCAAAGGCAGGTTAGATTCACCCCTGCCAGGCCTGGGATGCTTGGGGACCCCAAGACCCTATGGAAAGGGGAGTTGAAACATTCTCCTCAGCGTTGATTCAAACAAATGGGCCCAGTGTCCAGTTCCAGCTGGAAAGTGTCACAGGTTCTTCCCTGGGCTCCGTGCCCCACACACCATCACTTTAGCTGTCCATAGGAAGCCATGGTCAGGTCAGGGTCAGAGACATTGTCAGGCTGGAGGGCATACAGGATGGTGAGACCTGAAGGGCCTTGCTTGGTGGGACTCTGTGTGTTGAGGGCATAGGCCCAAGCCAAGGTGGAGCTGGAGCAGCAAGCAAGGGTTCCCCCACCCATTCATTGTCTGTATGTGCTGTGCCCAGGTGTGGAATGGCCTATGGGGAGGTGTATTTGCATGTTCGGGACTGCTTGAGGATTGAAAGTCACTTGAAAGCGAAGCACTGACCATTTTTATCTATTTATTATTTAGATTTCTGGGCCACACCCAACAGTGCTCAAGGCTTACTCCTGGCTCTACACTCAGAGACCACTCCTGGAAGTGCTTGGTAGACCCTGTGGGGTGCCAGGGATTGAATCTGGTCTGACCATATGCAAGGCAAATACCCTACCTGCTATCCTATTGCTTAACATGATGTTGACCCATGCTAGGGTGGGTTTTCATCTTGGATGCTTTTGGCTTCTCTCCAAATTGCTTTCATTGCCTGCTGCTGGGACTCAGCTCAAAGAGGAGTGTTTGGAGATCTTTCTGGGAGGTCATGTAAGGTCTTTTAAGTATTATTGATTTTCATCCAGCTTCAAAGGGGAGGTAACCGCATTTCAGTTCCTTCACAAGTTAGCAGCAACTCGAACATGTTTAAAATTCTGCTAAGAACTGGCCCTGGGTGTGCAAGAATGTGCATAAGGTAATAATTTTCAAATTAAGTTCATATCTCAAATGTCATCAGTTTTGGACTTCATTCCTTGTCACAAATACACACACAAACCTATGAAGAGCAAGGCAGAAGCCTGCTGAAATCTGGTACTAAATTCTTTCTGCTCAAGAATTGTTGATAGAGCCGGGCAATAGTACAGCAGAGAGGGCATTTGCCTTACATACAGTCAACCCAGATTCAATTCCTGGCATCCCCTATGGTCCCCTGAGCCTGCCAGGCGTAATTTCTGATCACAGACCCAGCAGTGATCTGAGCACAGTCAAGTGTAGCCCCAAACCCCCAAAATAAATAAATAAACGTTACTTAAAAAAATGTTGATAGGGCCCGGAGAGATAGCACAGCGGTGTTTGCCTTGCAAGCAGCCGATCCAGGACCAAAGGTGGTTGGTTCGAATCCTGGTGTCTCATATGGTCCCCCGTGCCTGCCAGGAGCTATTTCTGAGCAGACAGCCAGGCGTAACCCCTGAGCATCGCTGGGTGTGGCCCAAAAAAACAAAAACAAAAAAAAATGTTGATAGTGTTTGGTGACAGATGAAAAGTAGAGAGTTTGCTATAATTATTTCCTTTCAGAATAAAATAATACAACTGGAAGATGGGACCAAATATATAGTATAGGAGGTAGTACTTGCCTGGCATGTAGCAGACCCCAGTTGGAAACTAACAGTTCTAAGTACCTTTCCCACGTTTTTTTTTCTTTTTTATTGGGGGAGGGGCATTTTTGGGGCCACATCAGGTGATGCTCAGGGGTTGCTCCTGGCTTGGGGGACCATATGGGACACCAGAAATTGAACCTAGGGCCCGGAGAGATAGCACAGCGGTGTTTGCCTTGCAAGCAGCCAATCCAGGACCAAAGGTGGTTGGTTCGAAACTCGGTGTCCCATATGGTCCTCCGTGCCTGCCAGGAGCTATTTCTGAGCAGACAGCCAGAAGTAACCCCTGAGCACCGCCGGGTGTGGCCCAAAAACAAAACAAAAAACAAAAAACAAAATAAAGAAATGGAACCTAGGTTTGTCCTGGATCAGCCATGTGCAAGGCACATGTCCAATCCCTCCTACATTTTTAAACATGTCTTCAACTTAATGCAAGAAAACATTTTACTGTTTGTGTAATAATGTTCTGGTGATTTGTTTACAGGATATTACAGAATTAAAGGACTCTGAAAGGTTTTATTGAGAATAAATCGCCATATTATGATGCAAACTATGCTTCTCTTTGATAATTATAACACAAAGTTTCCATTCAATGCAGGGTATCCAATAATGTAATTTAGACGACACAGTTGACCCTATTTTTGACACTTCCATTGCTTAAGTGTACACATGGATATAACCCCTATATGCTTATAATGCACCTAAAGCTTTCTTTTTTTTTTTTTTTTTTGGTTTTTGGGCCACACCCTGTGACGCTCAGGGGTTACTCCTGGCTATGCGCTCAGAAGTTGCTCCTGGCTTCTTGGGGGGACCATATGGGATGCCGGGGGATCGAACCGCGGTCCGTCCTAGGCTAGCGCAGGCAAGGCAGGCACCTTACCTCCAGCGCCACCGCCCGGCCCCACCTAAAGCTTTCTTATAACAACTTTTTGTTGTTGTTTGTTTTGGATTCTTTAAATATATATTATTCTCATTTAGTGCCCTCTTTAGCCAGAATCTCATTATTGCTTCTTTTTTTTGTTTTGTTTTTTATTTTTAGTTTTTTTTTGTTTTTTGGGCCACACCCAGTAACGCTCAGGGGTTACTCCTGGCAATGTGCTCAGAAGTTGCTCCTGGCTTGGGGGAACCATATGGGACACCGGGGGATCGAACCGCGGTCCATCCAAGGCTAGCGCAGGCAAGGCAGGCACCTTACCTTTAGCGCCACCACCCGGCCCCCTATTGCTTCATTTTTGTAATAACATTCTATTTAGGTATTTTCCATATATTGGCCCTGCTAAAATAGATACAGCATCTTTCATATGGTAGGTAGGAACCAACAAGGAAAGTTTCCTTTAATTTCTTTTTTTTTTTCACTTTATGGTAAGTAGCAGGTGGGGGGGATGCATTTATAGATTCTTTCTAGGCAAAATTGTGAAGCTAATGACCAACCTGTTTCTACCAATGTGCTATGTCTTTATTTTACTAGAAATGGGAATCATGGCCTCTTCTTATAAAGACAAAAAAAATCACCATCCATCCTGCATTTAGCTGTATTCATATGTTGCATTTCTGTATTTTTTGTTTGTATTGTAAAACATTCACATAATAAACAATGTTGTGATGTAAAAAAAAAAAAAGAAGCCCTGGCACAATCAATATATGATCTCCCAGTACTGTCAGGGTCACTGCTGAGCACAGAGGCAGGAAGACACCTGAGCACTGCTGGTCATAATAATGATAATGATGATGACGACGACGACAACAACAACACTTATATTGGAGGACTTCTCTGCTACGTACAGCCCCTAGAGCAGGGGTCTTAAACTCGCGGCCCATCGGCCGTTTGTGGCCCTCCATACAACATTTTGTGGCCCGTGGCCGGCTTTCAAATATCGCTGTATTCGCCATTATTCGCTTACTGAATATTCGCAATAAAAAGTCGCATTAGTAAGAAAAAAAAATCGCATTAAACATTTGTATACCCTGAACAGAACTGCTCGGGGTATGCGAATGTTTAATGTGATTTTTTTCTTACTAATGCAATTTTTATTGCGATTATTCAGTAAGTGAATAATCGCGAACACTTTACACCTAGCGCAGACGTCATTTCCGCTGCTCCTGCCCGCTGTCCTTTTTTTTTTTTTGCCTCACCCCGACTTTGCCTCCTAAGGCCCCCAGGTAAATTGAGTTTGAGACCCCTGCCCTAGAGGCTATCAAAGCCTTATGCCATTGGTTGAAGTTTAGGGTGCTAGTGACACTGGAGCACCAGCTCAGGTCTTTGGTGATCTAGGAAGGTTCTATCTGCATCCCAGGTGTGGGTGTGAATTCAGTCTTGTGGGAAACACTAACAAATAAGAGCAGCCGCAGTGTCATCAAAGGCCTTAGAGGCAGGTGGAAGTCTGGGGGTTCTGAAACCGAAACTTGGGGATGGGTCACTACCCATTTCAGAGCCACAGGCCCCTCAGTTCTGAGCTAGTAGTGAGGAGACCACACTACTGAGGGTGCTGCTTTCCCAGGAAACAAACCTGCTCTGAAGCTGCTGCAGGGGTGCTTTCCAGAAGTGAGACTAGGGGACAAATAACCCTTCCTTCCTTCCTTCCTTCCTTCCTTCCTTCCTTCCTTCCTTCCTTCCTTCCTTCCTTCCTTCCTTCCTTCCTTCCTTCCTTCCTTCCTTCCTTCCTTCCTTCCTTCCTTCCTTCCTTCCTTCCTTCCTTCCTTCCTTCCTTCCTTTCTTCCTTCATCAGGCCGATGGGCCTTTTTCATTCTGGGGTTCTCTTCTCATCTTCTCTCTTCTCATTGTTCCTAGCTCTGATTACAGGTATCTTTCCCACAAGACTACCTGAGGAGGGAGGTAAACCTTGCCTCCCCTGAAACCTTATTATCCAGCATTGTCCTCAGACTCCACATGGGGTTTCCTCCAAATTCTCTGTCTTCGCTTTGATGAACCCCATGTGAGGAGGAGTAAGCAGTGAATGTGAGAGAGTGGGGTGGGTGGAAGTTCAGAGTGAACTAACACAATTGAACCATTTGGGCCTGTTAATATTCAGAGGTAATGGTGTGAGAGCAAATTGTAACTCCTGGGTTCTTGTGGACGACATGGAATATTAGCATCCCAACCACCAAGGTCCACGTTTCGAATTTTCATTAACTGCCCTTGGTTTGAACCACACTGTAGTTGTAGGTGTAGGTGGCCAGATGGGAAGGACGGAGGAAGGACCAGGGCGAGTGGCAGCACAGCAAGGATGCCTTCTACCTGGAACTGGGCTTATATACATTAGGTATCCTGCCCCCTCAGTCATTTCTGCTACTGGATTGGTCACACTTTATGAGGCCCGCTGAATAAAATAACCAATCTGGTTGCATTCGCTGATGAGGGTGTGGAACAACCAATAATATCACACATGTTTTTATATGTCATTGTAAGATGACCTCATAGGTTCCTCCCACCCCTGCCACACCCGATGATGCTCAGGGGTTAGTTACTTCTGGCTATGTGCTCAGAAATTGCTTCTGGCTTAGGGGATCATATAGGATGCTGGGGGATCGAACCGCTTTCCATCCTAGGCTAGTGCACACAAGGCAGATATGCCTTACCACTTGCGCCACCACTCCAGCCCCTCTCATAGTTTTTTTTTTGCAAATAAGTCCATAGGAAGGCCATATGCAAATTAGGACTCCATCCACCTAGGAGGCTGACCCCTACCTCCTCATTCGTTCTTCCTGTCACTTTCTCTTTGAAGCTGGTGAGAGTTGAATGAGTAGCCCACATGGCTGGCACCCATTTCCCATGCTTGCTCGGTAGACCCCCCACAACCCCCAGCTCATGGCCAGGCTGCCCCAGACTTTCATCTGCTTGAAGCTGGAAGTGGGAGCTCAATGGAAGAACCAACCATGCACAGCCTTCCTCTTAGATGGATCTTCCTAGAAGATACTTTGCATTAGGGCAAGAGCTTAGAACTTGGCTCTCCCTAAAATGTGAAGTCTACTCAAGTTTAGGGACTCTTGACTAATTTCTTTAGCTGTTAGTGCATGCTCAAGCAATTTAGGAGTCACACTTGCCTCTGTTTTCACTCATGCTAAGCCTTTTTTTTTTTTTTTTTTTTGGTTCTTTTTGGGTTACACTGTGAGGTACTCAGGGGTTACGCCTGGCTCTGCACTCAGAAATCACTCACTCCTGGTAGGCGTGGGGGGACCATATGGGATGCCGGGAATTGACCCCAGGTCTGCTGCGTGCAAGGCAAATGCTCTATCTGCTGTGCTATCGCTCTGGCCCCTCATGCTATCCTTCTAATCTCACTGTTAGAGCCTGTTATCAACTAATGTCAACACATAAAAAATTTGGATATGCATCTAATCTAACAATCTAATGAAGTATGTCCTTTATACTTATAGGGGCTTTCCATATACAACTGTAGGCTGTATATGGGTTGCCTTTCTCTGTGCAGAACTGGACATTTGAAATGCATGAGTCATTACCCTGACCTGTATTAATTCATCTTATAGTATAAAGTTTAATGCTCTGCTCTGTGCAACATATGTCTGTCTTTCTCTTTCTTTCTCTCTCACACACACAATCTCAATTTACACTGTGGGTCCATTTGTCTTCGTAAAGTCATTAGAACCTTTTTGATAAAGAGGTTGGGGATGGGGCCGGGCGGTGGCGCTAGAGGTAAGGTGCCTGCCTTGCGTGCGCTAGCCTAGGACGGACCGCAGTTCGATCCCCCGGCATCCCATATGATCCCCCAAGCCAGGAGCGACTTCTGAGTGCATAGCCAAGAGTAACCCCTGAGCGTCACTGGGTGTGGCCCAAAAACCAAAAAAAAAAAAAAAAAAAAAAGAGGTTGGGGAGTCTTTGGACTTGTACTGAATAAAAGTCCTTATGAATAAAAACAATAGAGCAAAATTGGAGATAGAATCTTGGCCTTCATTTCTGGAAACAGTAGCTCCTTTAAGAAAGGACCAGAATCGTTATATTTTTTTCCAGTTCTTTTTTTTTTTTTTTTTTTTTTTTTTTGGTTTTTGGGCCACACCTGGCAGTGCTCAGGGGTTATTCCTGGCTGTCTGCTCAGAAATAGCTCCTGGCATGCACGGGGGACCATATGGGACACCGGGATTCGAACCAACCACCTTTGGTCCTGGATTGGCTGCTTGCAAGGCAAACGCCACTGTGCTATCTCTCCGGGCCCAGTTTTTCCAATTCTTGCAGTACCTATTTCACTCTTGGACTTGTGGCCTGGAAAACCCCTAAGGAGAAAATAACTCTTTGCAGAAAACTCCAGAGTGGAAACAGAAAAGTTTATTGCAGGTTCCACCACAAAGGAGGCATCCTGGGATCCGAACTGCAACTACCTAGCTACCAGCAGAGAAGAAACTATGCCAGACTGGGGTCAGCCTGGACTGCCACCTTCCCTTGCCCCCGGGCTAAGCTGATGAGACTCTGCCTTCACTTTAGCACTTTTTCCCACTGGGAAGGGGGGTGTAACTTGTTTGACGTGGGCCCCTGCTCCCCTTTTAAATGTTCCCACTGTGTTTTCTGTGCTATCATAAAGGATTCAGAAACCCTGAGTTAAGGTTTTTTTTTTTTTTTTTCCATTTAATGTTTATTTTTGCAA
Source organism: Suncus etruscus (assembly GCF_024139225.1). NCBI lineage: Eukaryota > Metazoa > Chordata > Mammalia > Eulipotyphla > Soricidae > Suncus > Suncus etruscus. The sequence goes on along the minus strand of NC_064850.1, from coordinate 127,637,623 downwards.
GTTCAGCATCTGATGATGTTTCTTCCAGGTATATTATGTACAATGACTATATGCTGCTTTTATGTAAATAATGATCCCTTCGCTCAGTAGGTCTAGCTAGGCTAAAAGTCTAAGAAGTGGAAACTTTTTAGCACATGCAAATGTTTTCTCAGAAAAAATAAGAAATGTGCTTTGGGAGCATAGCTAGGAAACATCTAGAATCATTACACCCTGTTTTTGGAGAAAACTCAGATTCTAAATTTTGAAAGACTCAGTCCCTGGGTCCAACCTGGCACTTTTCTCTTGCCACCCCTGGTTCCCCTATGTGTTAATTCTCAGCTGGGTCATGTCGGACTGGGTGCTGTTAAGTACCTCCGTCCCTTGTGATTCACATCTTTGTCTTGGCTATCAGTGTAACCAGGTGCAGCCTAGACCAAGTTACTTCCAGCCTGAAGGAGTTTTGCTTCTGGTGAAGGAAACGGAGCTACTTCCCCTGTAGAGTCCTATTTTTCCTCTGTGAAATGCTTCGTGTGGCTCAAAAGCAGCCACTTATAATAGTCACGATACAAACTCATGTCTGATTTGCATGTAAAATAATACATTTTTTGGCCACAAAGCATTAGTTTACTTTGTTTTGGTGTGTGTGTGTGTGTGTGTGTGTGTGTGAGAGAGAGAGAGAGAGACACTTTGCTCAGCTTACTCCTGGCTCTGTGCTTGGAGAGTACTCCTGATGGTGCTCAGGGGACCATACAAGATGCCGGGTAGACCGTACACAAGACAAAGGCTTCCTCCCACTATTACTTTCACTCAGACCCCAATTTTATTTTTGTTTTCGAGCTACACAGTTCCCAAGGGTTATTCAGTCTTTCAAGAGATCACCTTTGTTAGTGCCAGAGGACAGTGGGGAGTCAGGGATCAAATCTGGAGCTCATGCCTGAAAAACGTGCTCCAGCCCTTTGAGCAATCTCCCAGACCCACACTTTAAAATGATCCTCAGGGGCCGGAGAGATAGCATAGAGGTAGGGTGTTTGTCTTGCATGCATAAGGATGGTGGTTCAAATCTTAGCATCCCATATGGTTCCCTGAGCCTGCCAGGAGCAATTTCTGAGCATAGAGCCAGGAGTAACTCCTGAGTGCTGCCGGGTGTGACCAAAAAAAAAAAAAAATCTTCAGAGCAAGAAATGACAGGATTAGTTTGATTTCCTTCCTTTGAGATCTGTTTTATAAGCAATACTGGTAGAAGAGTATCTTCGCATAGATTTCATGTTTGTACCAAGTTATGGGGAATGTTGGACTTTATTCGTTGGCCCCCAATGCACCAACAATATCTTTTGGCATTGCTTCTCTTTTGCATAGGCACATTAAAATGGGAAAATAATACATATGCAAACAAGTTCTTATCTAATAAAGATGGGAGCACAAATTTGGTAATGTAATTAGGTCTTTTACCCTGAACATTGGCATGATTTGGCTTAGACCTCAGAAGAATGGGCATCACCCACACACACCTGAACAATGGATACCATCTATGGAAACAACCACAATTGTCTTTAACATTACCAGGATCCAAGCCTCTACCAGGGAAGACCTACCACTGCTTTGGCATTGACTTACTCCAAAGAGTGCTCCCAACACCCAGACGACTCAGCAACACTCTGCATGCAGGGCAGATCGCTCTGCATTGAATGGTATGCTGAAACTAGAGGATGCTCCACATCAGCCTGACATCAATGAAAGAAATGCACAGAATCCAGAGTCTTTAAATATAAGAATCTGATACCAACAATAGCTAAAGTGTGAAAAAGTTTCATCGGGACCTTGAGAATGACTGGAGTTGGACAGACTGGTATGCCTGGAACCCAGAGTCTGTCTTATGCCAATAAACTTCTAGGTATAAGGCCTTTTTGTAATCAGGTCAAGGAGTTTTTCTCCATTTTCCCCATTTTTCTGGACCTATGCAAACAACATCGATTGCCACTATCACACCTTTACTATATATTTTTACTCTTATCCTTTAAGGAAAAAATAAATACAACTTACTGAAGTTAAAAACAAATAACTGTAGTAGAATGCCTGTCTCGAATATAGACAGGGGATGGGAAGGAGGGAGGGGGTAATGTTACACTGGTGAAGGGGGTTGTTCTGGTTATGACTGTAACCCAAATATGATCATGTTATGTAAATAAAAAATATATTAAAAGAAAAAAAGAAATGACAGGGTTAGAAAGCAGCTGTGCAGCTGTTCACAGCCTGTGGCCGGAATCACAAGTGGGTGCCCTGGGAATGGTGCTCACTATGGGGACCAGAGATGCAAGTGCTTCCACAAAGACCTCTGAGTACAGCACCTGCAATGGGTACAGGGAAAACACTCTGCTTTGGAACCCAACCTGGACTAGGCAGAATTCCCCGCTCTTCCCTCCCGCCCCAAACCTGCTCCAGGAGAGATGGAGAAGTGGCAGCAGCCACATGGGAGAGGGAGACTTGACCCTCATTTCTCCCCATCAACTCCCATCATATCCCTAAAGGGATCTGCATAGACCAGCAGCTGAAGTAGAAAGGCAGGTGAACAGAGTGCTGGACATCAGTGACACAAAGGGGCACTTTGCGGGATGGGGAGGAGTCTCCCCATCGCAATCTGACGGTACAGCGTGAAGGCACCTGCCAGGGGTTCAGCCCCCTTAATGGTTGGAGTAAGTCCTGAACACCACAGGCATGTGGGCATGAACCTACAGCTGGGCATTGTTGGAAGGAAATGGGATGGCTGCAGGAATGTACCCCAACCTGGGAATGCACGACTATATGGGGGAGCGGGGTTAGCTGTGGGGGTTGCACCGCTAACTGGATGGAGGACTGGGTGTACGTTCTGAATTTTAGTGCCTGCGGAGGGAAGATTCCAGAAGGAAATTCTTCCCTGCTCTTCCTACGTACTCAAGACCCAGGGGTGAGGGCCCTATAGTCCTGGGTCCCAGGGTCCCAGCGGCTGGCCACGCCCAGTTTCTCTGGATGCCAAGATCAGTGCTGGGCAGCAACAGGTCTGTTTGCCAGGGCTTATACCCAACAACAGCTTGGGGACACTCCTGCGGGGCCACCGTCTCCTCCTGCCCCTCTGCCCTCAGCTCCCATGCACTGCTTGTCTCTCCTCCCACCCCTTGTGGCTCTGCTCTGGCGGGTCACGCCCCAGTCAGCTTACATTGGACCTAAAAACCCGTGGCAGGCCAACGGAAATTCCCAACGACCCTAACGGTCGCGGCTGGGTACTGTGTGGTCTGCGGGACCCACCAATGAGAGGGATAGGAAGGCCAGAATCCTTTGAGGTCCAGGGTGCCCGTGCCCTCGTGGCCTCCTCTCCCTCCGTGAGTCAAATGCTCCAGGCGTGCACCATGTGCTCCAAAGTAGCATATGGAGGGGTTCGAGGGACGACAGCACAGGGGGGGAGGGCGTTTGCCTTGCAAGAGGCCGACGGGGGGGTTCAATTCCGGCATCCCATAGGGTTCCCCAGGACTGCCAGGGCCTGAGCACTGTGGTCCCTGCGCACAGAACCAGGAGGAACCCCTAAGCACTGCCATGGTGATTCCTGAGCATAGAGCCAGAAGGAACCCGAGTGCTGCCGGGTGTGGCCCCCAAACACAATGACACAAAGCAAAGGCCCAGAATAAGCAGCCAGAAGCGAGTTTCTTGGGCAACCTCGGCCATGACGTCTCGTGCGCCAACGCTGCGCCCTCGCACAGTCACATGTCACGTCACGGCTGCACAAGACGTCACCAGACGTCACCTCACGTAGTCCCAAGTCGCCGCAGCCGCCATATTCCTGGCTACGGTCCTGCCGGCATCCTCCGGTGCCCACGAGGCCTCGGGAGACGGCGTGGGCCCTGTCCTCGCGCTGCCCGCCCCGGAGGCCGCTTTTTCGGTAGGTGCGCGCTGCAGCCCCTGCGCCTCTGCCTTGATAGGTTCTGCTCTTTCCTTATGGTCCCCTCCACCCCGCGTGGCCTGTCCTAGCCCGTCCTTGCCCACCCTTATGGTCCTGCCACGCGTGGCCTGTCCTGGAGCGTCTTGGCGAGCCCTGGGCCATCCTTTCCCAGCCTGGCTCGACGTGGCCTGTCCTTGACCCATCCTTGAGATGCCTGGCGCGTGCTGTCCTTTCCTTACTGTCCTGTGCTCTGCCCTGGCACATCTTGGCTTGTCCTGGCTTCTCTCATCCCTATTCGCCCGGTCCTGCCCTGGCCTGCAGGTGGAAGGTGCCCTGGACAGTCTCTGGTCTAGCCCTGGCCCGACAAGGGGTCTTGTATGTGCTGCGCGCCAAGGCCACTTGCCTCACCCTGGTGAGGGTCTTGGCGCTGCTCACGCGGGGCCTCTCGGGTCCCCCAAGCACAGGGCCTCTGACTGTCCAGGTGGCCCCTGCAGTGGCCTTGGGATATGTGCTTGCTCCCAGGTGCGCCGACAGCCCTTGTGCCCATGTCTCTGTTTGGGCACCTCCGTGAGGGCCAAGGTTAGGTCCCTTTCGAGGCAGTGCTGGTGTCCGACGGTGCAGGAAGCAGCTGTTCTTCCTTGGTTCCACCGGGCTGGTTGTCTCCTTGGGGCCCTCTAAAATCCAGTTGCTGGGGAGAGAGGTGAGTGAGACCCTGAGGAAGGTGCAGCAGAAGGCGCAGAACAGACCCTGGCTGCTCTGGTTCTTGAGGCACAATACCAGGCGCAAGCCTGTTGGTTGAATAACTGAAAAGCTCGCTCTGCCTGGGCATGTGGCCTAAATGTCCCCCAAACCACTTGTGGGTGCTTGACCCACATGGACTGTTGAAATGTTAAAATTTTGAAATGTTAAAAATTTGAGAGACAGTACAGAGGGGACCATTCTTCTGGGTGTTCTATACACATTTCGGAGCACTGCCAGGAGTGATTCCTGAGAGCAGAGCCGGGAGTGGCCCAAAACAAAAGTTTTCTAAGGACAAGCCTGTTAAATGACTTGTGACCTGGAGAAGGAGAGAACAAGCTTTTTCCCTATGAAATCTTTGTGGCAGAAGCAGCTGAAGTCACTCAGAAATGACTCTCCTGCTTTTTGCTCCTTTAAACTTTGACAAGGGACTTTAAGGCAAATCCAGGACTTCATAACATTGTCTTCTGCAGGAGCCGATGCTTACTCTTAAAAATAGGTATGTTGGGCCCGGAGAGAGCACAGTGGCGTTTGCCTTGCAAGCAGCCAATCCAGGACCAAAGGTGGTTGGTTCGAATCCCGGTGTCCCATATGATCCCCCTTGCCTGGCAGGAGCTATTTCTGAGCAGACAGCCAGGAGTAACCCCTGAGCACCGCCGGGTGTGGTCCAAAAACCAAAAAAAAAAAAAAAAAAAAAAAAAAGAAAAAGAAAAAAAAAGAAATAGGTGTGTTTCCACTGTTACTCTTAGTAACACACGTTCAGACGTAAACCCAGTCACATCCATGAACACATAACCACTTGCAAATACATACTTATAATAGATACATTCAGCCATATCCACTTACAGACAGAGAGAGAGAGAGAGAGAGAGAGAGAGAGAGAGAGAGAGAGAGAGAGAGAGAACAACTGTTTATTTCAAAAGTTGTTTTGCTCCACTGAAATTTCTTTCTTTTTTTTTTTTTCGGTTTTTGATACTCCTGGCTCTGCACTCATGACTCATTCCTGGCAGGCTTGGGAGCGAAATGGGATGTTGGGCGAACCCAGGTCGGATTTGTGCAAAGCAAATGCCCTCCCCACTGTGCTATAGCACCAGCCCTTCCGGAATTTGTTAAAACCATCATAGTTGGCTTGCCTGGTGGGAACCTGAGATGAAATCCCTCTCCCTCAGCCAGTGCTGTGTTTATCTCCTGGAGCCCCGGTCTGCAACCTGATGGGCTTGACTGAGGGCTCAAGCTGTGCCCTTATCCACCCCACAAACTTTCTGGACCACTCCCCAGAGTCTGGGCCTCAAGTCAGTGAAGTCCTAAGTTTATAAACTCACTTGGCTTTCAAGGACCCACCTGCAGGATGGGCCCTTCCTCTCTGCCTGCTCAGGACCCGGGTGCCCTGGTTCCTACCTAGGACTGCGGTGGAGGGTGGTGAGACCAGCTTCCACCTCTGCCCAGGTAACCCCTTATTCCCAGAGTTAGGGGTCTCAGTGATGGCACCTACTTTCTCTCCCTGCCTAGCTACCTCTCAGAGAAGTGGCCATGCACTCCCATCTCCTGTCTGCAGGTGTAAATGCGTTGAATACCACTGGCCTAATGCCTTGGTTGGTCATGGCTGGGTAGACAGGTTGAAGGCTGCCCTGGGCCCTTTGGGAACAGAGCGTGTGGATTCTCCTTTCCTCCGACTCATTCTAGATGAATGTTTCCCTGAGACTGCAGTGCTAGTGCCTGGCACAGTGGCCCCATGACACCTACCGCACTTCTTGGACCTCCTTTGGGCTCTATTTCTGCCCTCTTAGTAGCGAGGCGGCCATTGTCCGCACTCCGCGGTCCCCAGCTCTGCTCACGGGGCCCAAGTGGGCGCACCCCGAGCCTCGGTGGCTCTGAGCTCTCTCTTGGCCTCTCTGCCGTGGTGTCCTGGGGGTGGCACCGTCTGGGGAGTGAAGGAGTGAAGGAGGTTCGTTCCCAGGTTCTGCATCTGGGCTGCCTCCTGTTCCACTCCCTGCTGAGACCCCCCTCTGCCCAGTTCCTGTTTCCACAGACCGGGGGGCCCATGCCAGAGCATGTGGGGCTCAACCCTGAGCCCCAAAGGAAGGATCTGGTTTTCAGTTGCTAATGTCGGGGTCATCAAGGTGCTTTGTGTGGGAGGAAGCTGTTCTCCAAGAAGGGGGTTGGAAGGGGGCAGGTGGGCAGTGGAGGTGGGGGGAGGGCCAGGGATGGGGCCCAGCCTGGGAAGATGGTAATGTCCCCACTAGGCCCTGATCTGGGGGGTGGGGTCATCCCCCCCACCCTCTTCCCGTCTGCCCCATTCCCTTCCAGGAGGCTAATCAGGTTTTGTAAAAACAGGCCTCTTGATTCCTCCGCTTTCAGCTTCTGTACCCTATTGCACGGGGCCCTTCCAACTGCTCCCCAAAATCTGCAACTCCCTGGGATCGTGTGTTTGCTTCACAAGAGCTCCATGTGCCTGTTGTTTATTTATTTTTATTTTATTTTATATATATTTTTTGGTTTTTGGGCCACACCCATTTGACGCTCAGGGGTTACTCCTGGCTATGTGCTCAGAAATTGCTCCTGTCTTGGGGGGACCATATAGGACGCGGGGGGATCGAACCTCGGTCTGTCCTACGCTAGCGCTTGCAAGGCAGACACCTTACCTCTAGCGCCACCTTCCCGGACCCTCCATGTGCCTGTTGTATGTTCATTGTTCATGCGTGTGACCTTGTGTTTATGAGTTCATGTTTTTGCATGTACTGTGGCTCAGCAAGAGACTGTGGGGATCTGAAGAGACAGCCTGTCGGCCCAGTCAGTACTCTGGGGTGTGAGGAGATATGGAGGAACAGGGTTCCCGGTTAATTGGCCCCATATGACTGGCTGCCCAGGGTAGCCACAACAGTGCAGTGTTAAGACGCTGCCTGGAGTTGGGGGCCTTGTACTGCTGGGAACTTGTCTGCCTTCCTGGTGTGCCGTCCGGGGACTTTGTCCAGGGACTCAGCTGTCCCCACCATCCCCGAAGTATTGGGCCCATCCAAGCCCCCACGGCCCATTCCCCTTTGTTCTTCGCTTGAGCAAACAGTGTGGAAATCGTAAAACAACCTTAACCGAAAACTTCAGAAAATGAAAAGGAGGGGCTGGAGCGATAGCACAGCAGTAAGGAGTTTGTGTTGCACATAGCCAACATAGGACTGAAAAATCCGGACGACCCGACCCCCCAGTTGCCCAGCACAGAATAGTGAAAAAGGCACGTGCTCAGCAAATTGCAGGCAAGTTCCAAGTTTAATCTGATCGATCAGAGGTTCGAAACGTGCTCAGAGCAGAGCAGAGGTTGCGAACCCCAAAGTCTGAAATCAAGGGGTTTTTATACAGTTTTCAGGTGGGCTGTGTTATTTTTACAGAGGAAACAGGAATGGGCTTTGATATGGGGGAATCCGGAGGTTTTGGGGGTAGGTGTGAGTAGGGTCCAGACTTCAAGTCTCCAAGTGAGCGGGATCCAGACATTAAGTCTCCAAGATGTCTTCAGCACAATTAATGCAGGGTCTGTAAAACCATGGGGAGCCAGCAAATGGATCAGCACCTGTAACTCAGTAGATAAAAGACAAGCAGGTAGTTAACACAGAGGGGAGGTTGAGGGGGGAACATTGCATTGCATGAGAAAGAGACAGACAACTCCCATCAGGAATGTGTAGGGGAAAATATGTTTTTCACTTCTTTCATTTCCCACTCCTTCTTGTTAATAATTCTATTCTTAGAATTAACACAGAAGTAACCGAAGTAACCACTGCTAGCCAAGAACATTGAAGGGATTTTGGGCAGACGTCTCTTCTGTAACTACTTCCTGCTGAGGTGGGGCGGAGTTGGTTTCAGGGGTTAAGTTCAAGGTGCAGCAAGTGGTTACTCAGAGTTTTGTGGGTACTTCCTGATATTGCTGTCTTAGCACCATTAGCTTAACTTCCCCCACTTGAGTGCGGATAAAAGTTACAACTCTGTTTACGATACAGGGTCCTACTGCAACTATTAAGAGTACACTTAGCAGTGGACCAAGTAGAGGCAGGAGGTAGGGGAGGATTCCTCCCCATAGAGACCATAACGGTTGATCATAGAGTTCCTCCCTTCGCTTTGCTAATTCTTCCTGGTGTTTCTTTATTCTGTCTCGTACTATTCCGGATTTATTAACATAAAAGCAACATTCTTCTTGTAAAGCTACACACAATCCTCCTTTCTCGGCTAGGATTAAGTCTAGTCCCCTCCGATTTTGCAGGACCACCCGGGCGAGTGAGTCATGCTGGTCTTGTAGGTCCTGGATAGACTTGTAAACCTGCCGGATGTCTGAGGCCAGTCGATCAGATAACTTATTATACCGGTCCAATGAAACTCCTAACCCTGCAGCTCCCATTCCTAATCCTCCGACCACACCTAACGCAGCCAGCAGGGGTAGTAATACTACAGCCCTACGAGTTCGAGTTCGGTGTCCTCCCAGGAGGTCTATGCTGGGAAGAGGGACTGGTTCAGTTCCTGGGAGAACATCAATGTTGGGTAGCAGGAAGGCAGGTGCACAAATGCCTGTGCTATTTCTGGGTAACACTGGATAAGCCAAATTTCCTCCACAGACCCAGACCTGTCCTGGGGGGAGGCATCCCAAGTCCAACGAGACTTCGGAGATGTTAGAGCACCTTGTTGTTGGTACTTGCCCTAAATCTATGGTTAGTGAGTAATTTCTAACATAGCAAGTGGAGGAGTCAAATTCCTGAGGGATTACCTTAAAGGGCTTGGTATAGGTGCAGTTTGAAAAGCTACTTATATTTGGTTTAGGCACAGGTATTGCTAATGGCCAATCGTTACTCATTTTCATGCATAGCCAGCAGTCAGCCGCTAAGCTTGGGTTGGTTTGATTTAAGAGCTTGTGAGTGTACTTTAGAATCTCGTGTATATTTGAATCCAGATCCTCATTTAGCACCCTAGCTTGAAGGGAGGGGTGCTTGGGCCAGTTTGGCATTAGGTTATAAACTTCCTTTTCGGCCCATTCTATGGCTTCCTTTTCTTTTTCTTGATCTGTGGGCCCTCCCCCATCTGATATATGTAAAGGGGCCTTTAGAGGCCAGCAGACCACATCTCCAATATTTGCTAGACAATGTGCTGCCCCGTATGGAGTTTTAAAAGTTTCAGGACCCCATTCACCTCCAGTGCTCCCCTTGTAGGTATCAGTTAGTTTCGCCACCAGGTAGAGTTGGCCATTTTTAACGCACTGCTGATAGGTTTTATAGCACCGTGAGTGTACCTGAGTTAGCTCTACACATCCTGGGGGGCAGGTTCCTTTCGTGTCCGGGGGAAGGGGTTGGGGTTTTTGCTTACATACCCACTGAGCCTTGATTTCACCTGTGGAAGCTGTTGGCTTGAGCTGGAGATAGGCCGTTTTAGTGCCACAGTCGACTGCCTGTGTAGCTCGGTACTCAGGTTTGAACTGATGACCTCCGGGGCAGTCACAGGGGTTACCGTAGAGAGTCCTTAGCAGCTTTTGGTGTTCCACTGGCCGATCAAACCCCCCTAAGACTGGGGGCATTAGAAGTAACCACAGGAGTTGAGGCAGGAGGAGCAGTTTGCTGGCGTTTAAGCCGGATTTTGAGCGGGTTTTCTGCTCGCTCCACTGCCCACTCATTCTGATTAAATTCTATTGGTGCTGGCTTTAAATGTGAGGCGTGTATCCACGCCGCAATACCGTCTACCTTAACTGCAGTAGGGGTCGTGAGGAGGACAACATACGGTCCCTTCCACCTGGGTTCTAGTGTTAGAGCACGATGTCGCCGCACGAGGACTGAGTCTCCTGGCTTGTAGTTGTGTGGTACTGTCAGGTCCCCGGGCTCGTATGCCTGCTGAAGATTTTTCCAGATGCACTTTTGCAGCGTGGTGACAGCAGCCAGTCGGGCAGCCAAGGGGGAAGAGGAAGCAAGAGAAGGTTCATAAGTATCAGTTATAACTTTTACTGGGGGAGGAGCCCCATATAGGATTTCAAAAGGGGTTAAACTACACTGGGAGGGGAGAGGGGTGTTTCGAGCCCGGAAAAGGGCTGAAGGGAGGAGGGAAATCCAGTCACTTACGCCAGTCTCTAGAGATAATTTAGTTAAAGTCTCCTTAATAGTTCTATTCATACGCTCTACCTGTCCTGAGCTGTGGGGATGATAGGCACAATGTAGCTTCCAATTGATTCCCAGAGCCCTGGCCAATCCCTGACTTACCTGGGCCACGAAAGCAGGTCCGTTATCGGACCCGATTACCTGGGGAAGTCCGAACCTGGGGAAAATATCATCTAGAATTTTCTTAGATACCATTTGCGCAGTTTCATTTTTACAGGGGTAGGCTTCTACCCAGCCGGAAAAAGTGTCCACAAAAACTAATAGGTATTTCAGTCCATATTTGGTGGGCTTGATCTCGGTGAAGTCAATCTCCCAGTGCTGTCCAGGTCGTGTTCCTCTTAATCGTTTTCCCATTTGGATTCTTCCAGGGTAGGCATTTACCAGCTGACATGGCTGGCACAACTTAACAACTTGTTCTGCAAGTCTTTTTATTTCCTCGGGGCGCGTGTCCCCCAGCCAGTCTCTTGCAATTTCTAACATTTTCCTGGGCCCTAGGTGGGTGAGGCGATGGAGTGTTTTTAGGTACTCTTGAATTCTTGAAGTTTTCTCTTGTCTAGGTACTTCCTTGAGTGGCAACAACCTTCTTGCCTCTGGGTCAGGCTCTTCTATTTCTTCCGGATCTAGTTCAGCAATTTTTGTAGTTTTCCACTCCGGCTTGAGTGGAGGTATAGGGATGTCTTCTCTGACCCATACTAATGCCTCCTCCTGAAGTGGCCTTGGTCCTGCGACGGGGCAGGGCAGTAGTCCCTCAGCTGCAGCCTTTGCCTCTGCATCTGCTTTTCGGTTCCCTGCTGCTACTGCTCCATTTCCTTTTTGATGTCCGGGGCAGTGAACGATGGCCAGTTCTTTGGGGAGTTGAAGGGCAGATAATAATTCCAGTATTTCCTTTTTATTTTTAATGTCCTTTCCCGCTGAAGTCAGCAGCCCTCGTCTTTGATAAATTATGCCATGGACGTGGGCGGTTCCAAAAGCATACCGACTATCTGTGTAGATGGTGGCTTTCTTCCCCTTTGCTAATTTTAAAGCTTTTGTTAATGCAATTAGTTCTGCCCGCTGAGCAGAAGTTCCATCTGGCAGCCGTTGGGCCCAAACCACTTTATGATTGCTTACTACTGCTGCTCCGGCTCTTCTTTCTCCTCCTTTTACAAAACTGCTCCCGTCTGTAAACCATATCACATCTGACTGCTTTAACGGCTGGTCCTGGAGATCTTTTCTGGTACTGCTTTCCTCAGCCAGTATGTCTTGGCATTTGTGCAGTACCGGCTCTGCTTCTTCTTCAGGCAGCAGAGTGGCCGGGTTTAAGGTGGCGGGTACTCCGATATGAATTCTGTCTTTGTCTAGCAGAATACTTTGATAGTGTGTAATTCTTGCGTTTGAGAGCCACCGGTCCGGAGGCTGGCGGATGATGCTTTCCAGTGCATGTGGGGCTACTATAGTTAGCTTTTGCCCAAGGGAGATCTTGTCAGCATCTTTTACCAAAAGGGCCGCGGCTGCAATTGCCCTAAGGCACTTGGGCCAGCCACTGGCTACTGTGTCCAATTTCTTTGATAAGTAGGCAACCGGTCTTTTCCACGGCCCGAGTGTTTGGGTTAAGACGCCTCTGGCCACCCCGCCTCTTTCTTCCAGAAATAAAGTGAATGGCTTACTCACATCAGGTAGAGCCAGCGCTGGGGCGGACAGCAGGGCCGTCTTGATTGCATCGAAGGCTTGTTGGCAATCAGGAGTCCATTCAAATGCTGCATCTCCCTTTGTGAGATGGTATAGAGGTGCTGCCAGGTTGGCAAAACCCGGAATCCATAAACGGCAAAACCCTGCTGTTCCCAGGAACTCACGCAGCTGTCGCCGTGTTGTTGGTGGCGGGATTTGGGCAACTACTTTTTTCCGAGCCTCCGTCAGCCATCGTTTGCCATCACGTAGGGTATATCCTAGGAACGTTACCTCCTGTCTGCATAATTGGGCCTTCTTGGCAGAGGCCCGGTATCCCAGCTGGGCTAGCTCTTGTAGCAAATCTAGAGTGGCTTGCCTGCAACTGCCCTCGGTTTCGGCAGCGATCAGCAGGTCATCGACATACTCTAACAGAGTTACCTGTGGGTGTTGTTCGCGAAAAGCACTTAGGTCCTGATGCAAAGCTTCATCAAAAATGGTGGGGGAGTTTTTAAATCCTTGCGGGAGTCGTGTCCATGTCAGCTGGCCTGAGATGCCGGCCTCCGTGTCTGTCCACTCGAAAGCAAACAACGGCTGGCTAGCTGGGTGCAAGGGTAAGCAGAAGAAGGCGTCTTTCAAATCCAACACAGTGTACCAAATTCTGTCTGGACTGAGGGTACTAAGCAGATTGTAGGGGTTGGGCACCGTAGGGTGAATGTCTTCCACCCGGGCATTAACTGCCCTCAAGTCCTGTACTGGTCTATAGTCCCCGGAGCTAGGTTTCTTGACAGGGAGGAGTGGAGTATTCCATTGGGACTGGCATTTTACCAGAATTCCTTGCTTATAGAGCTTTCTGATGTGGGGAGTTATTCCCTGCTTTGCTTCTTGACTCATGGGGTATTGCCTGATTCTTACAGGGGTTGCGGTTGCCTTTAATTCCACCACTACTGGTGCCTGTAGTTTTGCCAGCCCTAGTCCAGCAGTCTCGGCCCATGCTGCTGGTGCTATTTCTAACCACCAGTCCAGATCTGTTTTGGAGGTATGGATTTCTTCCTCAAATATTCTATACTCGTCTTCAGCTCTCATGGTTAAAATGGATGTTCCAATAGGTTGGACTTTTGGATTCCTAAAAATTACCTCAGGGCCTGTTTCCTCAAAAGTAATTTGTGCCCTTAATTTAGTTAATAGGTCTCGACCCATTAAAGGTGAAGGACAGTCTGGAATGACCAGGAAGGAGTGCTTTATTTCTCCTCTCCCCAGATCCATTGTACGACTAGTAGTCCAGGGTCTGTACTTGCTTCCATTTGCTCCCTGTACTAAAGTTATTTTGTTTGCCAATGGCCCTAGTGGTTTCTTCAGGACTGAATATACTGCTCCTGAATCTAACTCAAAATCCACGGGAGTCCCCTCCACTTTAAACTTAGCCCTGAGCTCCGGGAGGGGATTGGAGCCCCGACCCCCTCATTCGGAGTCTATTGCTAGGGTCTTTGTTGAGCGAGGTTTCGGGGGTTGGGAGCACTCCCGTGCCCAGTGCCCTATCTGTCCACATCGAACACACTGGTCCTTCTCGAGCTTGCGCGGCTTCCGTCGTGATCCTAAATCGCGACGCGGGCCTGAGCCCCATCCCGGGTTCTTACGTGGGCCCAGGTCCCTGTCTGCCCTTTCTGCACTGACTGCTACGGCCAGGGCTCTTGCTATTTGCTTAGTTCTCCTGTAATCTCTCCGATCTTCCTTCCGCTCTCTCTCTAATCTTTCTTTCTCTTCCTCTTCCTTCTTACGCTTTTCTCTCTCTTCTTCCCACTCTCTACGTTCCTTTTCTAACCTTTCTTCTCTCTCTTCTTTTGTTTCTCTTTTCTCATATATCTTTTCTGCCTCTTTTAACACATCCTGCAAATTTTTGCCTTGTATGTTTTCTAGCCGCTGTAACTTCCTTCTAATATCTGTTGCTGACTGTCCTACAAAAGCCATGATTACTGATGCCTGATGGACCTCAGAAGCAGGGTCAAATGGGGTATATCGCCTATATGCCTCCATTAGTCTTTCTAGGAAGACAGCTGGTGGCTCCTCTGGCCCTTGTATTATTTCTTTTACCTTGGCTAAATTTGTGGGTTTCCTAGCAGCTTCCCGGAGACCTCTCATGAGTGTCTGGCGATAAGTGGACAGATGTTCCCTACCTCCAGGAGCGTTGGGGTCCCAGTCAGGTCTGCGCAAAGGAAAGATGTCATCTATTTCATCAGGCCTGTCGGTGATTAAACCACCATTCCCAATCACATTTTTCCGTGCTGCGGCCAGGATTCTATTTTGTTCCTCAGTAGTAAAGAGGGTTTTTATCAGTTGTTGGCAATCATCCCAGGTTGGTTGATGAGTGTTCATTAGGGAGTCAAAAAGGTTGATTAATTTAGTAGGGTCCTCTGAAAAAGAAGGATGATTTAGCTTCCAATTGTACAAATCAGAGGAGGGAAAAGGCCAGTACTGTAAGGTAGGCATATTTCCACCATGCCCATCGGGCAAAGGAACGTTGGGGACCACTGGTCTTAGTGGCATTATAGATGCTGCAAGAGGGGCAGAGCTTTGTCCTCTTAGCTGGCTCCGGGTCCCTGCAGCTGGTCCTGTGCGTCCATCCCCTCCCTCTGAGTCAGGGGGGGAGGGTGGATAGTATGATTCCTGTCCGTCTGTTGTTAAAACAGAAGGCAGGCAAGGGGCCCGGTCATGCCCCTTGGTTAATAGTGGTGGTGGTGGCTGGGGAGGGGCAGTGGGAGCTGACAGTGTGGATGGTTCCCCTCTCCCAAATGCAGGCGCTGCGGTGAGCCGCAGCGTCCCCTGGTCTGCACTTCCTGCATTCCCGCAGATCGAGGCAGGCGCTGGGGTGACCCACCACGCCCCCCCGTTTGCCCTTCCCTTCTCCGAACTTTCACAAGTTGAGGGAGACGCAGGTTGGGCAGACGCTCCCCGCTCTGCAGACCCGGGAAGCGGCCACGCCCCCTGACCTGCTCCCTGCTTCTCTGAACTTTCGCAAGTTGAGGGAGACGCAGGGGAGACAGGTGCCTCCCGTTGTGTGGATGCAGGCTGGGCGAATCTCCGTTCTGTGGGCCTGTAAGGGGGGGGCTCGAAAAGAAGAAGATCAGTTGTATCTGGATAAATGTTGGGGAACTGTGGTGGGCATAGAGGTGAGCCGGGAGGGGCTGGCTTCGTTATCTCCTCCGGGGCGCCTCCTTCTTGGGTTCTTACGGGAAGAATGCTATGGTTAGTAGGTGGGGGTAAGGAAGAGCGCTCAGGGTCAGGCGGCAAGGCGACCAGGCTGTCGGGAGCTGTTGGAAACAGAAAGGGGCGCATCCATTCCGGGGGGCTTTCACACAAATCTTCCCAAACAAGAATATAGGACTCCTGTTCTGGGTGTCCCTCGGGTTTGGCGCGGTAGATAACGCTTTTTACTTTCCGTACCGATGGCAAATGAAAAGAGCCTTCCTTAGGCCACCCTACACCAAAGGAGGGCCATTCAGAAGAGCAAAATGCCTGCCATTTTCTCTTCTTTATAACCCAAGACTGTTTTTTTGCCCTTTTATTAACTTCTTTCCAGTGCTCTAGTGTAAGAGCAAGTGGTGTGGATTGTACCTGTCCCATTGCTGCCTGGTCTCACCAGCCTTATGCACAAACAGCTGTTACCAAGCCTCTCTTTCACACAGCAATATATCAAGCCCTCTTTCCACACCTAACAGTGTAACAACCAACAAGGAATAAAAAAAACACAATACAGAGTCCGATTTGGAACACGAAAACAAGGGTAGGGTGTTCCGTAGAGAGAAAACAACAAACTGGGATGAGTGTACCAGAATATGAGGCTGGATTAGTCCAGTTACAAGTAAGAGGACAGAAAGAACTAGTCACAGAAGACATAGAAAAAGAGAATGTCCGACCACTTGAGGGAGAAGTGTATTGCTTAAACCAATGTGTTCCTAACCGGAGCTCAGTTTGTCTTGCTGGAGGGCAAGTCTATCTGGAGAGACTTGACTGAGACCCTTTATTCTTCACCAGGATTTATCTATCGGACCACGTCTTTTATGGAGAAGACGGGGTACCTGGCTCCGGGGGACTTTTGCGGTCGGACTCAGTAGCGTTAGTTTAGATACAGTTAGTGAGAGATCTTAAACAGAAAGTTTTTCGGCTCAACAATCAAAGGACGAGCCCCAAGGGACTCACAATAGAGAAACACAATGACGATATCAGAATTGCCAGATATTCAACTCAAATCGCAAGCCAATATTCCAACAACAGTTTCAAATTCAATAATAGCGACAGAAAGCAAACCTACGACGCAGACAAACCTTTACACAGACAGACCTCCTTCCTGCAACCAGGGAACGTCTTCCCCGTTGCTTTAAATCGCCTCCTAGGCACCCTGGTGCGCGCGGCCAGGGATGTGACTTTGCGTTGGAGTTCGTCAACTCCTTTGCCACTCGGTATACGCATCGAGTGGGAACCTCAGTCTGGGATTCCAAAGTCACACACTTCCACGACTAAGCCCCTTAGTCGATTATCAGGTCTGTTTGCAATAGCGCTTCCCACAGATAAACCCAGAGCAAAGCACACGGGGAACTAGAGAGTGAGCTAAGGGGAGGAGGAGGGAGAAGGGATCCCAGGGAACTCACCAAGCAGACCTTGTTCACTCGTCCGGCTCGGGTGGGGTGTGTAAGGGTCTCCTGGCTGGCTCGCCAAAAATGAAAAATCCGGACGACCCGACCCCCCAGTTGCCCAGCACAGAATAGTGAAAAAGGCACGTGCTCAGCAAATTGCAGGCAAGTTCCAAGTTTAATCTGATCGATCAGAGGTTCGAAACGTGCTCAGAGCAGAGCAGAGGTTGCGAACCCCAAAGTCTGAAATCAAGGGGTTTTTATACAGTTTTCAGGTGGGCTGTGTTATTTTTACAGAGGAAACAGGAATGGGCTTTGATATGGGGGAATCCGGAGGTTTTGGGGGTAGGTGTGAGTAGGGTCCAGACTTCAAGTCTCCAAGTGAGCGGGATCCAGACATTAAGTCTCCAAGATGTCTTCAGCACAATTAATGCAGGGTCTGTAAAACCATGGGGAGCCAGCAAATGGATCAGCACCTGTAACTCAGTAGATAAAAGACAAGCAGGTAGTTAACACAGAGGGGAGGTTGAGGGGGGAACATTGCATTGCATGAGAAAGAGACAGACAACTCCCATCAGGAATGTGTAGGGGAAAATATGTTTTTCACTTCTTTCAGGACAAACCCCAGTTTGAATCCTGGCATCTCATATGGTCCTTTGAGCCTGCCAGGAGAGACTTCAGAGTTCAGAGCCAAGAGTAACACCTGAGTGCCACTGTGTGTGAACCCCCCACCCCCAAATGAGGAGAAGAAAGAATGTGGAGAAGCAGGACATGGTTTAGCGGGTCTGGCACAATGTGGAAGACTGGGCAAATCCCCCAATTTTGGGGCTTCCTTTCCATCCAAGTCGCAGCACCTGAAAAGTGAACAGAAATTCACTCTTTCCCATCATTCAGCTGTGAACCTTTTTTTTTTTTTTTTTTTTTGGTTTTTGGGCCACACCCGGCGGTGCTCAGGGGTTACTCCTGCTGTCTGCTCAGAAATAGCTCCTGGCAGGCACGGGGAACCATATGGGACACTGGGATTCGAACCAACCACCTTTGGTCCTGGATCGGCTGCTTGCAAGGCAAACACCACTGCACTATCTTTTTGGTCCCCAGTTATGAACCTTTAACAGATACTCGAGGACCTTGATGCTCTTCTTGAGTTTCATTTTGGATGCAAATTCCAAGTTCCAGACAACTGAAGAATGAGGAAACTGTTTGTTTCTCCAGAGGAACCAAGTGGTCAGGACTCAGCATGGGTAACAACTTCAGAACCCTCAGGAGCACACGGATCTCTGGCCACAGTCATATTCTCCTCCCTAGAAGATATAGATGAGCCCACTCATTGACCTCCCTGGGTTTAATCGGGCCTGGAGTCAAATAGGGAGTGTGAAAAGAAAGCATAAGCTTTCATCAACAAAATCCCAGGATTATGGAAGCAATAATTCTGTGGTGTGGAACCTGTGGTGGAAACTTAGGATCGTGGGGTCTTTCCTGACTGCTAACACCGAGCCTGTGGACAGGTGGGACAGGGTCGAAACTGCGTGGTAAGATCTTTCCTTCCCAGTGGTCCATGCTGAGGCAGGGGATCCATTAAGGGCTGTGAGACTGGCAGGGCAGAGTGGGCTGGTGAGGGCTGAACCTGACCTGATGACCCAGCTTCCGCTTAGAAGGCAAGACATGTCTTGTTTAGTCATCGATGGTGACGAAATGTGTCCTGTGTCCTGCAGCCCAGTTGGCCCCTGTGGGCTCCAAATGGCCTCGCTCGCTTTGGGCTCAGAGTATCCTGGGTGTTGGGGACAAGGCCCCACACCTGAATTGTGTCCAGCACCAGTGGGGGCTGTTTGTCTGTGTGCCTATTTCTGTTTTGGTCCTGCCTGGGAAGGGAGTTTGTGCCTGGGCCTTGCCCTGTGCAGTCCCAGGCCCTCTGACCTGCCCTGATTCATCCTTTGTCATGACTGATGCTTGGGATGACATGGGGGAAAGTAGGTGTAGAGCCTTAAGTGGCTTGTGTGATTGTTTTGTTGGGAGGGGAAGGCTGGAGAAGGGAGTGGGGACCAGCTGTGTCTCTGGGTGCAGTGGAAGGGGGAGCCAGCCTAGGGTCTGCAGGACTGCGAGGCGGAACTCAGCCCTCTTATGGACTCAGTTTCTAGGGGAAAAGGCCCGGAGCAGCCCCTGGAACATTTGCCCAGATTCACCTGCCCGGGCTCCTCCCTGATACGACTAAATAAAGTCTGATCCTGGGGCCTCATGTCGGACTAAAGGCAGATCCAGAACCTCTTGGCAACTTTCCAGCAAAGACCATCCGGGTGGTGTAAATACACCCAAACCTGTAAAACCAAGTTCTCAGCAGCTCCAGGGCATGTGCCCCTCCCTGTTCTCTCTGTTTTTGGGCCACACCCGGCGGTACCCAGGGTGGACTTCAGTTTCTGTTCCTTGAAGTTTCTTTTTCCTGCTGATTTTCTCCGGAATTCCGGGAGATTCCTCTCTGGCATCACTATCTGAAAAAAATCATTCCCCCGCCCCCCCCCCCCAACAGCTGGAAAGGTGATGTCGGGCTGACAACGGTGGGAGCTGATTTGAACGGTGGCGCACCTGTCTGAGAGCCAAGGTTACCCCCAACTAGGTCGGAGCCTTTGCCCTTTCTAGGAAAGTGAGGGTTCCCCGAGAGTCGAGAGCCGGCCCAGCTGCGGGAAATGGACCGTGGAGCGGCCTTCCCGGGGACTAGCTCTGTCTTCAGCAGCCACTTCTGCGGGTGGGATGTGAAGGTCGTCCAGGGTTCAGCAACGCTGCGGGGGCTGCGCACGGTTTCTCCGGGGGGCTCATGCGGGAAGGGGGGTGCACCTCCGCATGGGGGTACGACTGGATGCCCTGGAACACCCCGTGTTGCGCGAGTGTCCCCGGGCACCACGGGTCCGCGTGGAGCCCCCACGAGCGTCTGGCGGGCTCCCAGGGAACGCGAAGTCCTCGAGTTCCCCGCAGTGACTCGCAGCTCGCGCGCGCGCGCGCGCCTCCGCGTCCGTCACTGCCGGCTGCCAACTCCGGGAAACGGGGACGCTGCTCCCTCCCGCGCCCGAGCGGGGACCCCCCCTCCCGGGGGAAAAGCGCGCGCCGCGCTACTCCCGGCAAAGTGGCACCTCCACGACCCGAGACCAGCTCCCGCCCCGCCGCCCGGACCTCGCGGCCGCCTCCCTCCCCAGCGCGCACGGCGCCGCGGGGCCCCGCTGCTCCGAGCGGCGACGTCAGCGCCGAGCTGGAAGTGGGGCAGCTCGGGGCGGGGCCTGCGGGCGCCTCCCGGCTCTCGGGGCTCCCCAGGGCGCCGAGGGTTAACGGCGGAGGCGCCGGGACCGAGCGCTCCCCCCTGTGGCCGCCGTGACCCAGAAAGGAGCGGGCGGGCTGTAGCCCCGCGCGCGCGGCCGCCGAGTGCGCGCCCAGAGCAGCCGGGCCCGCCGCACTGGCCCCGGCCCCGGCCCCCGTCCCGGTCCCGGTCGCGGTCGCGGTCCTGGTCCCGGCCGAGCCGTCGCCGCAGGTGGGCGCGGGGCGAGCGAGCGGGCGGGCGGGCGGGCGCGGGGAGGCGCGGGGCGCAGCGCAGGGCGCGTTCCGGGGCCGGGGCCGGGCCGGGCGCGCGGCGTCGCCGGCGAAGGTCGCGGACGTCACTAACATGGCGCCAGGCGGGGGAGCGCGGGGCGGGCCGCGGGGCGCGCGGGGCGCAGGGCGCGTTCCGGGGGTTGCGCGCTGCCCGCGCCCCGGCCTGGCGCGCCCAGTCCCCCGGCTCCTCGCGCAGCGGCGGCCGGGTGTGGGCCCGCGGCCGGGCGGGCGGGCGCAGGGGCCGCGCCTAGGTGGGTGCGTGTGCGTGTGCGGCCCGCGGCGCCACTTGTCGCGCCGGCCCCACCAAGGGCAGCGCCTGCGAGGCGTGCGCGCGGCGCAGCGCGACGCGGGGGAGACGCGGCGCCCCGGGGCGGTGAACTTGGCGCGGCCGCAAGTTGCCGAGAGCCGTGCGGGACACGTGTGCGGGGTGCGGGGCCCTGGGGGGGACGAGGCCCCGCGGCCGGGGCAGGTGCACGGCGGCCGGCGGGAGCCGCAACTTGCGGAGCGCAGCACGTGGGGGCACGGCCGGCCCGGGCAGCCCCTAACGGTCCGGCCCGGGCGGCGCGGCACAAAGCCCGGCGCTTCTTCCCCTCGGCCCCCCAGGCACCGCCGGGCCCGGCCGTTGCGTTGCGGGCCGCGTTGAGCGCGGCGACGCCGGGATTGGTGCGCCGGCGGAGGCGAGGCGGGAGGGGCGCGCGGGGCGGCCGCGTTCAAACGCGCCGCGGGAGGAGGAGAGGAGCCCTGGTCCCTTCCTCGCCCCGCGCCGGGACACGCGCTTACCGGGCTGCAGCCGCGCGCGAGCGGGAAGGCGCGAGGCCCACCTGTGGCGGGGAGACCTTGGCCCGCGCCCCTCCTGCGGGCAGCCAGCCCCCCCCCCCCCCCCCCGGTTCGCTGCTGGCTGCGCTGTGCCGGTGTAGTTTGAGTCGCCCCGGCTGGAGGGTTTGGGGGAATTGGTGTAGGCGGTGGCGCGGGTGTCCCTGCGTGTTCTGGGGGGACACGCCACTCTGCACCTCGCTGACCTCTGATCTCACATGTGGCCGGGTCACCCTGCCCCCTCCGGGGGTGCTGGCCTTGCGTGTTGGCTGCCCGCTCTGAGTCTTTTCTAAGGCCACCGCCCATATTCAGGTCTTGCTCCTCTGAGTGACCTGAGCCTGGGTGCTGGGGGTGGTGGTGGGACAGCCTTGTTCTCCGAGGCGGGTGTCTGAGCTGGAAGGGACTCGCCAGCAGAGTCTACTGCTCTACTGCTTGGACCGAGCACTTGAGATCATAGGGATTCCCCCGGGGTGCCACCTGCACGGTCAGTCTCTACCTAGACCCCTTCGTGGGGGACACTTGGCAGGACTACCACCCACCGCTTGTTTGTTCTGAGGGCGGTGTGCTGGGGAGTAACCTCTACCTTTGATTCAGCTGGATACTGGGTACTCCCCCTTGCTGGGAGCCCCCGGGTACACCTTGAAGATGTTCTGGGAGCAGAGGCTCAATCTCAGCCCTGCAGGGACATGGCCCAGACATGGATCCCCTTTGGATCTCCTCAGGGCACCTCTGTCTTCTCCCCCCAATCCCCACCCCGCTGCTTTCCTGGATGCTGGACCTGGGGGTGGGGCTCTAGACTCCCTCAGAGAGAACACCAAAGTGTCTGGAGCTGCTCCTCTTAAGTGGGAGAGAGCTGGGTGGGGAGCAGCATCTGAGATCCCACGGACACCCTGAGCAGGGCCAGGCCTGGTCCCTGTGCTCCCCAAACCATGGGTCTGCTTGGCAGGGAGATCCCTTGTGTCTCATCGTGCACACGATGGAGAATGGCACAACTTCTGGTCTAAACAATGCTCACAAAGTGGCAGCACTATGTGTGCATGTATGTAGGTGTATATATATGTCTGTCTATACATGCATGTGCGCACACATGCTAGTACATTTGTGTGTGCGTGTATATGTGTGTGCTCAAACACTCAGCCCAGTGTCACCGCCGGGCAGGTGCTAACCTGTATTTTCTTCTGAAATGGGCAGGGGGTCAAGAATGTCTGGGGACTTTTGTGGGGTGAAGGTGCCGGTGGGGGTCACAGGCTGGGATGACTACTTCCTCCCTCCCTGCCCTCTTTTCTGTTGCTCCTCCCTGACCAGCCCCCTTCCCACTGCCCTCCCTCCCTGCTGTCCTCCCAGGTAGAGACGTGGCCAGCCCCCACAAACTAAGACCTTCTGGATCCAGGGTGGGACTGCATGAACACTCTGGGACCAAGTGTTGGGGTGCTGTATGTCCCCTGCCCCCAGTGGAGTTGCTGACCGGCCAGTGGTTGGGCCCACAACTGGTGGGGCTAGAGGACTGGGGTGTCGGGAGCTTCTGGACACAGCAGTGGGTGCCCTGATCACACAGGTCACTGAGGTGGGAGGCTGTGGGGTAGCAGGTGGAATTTCTGGGTGTTGGGCTACATGGTACTACGCCATAGCTTGAAGTCGAGGCTGGGAAGGGGCGGGGAACATTGGGCTGTGGCCTGGCCTCTGCCTCGGCCCGGGCACAGTGCCTGCTGTGGCCTCGCCAAGAAGGGCTGGAGCGGCCACCTGCTGCCTGCTCTGGCCATGCTTGTTCCTGGAAAGTACCGGCTCTTGTGGGGCTTTGGGCTCAGCTACCCTGTCCTGGGCCAGGTAGGCACCAGGCTCCTCCTGCGGCAACCTCTGACCAGCTGGGCCTCAGGCCCTCTGGGGTGGCTGTGTCCCTTGATGGCCCGCGGATGGGGGCTCATATCGGGTACCCCAAGCTGATCCCTGTCTTGGCCAGGCCCAGCTAAGGCTCCCTAAAATCCTGTAGCACATGAACATGCCCCCCACTTGCGAATACGTGTTACATACATGCATTCACTAGCACACAATGCCTGCATACACATACACATTTGCACACATCATAAGGGTGCTAGACCTTGCCAGGGTGGAGGTGAGATCATGGTGTGTGAGCACATGATGGTACCAACTGTGCAGGGTCATGGTGTAGGGCCTGTGTGGTTTGCCCTCTGATTGTCATTTGTCTCCTTTGCAGACCACCTGCTATTCCCCAGGGACCATGAAACGCTGCCGCGTGCCCAGCAGCAGTGAGGACTCGGATGCTAATGGCAGTAAGTGCCCGTGTCTGGGGTTCCCTGAACTCGAAGCTCTGTGTCTGGTTCTTTTCATGGGATCGGACGTCTGGGCCTGTGCATGAGACAAGCACCTTTCCTGTGCCTGAGACAATCACCCCCTCAGGACAGGCATTTAGGTCAGGCGTCCTTCAGGTCAGATGCCCCCTCAGTTCGGGTGTCCTCTCAGGACAGGTACCCCCTGAGTACACGTGTTCCCTCAGGATAGACATATTCTCAGGACAGATGTTACCTCAGGTCAGACATCTCTTCAGGTCAGGTGTTCCCCTCAGGTCAGATACCCCCTCTTGTCGGGATCCTCTTCAGGACAGGCACCTTCTCAGGTAAGGTGCTACCTCAGGACAAGTGCCAAAACGAGAAGACACTCCCTCAGGACAAGTGTTCCCTCAGGTCAGGCACCCTCTCATGCCAGGCTCTCCTTGAGCCAGGTTCCTCCTTGGGCCCCTTAGGACCCCTCAGGATGGGTGCTCCTTAGGAAGGTTCCCCCACTGATCAGGAGCTCCCACAAGACAGGCATTTCCTCAGGCTAGGTAATGGGTTAGTGACTGAGCCACTCTTGTTCCCTCCAGGCCTGTCCACCAGCTGGTCCCAGAGCTCCCGGGCCTCGCACAGGAGAGGCTCCTGCTCCCGCCATGAGGACCGGAAGCCATCAGAGGTAGCCCCAGGCTGCTTTGTCCCCTGAATGCCTTGTCTCCTGTTGTTGGGGGGAACCCCTGGGTGTTGTGGGAGGGAGGCTTGAGGGGTGCTGCTTGCACCTGTAGGTGTTTCGCACAGACCTCATCACGGCCATGAAACTGCACGACTCATTCCCGCTGAGCCCCGATGACTACTACGTGCTGGCTGACCCCTGGCGGCAGGAGTGGGAGAAGGGGGTGCAGGTGCCTGTCAGCCCTGCCACCATCCCGCAGCCCGTGGCCAGGTAGGCCCCAGTAGGACGTGGGCAACCCCTGTACCCAGGACTCTACATGAGCAGTCAGGACCTGGCTGAGACCCCAAGCCTGACTCTGGCCTGTGACCCCCCACATGTGGACTGAGGGGCCTGGGGACACATGGGGCCTTGGCAAGCCTGTGTCCCAGGAGATAACTCTTGTGTTCCTCAGGCCCAAGAAGCCCCTGACAGCTTCAGCTGAGGCACCTGTGCTGGGCTGCATGGACGTCCGCGCTCTGGCTGATGGCACGTGTCGCTATGATCTCAATGACGTGGACGCTGCCTGGTTGGAGCTGACCAATGAGGAGTTCCGGGCGATGGGTGAGCCAGGGCGGGGGTGACCCCAGGTGGTAGGTGAGCCCTGGGCAGTGGATGACCTTGGGTAGTAGGTGACCCTGAGTGGTGAGTGGCTTGGGTTAGTGGTTGACCCTCGGTAGTAGTTGAGCCCCAGGTGGTGGTTGACTCTGGGCAGTGGATGATCTCAGCTTCGCTCTAGCATCTCCCACTTGTTATCCTGGGCTTCTCTGGGGGTGCTGGGCCCTGGAACCTGGGTCCCATGAGTCAGGCAGAGCCATTGCCTGTGCAGGGATGCCAGAGCTGGATGAGGGCACCATGGAGCGGGTGCTAGAGGAGCTGGAGCAGCGGTGCCATGACAACATGAGCCGAGCCATCGAATCTGAGGAGGGACTAGGCATTGAGTACGACGAGGACGTGGTGTGTGATGTCTGCCAGTCCCCGGAGGGCGAAGACGGCAATGAGATGGTCTTCTGTGACAAGTGCGACATCTGTGTGCACCAGGTACGTTGGCGCCCCACCTATGTCCCTGCCTGTACGTGAGTCCCAGCACACATGTGCCTCAGCCTGCATGAATATCCCGACTTTCAAACATTTCTCAGCCTATCTGCATGTCCGTAGTCCACATGCGTATTCTAGTTGTCAGGAGTCTCCTAAGGCTACATATGGCCCAGCTTTCACATACAGTCCAGCCCACCTGCACACATCTCAACTCAGACACATGTTTCAACCCACATACATGTCCTGGCACGCACAAGTATCCTGGCCCCCACACACGTCCCAGCCCACATACATGCCCCAGCCCATACGTGTGTCTCACCCCACGTGTCTGAGCCCACACATGTACCCACCACACACACGTCTCCATCTGCTGTGCCCGGGAGCTCCGTGCTCACCAGCATCTGCTCTGCCCCAGGCCTGCTATGGGATTCTCAAGGTGCCCGAGGGCAGCTGGCTGTGTCGCACGTGTGCCCTGGGGGTGCAGCCCCGTTGTCTGCTGTGCCCCAAGAAGGGTGGCGCCATGAAGCCCACACGCAGCGGGACCAAGTGGGTGCACGTGAGCTGCGCGCTCTGGATCCCCGAGGTGGGCGCCCCGTCTGTGGTCCCCAGTTGTGTCTGTGCTTGTCCTTCGGTTCTGGCCTGTGGTCTCCCCCTTCCCTTCTCTCTCTCTCTGGTTTGTGGTCTGTCCTATGGTGGGGTTTGGGCCACTATCGCAGAGCCTCTTTCCACTACGTGTACTTGTGGAGCTGCCCCCAGGCTGCCATGCATGGCCCAGAGCTCGGGAGGGTCCTGGTGTACTTCCTGCTGGGGCCTGTGGGGGGCCTGGCACTGCCTGACACTGCTGGGCCCTGGCCACAGGTGAGCATTGGCAGCCCCGAGAAGATGGAGCCCATCACCAAGGTGTCCCACATCCCCAGCAGCCGCTGGGCACTGCTCTGCAGCCTGTGCGAGGACAAGGTTGGAGCCGCCATCCAGGTAGGTGCACACAGCTCCTCTCTGGCCTGCTTTACCCTGCCCTGCCCTCCTCTCCCTAAACAACTTTAACCAAACACCCACACTTGGCAAATCAGCTCTTGTTGAGGCTGAGAAAGATTTTGTCACATGAATGATATGGGGTTTGTCAAAGGTTCTCTTCACCAGTCTGGAGTCTGGGTCAGGGAGGAGAGCAGGTGGGGCCTGGCTGACCTCAGAGGGTTCTTGTGGGGTCAGCTTCTGTGCATGAGCTGTTGCTTTCTGGTCCCCCCTGAGTGCGATGGGGTTCACTGTGGTTACCCTGGAGGTCTCTTGCTTTGAACTGTTTGTGGGGTACACAGCTGTCTGCCTGGAGCACTGCGTCTCCCTGGTCAGGAAGGAGTCCCAGGCTCCATCAGGACACTGCCAACTGGGCTGGTCCTGAGCTGGTCTCGCCTTTCCCTGCAGTGCTCCGTGAGGAACTGCCGCACGGCTTTCCACGTTACTTGCGCCTTCGAGCGGGGCTTGGAAATGAGGACCATCTTGGCCGACAACGACGAGGTCAAGTTCAAATCCTACTGCCCCAAGCACAGCTCTCCGCGGCCGCTGGAGGACACACGGGAGGGCGGGGCAGGCGCCGGCTCTTCCTGGGGCTCTGCGCAGCCTCTGCCGGACCGAGACCGGGACCGAGACCGGGGCAGTGCTCGCAAACAGAAGCTGCAGCAGCTGGAGGACGAGTTCTATACCTTTGTGGACCTGCTGGATGTTGCTCGGGCACTGCGGCTACCTGAGGACGTGGTGGACTTCGTGTTTCAGTACTGGAAGCTCAAGCGCAAGGTCAACTTCAACCAGCCACTTATGGCACCCCGGAAGGACGAGAACGACGACCTGGCACAGCGGGAGCAGGAGGCGCTGCTCAGGCGGCTGCAGCTCTTCACGCACCTGCGGCAGGACCTGGAGCGGGTAATAATGCTGCCTATGCCTGGTAGAGCTGTGCACAGCACAGACATGCACACGAAGACACACGTGCATTAGATGGGAGCACATGCACACAAATACAAACTCACCAGTGCACACTCACAAATGCACAAACATGCTCACGCACACGAGTGCATGCCAATGCACTCACCAGTGGGCACACACACAAGTGTACACAAAAAACAAATGCACACTCACAAACAGGTGCACATGTGCACAGCACTGGTCTGTGTTCAGGGTGCCCTACAAATGCCCCACACTCTGGTGTCCCCATCCTACAGTTGGGTGTCGCAGCCGTGACAGGGTCTAGCAGGGCTGGTGGGGATTGAGACAGATCTGGAAGACGCTTGGTGCTGCCCCCCACCGCCCATGCACCAGTTCAGGCCTCGCTGGGAGGAGCAGGCCCATGCAGCAGGTTCCGGTGTGTCCTGGCCTTGGGGTTGCTGGACCGCATTCTGGGGAGTGATTGTGTCGCAGTTTCCCTGGGCTCCCGGGCTTGGGAGCCTCTGGTGACTGGTCTTCACTGAAGCTGTCCCCACTCTGCCCCAAGTCCTGCTAGGTCTCTCCTGGGCCTAAGAGCAATGATTTGTGAACAGGGCAGAGCCAGGCCGTTTTGAGTTCCTTTGGGGGGGTGTGTGGGTTGTGCTGAGTAGGGCCTAGTGGGAGCTGCAGGGGCCAGGTCTGTTTCCCCAATAAATGTGTAGAAAACGCATGGTGAGCTGTCTCCTGAGCACTGTGCGGCCGCCTCTGCGGTGTTAGCGGGGCTGGTGTTCGGGAACACTGGGCTCTGCTGAGCCCAGAAGCCCCTGTGGAGGGTTCAGTGGGTGGAAATGCAACCTCAGGGGCTTAGAGGGCCACTGGGGCTGAGGGGATGCTGTGTTGGGCCACATACCTAGTGGCTCTGGAGTGGGCTCTGGGGGACCAGGTGATGACCCTGCCCCCTGCACAAGCAAGGACCTCGTGGGTGCAAGAACAGGTAGGGGTGGGGACAGGTGGGGGTGGTCCTGTGTGCCCATCTGGGAAGAGGACAAGGCTCCTGCCCATGGAACCCCACATTTTGGGTTGGGCTGTGGCCCGAGAACTGATATCTCTGCGTGCTTGGTGTGTTAAGGGCCCTGCACTGAGTGAGGTTCACAGACTGGGCAGCTAGTGTGGACGGACACAGCTGTGCTGAACTGCCAGGCCAGTGAGCCAGGGGTTAGGCAGCCCCACATGTGGTGGAACTTGTGGGGGTCCCAACAGGCCTCTTCAGGTGCAGGTTGGGGAAGAGGAGCATTAGAGCCACCGATAGCCTGCATGAGGAGGGAGGATGGGAGGAAGAAGGGGAAAACTGAGGGTGAGTGGAGGAATGGGGGAGGCCAGAGAGCTAGAGAAGACAATGGAAGGAGGGGGTAGGATTTGAGAGTGTGACGAGAGGAGAGAGGAGAAGAGGGCTGAGAGGGGTGAGGGTAGCTGGGAGCGCCACAGCCGGCCATGGCTTCGCCCTCAGCCCCTATGCCTGCCGCAGGTGCGGACACTGACCTACATGGTGACACGGCGGGAAAAGATGAAGCGCTCCGTGTGCCGCCTGCAGGAGCACATCTTCACCCTCCACACTAAACTGCAGGAACAGGAGCGCGTTGCAGGTACGATCAGGCTGACCCCGCCCACCTCCAAGGGGCTCTTTGGCCTAGTGTTCCCCTAAGTTCTGGCAGACCCTCATCTCCCTCATCACCGTCAGTCCCCCTCATCCCCTTATCTCCCCTTTAGTCCCCCTCATCCTTTCCCAACCTCCCATCCTCCTCAGTCCTCTGTACCCATTTCTGCAGGTGTGCTTGCGTCCCCGCCCTGCCCGGCCCTGGACAGCGCTCTCCTGTTTGCCAGCCCTGCGGGCCCAGGTGTCCCGCGCATAGAAGACCTCAAGTGGCACTCGGCCTTCTTCCGCAAGCGTATGGGTACCTCGCTGGCACACTCGCTCAAGAAGTCCCCCAAGAAGGTCGGCGCTGCGGGGGGTACGCTGCTGAAGGCCCCATCGCTGGTGCCCCCGAGCCTGCTGAGCCTGGAGAAAACCCTGGCCGAGGCCCGGCTCCTGCTGACCCCGCCGAGAAATGGCGTGGGGACCCCAGGGGCCCCAGATGGCCGCAAGCCCAACCTGCGCCTCCAGCAGCGGCCGTGCAGACCTGCACATGCCCTGCACGGGGATCGGGCCCGGGGCCCCATGAGGAGGGAGGCGACGCCCGTGCGCCCCAGCGCCCCCCTATCCCCAGCCAAAGTGCCTACCACCCCCGCCGGCCCGGGGAAGAACTGGGGGGGCTTCCGGATTCCAAAGAAGGGGGAACGGCCGCCTCAGGGTGAGGCCTGCCCCCCACACTCGGACTGCCCCTGCCTGGGCCTCAGTCGCCTACCGGCCACCGACAGGCTGCACAGCCCGCTGGCGGCGGACCCGGACAACGATGGCTATGTGCCTGACGGGGAGCTGAGTGACTCCGAGAGCGAGGCCTCCGCCAAGACCTTTGGCCTGGGCCGCAGGACAGACGCCATCCGCAGGAGCATCCTGGCCTCCTGATGGTGGCCGTCTCTGCCGTTTCCCAAAGCACAAATGCGGCCCCTGACCCACCCAACCCCACACCCAACCAGCTGGGCCGCTAGGGTCAGGAGAGGCCTCAGCATATCCGTCCGGTGTTGCCCGGACCCCCATGGCTGTGCTGGCTTGTCCAAAAGCTAACATGTAAATAGAGCCAATGGGGGGCCGGGCCTGAGGGTCAGCGGGGGAGATTCAGGGTGAAGGAACGGCTGGTGACCATCCCCGATGCCTGACCTCCAGCAGGACAATGTCGACTGGCATTTAAGCCATGAGCTTCCCGGCTCTGGGCCCAGCATATCTCTGAGCCGACTACTGGTACTTACGTCCAGGAATCCAACTTCCCATGTGGATGGATTCCTTCAGAAGAGAGAAAAAAAACTATAAATAAAAAGCAAAACAGGTTATATATATGGAAAACTGTTGAGAGGCAATAAACTGCGCCGGCCTTTGACCCCGACAAGGCCAGACAGGAGGGAGCCGAGGTGTGTGGTAGCATTCCTGGAGTCGGGATTTTCAGCTGGGACTTTCCAGTTGTAAGCGGCAATAGCAAGTTCTCAGCAATAATCAATTTAGCGTTGACTTTAAGTCTGGTCTTGTTTTGCGCTCTCGGCAGTGCATCTACCGAGATGGCCGAGAGAGCCTTCAGGGTCCGTTTCTTTTCTTTGCAATTCAGTGTAGCTGCGACTCAAACTTGAGAGTTCAGTTGTGATGCAGTGTAGGATTCCGGGCACCACAAACGAGCCTCCAGGGTCCCCTGTGTGCCCCCTCAGTTTGTTAATGTCAGTATTCAGTCTTGATTCATCTCCATGCCTGTTTCCAGGGGTAGGGATGTTCTGATTCTTTTTGAAGAATTCTCAGAGTTCTCTAGTTCCCTCCTGTCTTCCATGGGACCCGCAGCCGCATGCCAGGCGTGGTGGATTTTGATGAGAGGATTAGCAGGAAGACCTGATGCAGGCCTTGGGGAGTTTTCAAATCCAGCATTTCCTTTCGCCATTGGTTTTTGTAAGGCAGGTTGGACAGAAAGGGACGACCCAGTTTTGACTTTCTGAGTGAGGGGCTTGTCAGAATGCTGTGTTGGGAAGCTGCTGCTACAGAGATGGATGGTTCTTAGGAATTCGAGTTGCACATTCACAGCGTCACTTAAAAAATGGGTTTTGTTTTGCATTCGAGCAGCTGCCTTTGGCTGTGTAGACAGAGGTGGGCCCTGCCTGCATCAGCCTGGCCGAGCTCTGCAGAGGATGGAGGAGGGCACTGTGTCAAGCCATAGAAAGGAAACCTAAATCAATTCTCGGGAGTGGACGGCCTCCCCAAATCGGAGGCCCCAGATTCATTTGCACTATTAAGAATGCTAGTTTTGTGCAAAAAGGAAAAAAAATGCCTTACCTGTTTTTTCCCCACATTTAGGTTGAAAAGCTTTCAAGAGTTCCAAGTTATGCTGAACCAAAAAAACAAAAACCAAAATGAAAACAAACACTAGACAGAACACACACAGAGACCGCCTACCCTTATGGTTCCTTCTCAGAAAGGCAGGGTTGGGGTGTAGGGTACGAAGGCATGGTTCTCTGACAGTGTGGTGGCAGGATGGGTGGGTGGTCACACTGAGGAGTTGGGGGACCCGGGTCTTGGCCAGTGCCAGCTGTACCCCCCACCTTCTGTGCGCTGCCTTCACTGAACCATTGGCTCTTTGCATTTCTCTTTTCTTTCCTTTAAAAAGAATTTCTCTTTCCTTGTGCATCTTGACCAAGAAATATCTTTGATTATGATCAATGTATTATGTCCAAATGTAGGTTAGTTAAACTTCTGTAAAGTTGCCTGGAATGTCATTTGTTAGGTTATAAAACACAAGTTGGAAATGAAGGTTCTATGTGTTTTGTTGAATTATTTGAAAATGGACAAATCTGTCATCACATTTGTCCCCCTGTACAGAGGAGAGGATCTTTCACTACGTGCCTAGCCTGGTGTCCATTCAGCTAATATCGAAGAAAAAAAAAAAGGTGCATGAAGAGTTAAGAAAAATCAGAAATTAAAGCCTATGTAGAGATAACTATTTTATATTATATCACCCAATCCTGTATTTATTTCCGGTCCCATTTGGGAAAGTATTTATAAAATTAGTCGAGGACACCTGTATTTTTTGGTTGAACTATTTAGTAGAATTGTGCCTTTTTGTCTGTGAATAAATGCTGTACATTTTGCAATACACTCCGCCCTGCCATTTGTGATCTGGTGCTGAGGGAAGAAGTCCGAGGTGACTCACCTGCCAATTTGGGTACCTGGCTTTAGGGATTGTGCCCAAGGTTACCTTAGTCTTGGTTCCTAGCCCTGAATCTTAACTCTCAGCATTTGGGTCCAGCTGTGAAAAAGGGACTGTGCCACCTCCCGGCACTGGACAGCACAGCTGGTTCTCAGTTCTGAGACAAGGACGATGTACCCAGCGTCATTTGTTGGTGCATCTGAGGCTACAGGAAGGACTTCCCCAGGGCTGCTTGCCCACACGGTGCTGGCCTGGATACCTGCACTTGGCCCCTGCCAAAATGGTCCAAGCACATCATGCTGGGATGAGCCCCTTCATGGGGCCTGTGCACTGAGCTTGTGTATATGGGTTGCCTCCAGGTCTTCACTCCCTGCAGGCCTGTGTCAGAACTTGATAATCGGGCCAGTTTCTGAGCAGTGGATTGCTGATGGTGTGGCTGGAATCTTGTCCCTCCTGTGGAAATGGATGCCCCTGCCTTCTGTGTCCTTAGCTCGTCCCGTGGGAAATAAGGTGCTTGGGCCATCACTGGCCAGACCATTCAGGAAACCCAGATCCTGCCGGAGGTCACTTCAAGGTTGTTCGTTGGTAGCCCAGTGTCCCAGATATGTGTCTCTAGGCTGACCCGTGGGGGTGGCAGTGCTTCCATCACTGCTCCCTGCAAAGGTCAAGGTTGATTCCTTAACCTCACCTGCTTGCTAGGTGCTGAATTTGGGGTCTGCTGGTTCTCGGAGTCGTGTGTGTGTGTGTGTGTGTGTGTGTGTGTGTGTGTGTGTGTGTGTGTGTGTGTGTCTGCTGGTTTCACGGTTCTGAAATTTGTTCATTTCTATCTGCCAGCCTGACTCTCTGGTCCTGTGTGCATCATCCTGGCCCCACCTAGTGAGATACGGGTGGGGCTCTCTTCAAAGGTCTGGTTGAGCCAAACTGTCTGCAACCACACCCAGGCTGTGTAAAATGGCCAGTATGTTACCCCTTCCCATAGCTGCTGGGCTAATCTGCCTCCTCTCTACTCCACTCGCATCCATGAATGCAGGGAGAGCAGGAGGTTCCAGTACCCATCTGAATGACAGACGCAGAAACCTTGGCTGTACACGCAAACTCAAAGAGCAAAAAAGGGTTTTAGAAAGTGCATGATTTATTACAGAGACACAGAGATGACTTCATAATAAAGTACTTGCAAAATGAGTGCAGTGACACTCACTCATTTCCAAAAACAAAACAAACAAAAAAAACCTTCAAAACTGAAACATTAAAATCCTAGTTTCCCTAATTTCTTTCTCATGATTAGCACTGCATGAAATCTGGCTCTTCCTTGGGAAAACAGGGCAAGAATAAAATTGAGAGGGGATGAAGGCACGAGCATTTCTTGGTGGCTTTATTCCCCTGCCACTCATGGTGGGACAGGCCCGTCTCCCTCACTGGCTGCCTGTGGTCCCTGCATGGCTCGCCAGTGTCCTTAGATGGTGTCCAGGTCCAGCATGGAGGCAGCTCGTCTTCGCTGCGCTGTCAGCACGCTGAGCTGCAGACATACAGACAGGTTAGGGCAGCGGGACTCTCAGGAAGGGCCCTGAGATAGTAGACCGTTGAGGTGGGCGGGAGGAAGGGGGGGCTTAGCAAAGACTCAGGAGCTGGGGTGTCTGGAGAACAGAGATGCCCCCCCACCCTGCCCGATGATGACTAAAGCCTTCAGGGACCCAGTCTACGGTGGCCAGAGACCGAAGACCTGGACCCACCTGAAGGTCTAAATGCATGAATGATCGCTGCACCCCTGCACGTGAATTCGGTCTCCAACAGCACCATGACCTGAGAGGCAGCTAAACTAACTCTGGAGTGGGGTGGGGAGAGGTCAGGTCACCGCTGGGCTCCTTCAAGTGACAGCCAGCCTACTCCCAACAACTCAGTGCCTCTCGCACCTCAGACATAGGGTCTATAAAACATAATCGCTGCTGGGATTCATTGACCACAGGAGCTGCTGCTTATGGAGAAAATGCTCTTTAGTGTAGAATAGCATTGATTTTTTTCTGGGCTGGAACACTGACCAGATGCAGCCAGAGATACATCTTGCTTGTGGTCTTTTTTTATTTTAGTTTAGTTTAGTTTTGTTTTTGGGCCACAGCCAACAGTGCTTAGAGGTTATTCCTGGCAGGCTCGGGGACCCTATGGGATGCCGGGGGATCAAACCCTGGTCTGCTGTGTGAAAAGGCCCTCCCTGTGCTGTCCCTCTGGCCTCAAGATTATTGTCTCTTTTTTTTTTGTTTTGTTTTTGGGCCACACCCGGCGCTGCTCAGAGGTTACTCCTGGCTGTCTGCTCAGAAATAGCTCCTGGCAGGCACGAGGGACCATATGGGACACCGGGACTCGAACCAACCACCTTTGGTCCTGGATCGGCTGCTTGCAAGGCAAACGCAACTATGCTATCTCTCCGGGCCCTTCTTTTTTGGATTATTGTCTCTTATCTCCCTCCACCTTTAGAATCTCTGGGCTGAGCTCATCTTGCTCCTTGCCAGAGGCCCACAGAGCCTATTGCACAGGCTGACATGACACTTCACGGAGGTGACATGTGAATATTACCCCTTCGAATTGCACAGAGGTTCTGGATTTTTCTCTTTAATTTCCTGTTGGGTAATTTCTCACTGTATTTTTGATTTGGGTCTTAAAGCTGACTATAGACCAAGGAATGCTTATCCACTAAGGGAAACTAAGGGGAATGGGGAAAGGCCAGCTGCCATGGTCCCCCAGCGATCTGTGGAGATACCCATGGTCCTGCAGCTTAACGGTGGGTGCCAAGGCTGGCAACCACCAACTCGGGGTGTGTGGGTCTCCATGGACCCCACTGGAAAAGGATGCGGTCCATTTCTCTCTCTGACCCTCTGCTGAAAGGGCGATTGCAGAACGTTCTGGAAAGGCCTTACCTGCTGGGCTGCGGCAGCTGCTCTTTGCTCTGCCTGGCTCAGCCGCTGCTGCAGCCTATCAGCTTTTTCTTGGTGCTCTTGAAGGAGCTGCTCACTCTGGGGGGACAAAAGGTGTGTCAGGGACTCCAGCACTTCCCACCCCTGGTGCTGCCACTAAGTAGGAAGGAAGCTGATAGTGAGGTGCCTCGCACAAACTCTGGGACATCCAGAGTTGGAAAGCACCAGGTCCGGTCTCCATGGAAACCAGGCCCCCCACTGCTGACCGCAGCAGTTAGCTGTAGGGAGACAGGCAGAAAACACTGCGCTGCAAGGGGTAGGAGGGACAGCACAGCAAGAAGGGCATTTGCTTTGCACGCAGCCAACACAGGTTCGATCCCTGGCAACCCATAGGATCCCTCGAGCCTGCCAGGAGTAATTTCTGAGTACAGAACAGGACTAACCCAAGTACTGCCAGGTGTGGCCCCAAACAACAACAAAAGACCCCTCAAGGCAGAAATCTTGACCTTTGTGTTTTAATTCTGAATGATTTTATTTTATCTTGGTTTCGAGGATTTGAACCTGGCTCAAACACACACAAGGTGAGTGCCCTGCTGCTGAGCTGTGGCTCTGGGCCTGTGAACTCACTTCTCCAGGCTGATCTGGGGACCTGACTGCTGGCCCCTAAGCTGCGGATCCCCTAGTGCTCTCAGGCACCACCCATGAGGGGCCAGCGAGGCATCAGTTTGTAGCAAGCACTGTGGCCACAGATGTTTTTTTTTTTTTGGGGGGGGTGTGTAACACCCAGCAGCACTCAGGGGTTCCTCCTGGCAGGCTCGGGGGACCATATGGGATGCCGGGATTCGAACCACCATCCTTTTTGCATGCAAGGCAAATGACTTACCTCCATGCTATCTCTCCGGCCCCCCACAGATGGCTCTTGGGACCCGGCAACCTGTTCTGGCATGCATGCTGCAGTAAGCCACTTGATTACAAAAGTCTTTATCTCTGGGGGCACAGCCAGAACATTCTAGAACATTTTAGAACAAGTGTTTGAGCTGGTGCATGAGCATCTCCTGGGAGAGCAGTTCTCTCACCTCAAGTGCCTTCTCATTGGCTGTCTCCAGCTGAGAAACCAGCTCCTGGGCATGCAGCCTCTGTCGACTCAATTCACTCCTACAAATGAGAGAGAGAGAGAGAGAGAGAGAGAGAGAGAGAGAGAGAGAGAGAGAGAGAGAGAGAGAGAGAGAAAGAGAGAGAGACAGAGAGACAGAGAGAGACAGAGAGAGAGACAGAGAGAGACAGACAGACAGAGAGACAGAGACAGAGACAGTGTTCAAATGCTGCAACAGAACACCTGGACTCAGTAGACAACCCCAGCACCTTCCTCTTCTCTCCTCTTGGTGAGGGACCATGTCAGTCCTGTCTTCTCACACAGGCCATGGCCTGGTCCCTCCCAGTAGTACCGGCCCGCGTATCCTCCTCTGTGATGCTGATGCCTAGAGCCAGGTGATAAGGGGGAGAGTGCTGACCCAGAAGCCACCCAAGCCCCAGTGGACTCACTTGAGGTTGCCGATTCTCATCTCGGCACTTTCTGAAAGCTTCCTGGCTTCCTCCCGCCACCGACTGGCTGCCTTCTGCTGTGCCAGCAGGAGCTGCCTGAGCTCTGCCGTGCTGTCCTGGTTACTGTCTTCCAGCTCCCGCAGCTGTGCCTCCAGCCCGTGTGTCTTCACTAAGAACTCGTGCTCCATGGTGCTGATCTGATGGGCCAGACACAGCACAGCACCTCCTTGCCATCACGCCAGGACATACATTCATTGGTCACAGGTGCGCACACACACAAACACACAAGATGCACAGACACATAAACATGGACACATATATACAAATACATGCACATGGGTACACACAGGGATACAGGCACATGAACACATGCAAACACATGGGCACATGCACATGAACACACATGGACACATATGAAGACAATGCTCATGGATATAGATGCATACACATAGACACAAATGAACACACTACACACATGCACACATATCAACACATGAACTTGGGTACACATAAACATGGACAAACATGCACATATTGACACGGAAACACACACATATTCACACTCCTGCCAGGCTGTGCTTTGTGGGGTTGCTCTAAGAGTCCCCTCTCTGCTCTGGCCATCAGCCTAGGGCTCTCCTGGCTGGAATCACCTTCCCCTCTGCAGAACCCACCTAATTCGAGCCCCTTGGGGTTCTCTTTGTGTGATGGTCACTTTGGCAGGGACATCTTCCACCCCACCTGCTGCTCTGAATCACCTGGACTTTTGCTTTCTTCTGGGCCTCCAGCGCAACCCTCCTCAGGCCATCCGCCTCCTCCTGCAGCCGCTCATTCTCCTGCTGCAGCCTCAGTCTCTGCTCACTGACAGAGCTGCAGCTCTTGCGCTCAGACTCCAACAGACCCTGAAGTTTCTGGATCATTTCCTGGCAGCGTGAGATCTCTTCCGA
Organism: Suncus etruscus; assembly: GCF_024139225.1. NCBI lineage: Eukaryota > Metazoa > Chordata > Mammalia > Eulipotyphla > Soricidae > Suncus > Suncus etruscus. Next base: position 127,600,061 of record NC_064850.1, on the reverse strand, counting down.
AGAGCTGAGTGAAAGAAGAGCAAGAGGTTCAAAAAGTTTTGGCTGAGGGGTATGGAGAGGAGCCTAGCTCTCTCCATTCCCAGGGGAGGCCTTATCACAGTCCTTCTCCCTTGCTCTGGGCTCCTTTTGTGGGGGTTAACCCAGCCCTGAGCAGTGTAATGAGCCCCGTGATTTCCAATGACAGGAGGGAGCAGGTCCCAGGATAGCATAAAACCCCAACTGAGCTCTGCTCACAGACCATGGCATTAGGGAAGGAGGGGGGAACTGAGGCTGATAATTGAAACATTTCCCCAGCACTCCACTCCTAAAGTTTTCAGACAAATTGTACTTAGCCCACATTTTCTTGTTATATGCCTTAGAAAGTTTTCAGGGGCTGGAGCAGTGGCACAAGCAGTAGGGCATCTGCTTTGCATGTGCTAACCTAGGATGGACCACAGATTGATCCTCTGGCATCCCATATGGTCCCATAAACCAGGGGCGATTTCTGAGCGCATAGCCAGGAGTAACCCCTGAGCATCACCAGGTGTGGCCAAAAAAAAAAAAAGTTTTCATAAAACTTCTGGCTTGATTACAGTTTGATTGCCCAGTCAATGGGGTAGTGTCTCAATGAAATGCTGTTTTCACTGTAGTTTCCACACAGGTGATCACACATGGGGTCCTTCTTGGTCAGCGACTAGCCTGGGGAATCTATCTGCAGACCTACAGTCCAATGACCTGAAGGCAGATTCCTAGTCCCTGCTTTCTTACACATAGCCTAACTTTTTTTGTTTGTTTGTTTGGTTTTGGGTCACATCCAGCAGCACCCAGGAATTATTCCTGTAGGGTTTAGGGGTCCATATGGGATGCTGGGGATCAAACCCAGGTCAGTCACATGCAAGGAAAATGCCCTACCTGCTGTGCTATTGCTCTAGCTCTATGACCCTTATTTCTATTTCAGCCTGAACTGACAAAGTTCCTCATCAGGTATGTATTTAGGCAATGATGATCTGAGCTCTGTTAGATGGAGAGATGTCAGCAGAGGAACCACCATAGATAGAGGAGTCACTAAGCAGTAGACCCCAATCTCAGTATCTGTGAAGAATCCTTTACCCCCCAAAAGGGGGACCAGAGCCATAGCACAGCAAGAAAGGGGAAGGGGCTTCCCTTAGGGCCACGATAGTTAAGCAGCATTTCCTTGCATCTGAGTCCTTCCAAGGCTGTCAACCTTGTTTCTCTGAGGAGCCCAGGGAGGATTTCCTGGTCTGGCCATTTCCCTGACAATAACCTTCTAGGGTACAAGGAAAAACCCATCACTGATATATCTTTAAACACAGGCTTTGATTTCCTCCAAGGAAGCAAAACTCTGGGAGATGAAGGCAGAACAACAACCAGAGTGGACACCCCAGACGATAAATCCATCAATATTAAGGACAACAGAACCAACAGGTCTGAGGAATCATCACAGAATGGTCAATACCCGAGAAATAGAAACAGAACATAGAAGCAGTCAGCATAAACTAGTTCCTACCACAGACACATAGTATTAAAGCCAAAACCAAAGCCAAGACTCAGGACATCGCTTTGACTGCTGATCCATCAGGGGCGTGGAGAGGGGTAAAGTCAACCCAAAATGAACTAGAATTGCTACATCCTTTCTTCCATAGTAAATCGCTTTTTGAAGAAGCCCAGTGCAGGTGCTAGGTCTTCCTTTCAGCACAGGAGATGACGGCCCAGTCAGGATCCACATAGGATCTTCAGATGCCCAGCTGGACTCACTTGACCTCCAGCAGCTTCATCTTGCTCTCGGTCATTCGCAGTTTCAATTGCAGCTCATCCTTGGCCCGTTCCGCCTGCTGCCAGTGGCCCAGCATCTCTTCCAGTTTCCCAGGACTGCTGTCACCTGCATGTCCTTGCTGGCTGGCCTGCAAAGGGGGCACATGTCACCGTGGGGCAGGGCTCCGGGCTAGGGTGTGGGATGGAGAAGCGGAGTCCAGCATGCGAATGTTGACATGGATGTGAATGTGGACATACATGGATGGATATGTGAGGGAAGTAGACATTGGTGCTGACTGTTTGTAGTTGTGTCTTACATGTTGTTTCTCCCCTTTTTCCTTTTGTTTTTGGGCCACACCCAGTGGTGCTTGGGGGTTACTCCTGCCTCTTGGCTCAGAAATCCGCTCCTGGCAGGCTCAGGGGACCATATGGGATGCCTGGGATCAAACCCAGGTCCGTCCCAGGTTGGTTGCATGCAAGGCAAACACCCTACTGCCATGCTATTGCTCTGGCCCCCATCCTTCTTACCTTTTCTAGTTCTTCTTCCATTGCTTTTTTCTCCCTAATGGCTCGATCGATTTGGCTTTGTTTTTCAGCGCATTCCTAGAAATTCAAGGAAGAAAAACGAATAGAGTGATCTGTTCACAGTGAGAAAAGCACACCTACAGCAGAGCCATGGATCAAACAAAGACAAAGAGATGGAGAGAAGGCTGGGAGTAATGAGAGCAGGAGAGATGGGGAGGGGACAGAGGGTAAGAGGCTGGGATGTGCAGTTTCCAGGTGCTGAGTTTTGGGACTTGCCTCCAATTCGAACAGATACTCTGAGACAGCACACTTGTCCTGGAGAGAATTAATGACTCCTGGGAGCAAACACAAACTGACAGATAGACAAAGTCCTTTCTCATTGTAGAGTTTCTTTTCATGGATTTTTTTTAGGGAGTACAAGGTAAAACATGAACCCAACTGTTAATTTTTTTCTTCAAAAAACTTATAAACAGGGACCAGAGCAATAGCACCACGAGTAAGGTGTTTTGCCTCGCATATGGCCAACTCAGGTTCAATCCCCAGTGTGAGATTAATTGGAGGGCCCGGAGAGATAGCACAGCAGCATTTGCCTTGCAAGCAGCCGATCCAGGACCAAAGGTGGTTGGTTCGAATCCCGGTGTCCCATATGGTCCCCTGTGCCTGCCAGGAGCTATTTCTGAGCAGACAGCCAGGATAACCCCTGAGCACCGCCGGGTGTGGGCCCCCCCCCCAAAACAAAAACAAAAACAAAAACAAAACGAGATTAATTGGAATAATCCCACTCAGTATATTCCTTATTACTCATTGGTTGGAAACATCTTTGAATGTAATACCTTGGGTTGATGTTCAGACCACCTAATCCCACCTCTGGGTGTGGTCTGTTCCTTCCTAGTAAATACTCTGGGTTTCAGGAAAACGCTTTCTTGCATTTTCGGACTTACCACAGAGCTTCCTGCCTTTTAGGAGCTGAAGGCTTACATCCTGGAACTCCTGAACCTGTTTCACCCTCTTTAGTGTGTATGTGTGGATTATTTCTTACACTGACATTTGCTTCCAGACCAGCGTCTCTCTAGCGTCCTAGCTTGGGAACCTGAGGCCTAATTCTAGCACCTGGCATCCCATATTGTCCCCTGAGCACCACTGAGTGTGGTCCAAAAAACAAAAACAAATAAAAAACACCCAAAGGGGGCTGGAGCAATAGCGCAGCAGTAAGGCATTTGCCTTGCATGCGGCTGACTCAGGATGGACCTCAGTTCATTCCGGCATCCCATATGGTTCCTCAAGCCAGGAGCAATTTCTGAGTGCATAGCCAGGACTAAAACCTGAGCGTCGCCGGGTGTGACCTAAAAACCACAACCAAACCAAAGGAAAAAGAACACCTTTATGGATAGTTCATGAAAAAAGTAAAAGTTGTTTACTTAATAGTGAAACTAGACAATTAATTTGCTGAGTGAAATATACTTAGAATACTTAGATATGAGGGAGAGAGAGAGACAGAGAGAGAGAGACAGACAGAGAGACAGTGTGTGAGATGACACCCAGCTATTAACCCAAAACAAAGGCTATAATTATCCCAATTTCCTTTTTTCTTTTTACCTAGCCTACAGGAGAAGAGAATGGGAGAAGGCCTCTGGAAGCATCTCCTTCCAACCTTTTGTAATTTGCTGCCTTCTCTCCCTGCAGGTCCCACAGGAAACCTAACAAGCACCACCCACTTTCCCAGTCACACCTGCTCTGTCCCACAACTGCTCAGGAGAGGTTTATTTTCACTTTGCACTCTTTTCTAGCACACAGCTTAGTATGAATCTTTGGAATGAACAATACAACAAACATACAGGATAACCAAGGGTGGATCTCTTGTTCTTTAAGCAGTGTATGGGGTAAAAAATAAGAAAAATAACTTTCCAATTTACCATTTGAAGTGCTGAGAGTTCTTCTGTCATTTGGGAAAGCTGCACATTATATTGTTTTCTCACATTCATCACCTGAAAATTAAAAATACTGGTGAATTCCTTAATCCTCTAGTAAAATCATAAAATACAACCCAACATTAAAGGCAGAAGTTTTTTTGTTTTGTTTTTTTTTTTTGGTTTTTGGGTCACATGAGGCAGCACTCAAGGCTCTGCACTCAGAAATCACTCCTGGTAGTTTCAGGGGATCCTATGGGATGGCAGGAATCGAACCTGGGTCAGCTGCAGGCAAGGCAAATGCCTGACCTGCTGTGCTATCACTCTGACCCCAAAGGCAGAAGTTCTGATAAACAATTAGGTGTCATGTTGATACCCTGACAGAAGATGCAGCTGCTGGGGGGGCAGAGGGGGAAAGGAGATGGGGTGGAAGGATAGTGTGTGCTGGACAGCAGTCTCCAGGCTGCGGGACACATGCCTGCTCATGGGAGGCCCAAGACCTCACAGCTCCCCGAAGTGGCCAAGCACACTGTGAGCTTGAATCACAAGCAAGAACATGAGCTCGACCTCTGATGCCTTCGGAGCAGATGTGGTGCTTCTGCAGAGGAGGAGCTCTGACATTTAAGCTCTTACCTGGAACATGGAATTTAGCAGGCAGGATGTTCTTAAAGATCAGGGGCACCCCATCAGGAGAGCTCCGAAGGCCTATTCTGTTTTCAATGTGTGTCTCATACTCATGCCTTTTCAAAAAGGTCATGAGGAACAGTGATACTAGAGTTAGATCATCTGTAAATATTTACCATCAAAGGTATTTGACAGTCGATTATTAAAGTGGATAATTTAAAAAATGCAGTAAATCTTTTTTTTTTTTTTTGGGGGGGGTCACACCCGTTTGATGCTCAGGGGTTACTCCTGGCTAAGCGCTCAGAAATTGCCCCTGGCTTGGGGGGACCATATGGGACACCAGGGGGATCAAACAGCGGTCCTGCGATCCTTCCTTGGCTAGCGCTTGCGAGGCAGACACCTTACCTCTAATGCCACCTCACCGGCCCCAAAATGCAGTAAATCTTAATCTGGCAATGGAGTTATCTGCAAAACATAGTGGTCTTATCTGGCTTCTGGTTTCCTCTTTGATTCTGGAGACCAGCTCTTGCCAGGTATGGGGTTTGGGGAGGCCCCATACCAGAGCCTTTCTCCCTAGCCTGGGGAGTGCTGGGAGGCTTGGCAGGCCCCCAGCCGTCCTTGTCTTTTTCCCCTGACTCTAGGCCTTCCCTGGGTGCCAGCTCAGGTGGCCAGAAGTGGGTTCAGGTGGACTCTTAGTGGTCCTCAGGTTCCCCCCTCCCTCCGTACTCCAGGGGGGAGATGCATGGGGAGGAGGGGGGCAGACATCTGGCTTCCGATTTTGTCCTTGATTCTGGAGACCAGCTCTTGCCAGGTATAGGGCTTTTCTCCCCTGGACTTTAGTTTTTCCCTGGGCACCGGTCTAGGTGGACTCTATAGGTGTCAACAGGCTTTCCCCCTATCTCTCCCTACACTAATGGTAATGCGCTCTGGGAGGAGGGCAGGCTGTTCTAGCACTGGTTTATATTGGGAAAGTCAGTGGAAATTTTTTCTCTTTGTTTTCATATTGATAGTATTGTGTGCATATATTCTATATATCCATAATATCCATCTTGTATTGGGACCTTGATACTGTCCTACAAAGCTCATTTCAAATATTTTACTGCCTCAGTCCTTACCCTTACTTCCCCCCATCCTCCCATGTAGGTGCAGCTCATGACATGAAGCTCACCACACAGAATGATAAGTGCAGTTAGAGAAATAACTACACTGAAAACTATCATAACAATGTGAATGAATGAGGGAAAAAGAAAGCCTGTCTCGAGTACAGGTGTGGGTGGGGTGGGGAGTAGGTAGATCTGGGAAATTGGTGGTGGGAATCCTGCACTGGTGAAGGGGGGTGTTCTTTACATGACTGTAATCATACAACTACAATTATATTTGTAATCACGGTGTTTAAATAAAGATAATTAAAAAAAACATAGTGGTCTTACATAGGCTCTATTCCAACAACCATCTGTGACACACTTTATTATAAATCATGGTACTGATGATCAATCCCCTTCCCATTGCTGAGGAGCGATGACCACACAGACTTGACTGAGGGCTTGTGTCCTCTGACACTGTCCAGAGTATCACTGTTGGATTAACTGGGTCCTACCCCAATCAGTATTCGTTCTCTACCCCAGAATGTGATCTGGTGTTGGATTACTTTGGATTATTCTTTTTCTACTCTTGGGTGTAGTCTGGTTCTTGCTAAGTAAAAAGCCTGGTTCTCAGGAAGGTTTGGCATTTGATCTCTGGTCTTCTCCCACTAAGCTACCTCAGTCTTAGGAGCAGAAGTTTTGTGTGTTGGAATTCCTGAACCCATTCTACCCCCTTTCACTATGTGGATTATTTCCCATGTCAGCATTTATTTTCAGATCCACGTTTCTCCAGGTCTTGGTTTTGAAACCTGAGGCTTCCTTCTCATGCCACTATCTCTAACTTCTTCAAGATCAGATCAAGAAGCCATTATGCTCGTTATAGAGATGAAGGTTAAAGCACAGAGAAATCAAGTCACGGAGGCTCCTAAAACATGGATTGTGACTCAGTCCTGTCCACCTCTCACATTATTAAAACAATTTCTTTGAGCCCCTAGAAACAAGGCTGCTGCCCTCCTCTCAGCACCCTGTCCCTATCCAGAGTGATCGGTTCCAATATCATTGCCAAAGAAGTCCCTTCTCTGCCCTAGCAGCTAACAGGAATGCCAATTGGCCCAGCCTTTTGGGAAAACCATATGAATATTCTTAAAAAACTACTAGAAACTGAGCTTCCACATAGCCCTGCAATAGAATCCTGGGAACAGACCCTAGAAACAATGCAGAAAAGCACTCTGCATTTCTATTTTCATTGCAGCACTATTCACAATAGCCAGAATCTGGAAGCTCAAGTGCTCAAGAACAGATGATGGGTAAAGAAGCTGTGATATGTCTACACCATGAAATACTGTGCAGTATAAAGCATGAAGTCATGAAGTTCATTTAGATATGGACATGTAGAGTATCATGCTGAGGGAGAAGTTAGAGGGAGATGGGCAGTGACACACTTATGCATTTGCGAGACCTGACAGAAGGTAATAACATCTAAGGGCCTAGTGGTAGCACAGTGGTAGGGCATTTGCCTTGCATGTGGCTGACCCAGGATGGATGCGGGTTCGATCCCCGACATCCCATATGGTCCCCTGAGCTAAGAGTGATTTCTGAGAAAGCAGAGCCAGGAGTAATCCCTGATTGCCACTGGGTGTGGCCCCAAAACTAAAACAAAACAAAAAAAGAAGGTAATAACATCCAGATACAACAGAGATGAGGGCCATGAGGGGATGCTGCTCACTCCCCCCTCCTCCCTACTGTGCTTTTCCCTCCTCCCTCTACTCCAAGCCTGAGGTGATCTTCATGGGCAGAACCTGCTGGGCCCAGTGGGTGGACACTCGACTGCCCTGTTTGCCTGGGTCTGCCCTGGGTAGGCCCTCACCTCCTTCCTGGTCTTCATGGCTGCATCCTGGATCATCTGGGTCATGGTTTCCCTCATCTTCTCTATATTTTCCTCCTTGTGCTTCTCCTCAAGCAGGGCCTGGGGAGGCCATTGGAAAAGATCATTACTGGCCACGGCACCCAATGGAGCAACAAGACATAGGCCAAAGATGAGGAGCCGACACTATCTGCTCCCCAGGGCTGGGGCTGTTGGGACCACAGGACCCCTTTCCCTTCCAGTCCCAGGCAGGATGTCCCCTGGCCCCTGACCTGGCTTTTCTGCAGGTTCGCCTCCTCCAGAAGCTGCAGGCTGCTCCGGGCCCTCTGGATGGCCTCGAACTTGTCACTTTCTAATTCACTGCACTTGGCCTGTAGCTCTGAGGTCTGTTTTTCCAAATGTGTCTTTTCTTCCCTTAGCTGGCTGGCGTCCTGCAGCGCCACACATAACCTGGAAAATGCAGGTGGTCAGTGGCTTCCAGGGCAAAGGGGGGAACAAGAGAGGCGTCTGGTACCCCCCCCCCCATTAAGTGCCGGTCCCAGCACTGGCATGGTCCCCTCTGCACTGTCTTCTAAGAATGCTGGCTACACAAAGGCTGGCAAGAACAGAGCCCAGACAGAGCTCTGTGCAGCTAGGCTGGCATCTGAGCTGAGGGTCAGTTTATCTGGGTCTTTCCTTGTGTCCCTCTCCCGAGAAAACTGTACCAGCATGTGGGTATCTCTCAGCCTTTGTCCGGTTTTCTGTACGGCATCTCATCTCACACGCATGGGCACACACACAGCATTACGAGTCTAGTAGCGTTTTCTCCTTTTTGTGGGGGTAGAGGTGGGGGCACCCCATGTATGCCGCAGACCTCCTCAGCCGTGCTCCGGTCCCCAAACAAGGACAGAGCAGCCCAGGGGAGGAAAGTGACACCCAGAAGGCGTGTCTCCTGGGGATTCTAGTGGCTCAGGGTACCTTCTCTAGGGCTCTGCCACCTGTGTTCCCACAAGCTGCCCTGGCTCAAGGCAGACCCTCCTCCCAGGAGATGGGTGATGAGGGAGGGGAACTGTCACCCCAGAGCCTCTTCCTGGCTCACCTGCCAGCCCTGCCTCTGGACTTCTCTTCGTGGCTCAGCCTCAGGGACTTTCCCTGTGTACAGTATTCAAGGGAAAAGAAATTGAGTGACTCAGAAGTTATCTCAAGAGGCTGATACTGAGACGATCCCCAGAACATTCGGGTGGTGGGCACTGTACAGTTAAAATAGAGCATATGGGCATTCTGAACCACAGGGCCTAGGAAAGTGGTGCTGAGTTATACATTTATCTTGGACTTTGAATGAGGACAGTGAGAGAAGAGAGGGGAATGTGCTAAAGGAGAAGTGTCTGAGACACACACGCACACACACAGAAAGAGACAGACACAGAAAGAGAGAGAGAGAGAGAGAGAGAGAGAGAGAAAGAGAGAGAGAGAAAGAGAGAGAGAGAAAGAGAGAGAGAGAGAGAGAGAGAGAGAGAGAGAAAGAGAGAGAGAGAAAGAGAGAGAGAGAGAGAGAGAGAGAGAGAGAGAGAGAGAGAGAGAGAGAGAGAGAGAGAGAAGCTACAGGAGTAGTAAAGGAGTGCCTGATTCTGACTCAGAATAAAATAGCCTTTGGTGAACAACATGACATCTTGAACTGGTTTTAGGCTGCTGGGGCCAGACACCTCCTGGTATTCTGTCCTCCGGAGTGAGAAGGAGTGACCAGTCAGTGAAGGAGAGCCCCATGGTCCAACTCCCTTCAACATTGCCCATCTGGAAACCTCACACTGGAACTGGGGTACCACGGTGAGGAACATTGGGTGCTGTGCATGTCTTGGATATCTGCGTGGTCTGAATTCAATAAGGAGCTGGAAGATTCTAGCTGAGGCTACTTGGCTGGGACCTCAGAACTCTGAGCAGAGGATGCTCAGACATGAACCAGGTTGGTGCATGTCCTGGGATTTTCCCATGGGGCTAGTGGCTATGACTCGGCTATCACGAACCTGGCCTCGAGCTGTCGAATGCTTGACTGTAGCTGCTGCAGGCGCCGGTCTGACGCGTCCTCTCTTCCTCGTGCAGATGCTGTGTCCTCCTCCTGCAATGTACAGAAGCTAGAAGCCTGAGCGAAGACCAGGATAGGCAGAGTGCCCAGTGGTGAAAGGTGGGGATGTGGGGACACTACGAACAGCATCATGGGCTGCAGACACTTGGTCCATGACCAAAACACAAACAAACAAGCACTACCAATGAGACGTCTTCATTGAGCTGAGCTGAGCTGAGCTGGGTCTAGGCCGGGGCAGCAGGGGTGCAGAGCCCACTCTGAGGCCATCTGCATTTTTCCGGGATCCTCCTCAACCTCTTTCCAGCAAGAGATTGAAGAAATCAGGAAAAAAAATTACTTCCCTTCAATAACAGGGATCTGTCTGCTTACAGCTCTGGGCACATTTTACTCCCCAAAAGAAAAGTGGGGTGTGAAGAAGTTCTGCAGCTAGGAATTGGGGTTCTCAAGGCCTAGACTCAAGGTTCCCAAGGCCTGACCATCTTTCTGACATGCCTGAGTACATGGGAAGGACTCAGAATCTCAGACCAGTGCAGATTCGTGGACCCAAAAGAGAGTTGCTCTGACTCAACAGTGGCAGCAAAGGCTCTTCTGGATGCAAAGCCAAGGCCCAGCCTGCACTTTCTCAAACAGGTGTTTCAGTGATGATGTGCTAAAGGCTGATAAAGATGCTTGTGGCTTCAGTGGTAAAAGTCAGTGGGAATGAAAAGTGACTTCCTGCATTAGGATGGAATTTCCTAATCTGATGCGTTAGAGGCCAGTAAAATGCTTAATTTCACCTACTAGCAACTTTCCTCACCACCTAACCCTGAATAGGTGGATGGTGAGGCTCGTAGAGAGCCAGAGACAGCAGGTACCTTCTTCTGCACCTGCTCCTGGAGGTTCCCCGTCTTCCTGGTCAACTCGCCCAATTTTGCTGTGGCACTTCGCAGATCTGACTTGGCCTCCCTAAACCAGAAAGGAAAGAAGGTAATGGTTCTCCCAGGTTGTCAAGAATAGAGGACGAGAGAGCTAAATCTGGGTAGATCTGCACTGACCGTCATTCACCTGATAAAAAGCCCAGGGTAAGCCAGAGAGACCAGATGTTCCTTCCCATGAATGGGGCGAGTGGATGAGGAATAGTGTGAGGAGAAATGGAGATGGACAGACAGAGGGCAGAAAATGGCATGGGGCTCATCCACAATTGAGCACTTGACTGTATCCCTGGGAAAGACTCTTGCTTCGTAACCAATCATGGGAGCAAAATACCAGCGAGCTAAGTGCCACACCAGAGAGAAATGATTGAATCTCTCCATGCCCATGATCCTGCATGCCAGGGGTTGACAGTGGAATGCTGATGGGCACTGGTGACTGTAGTTGGAAAGTGCACAAAATTTCCCATGTTCTGAGAAAGTCAAATTTCAAGGCTTTTCTTGGGTCTCCATAAAGAGTTGTATCAGAGTTCAAGAACTTTCTAAGGGCCTGAGAGATATGCAGGGGTTAGAACACTTACTCGCCTTACATGTGTTCTACTCTGACTTGATTCTCAGCATCAAAGATGGTCCCCTGAGCACTACCAGGAGTAGTAGATCATTGAGTGCATAGCCAAGTGTGACCTCCTTGCACTATTGGAGGTAACTTCCCCAAAGAAAGAAAATAAAAATGGTCTGAAACATAAAAAAATACTATTATTTCTTTCTAAATAAAATAACATTGCTTTATTCTATGTCAGCTTTATTAACAGATTCTTTTTTTTTTTTTTGGCCACAGCCAGCAACACTCAGGGGTTACTGCTGGCTCTGCACTCAGAAATCACTCCTGGAGGCTCGGGGGACCATATGGGATGCTGGGAACCAAACCTGGGTCAGTCCCTGGGTTGGCCGTGTGCAAGGCAAAATGCCCTGCCACTATGCTATTGCTCTGGCCCTTCTTTTTTTCTTTTTAGGTTTTGGGCCATACCTAACAGCGCTAGGGGTAACCAGGCTCCATGCTCAGAAATTGCTCCTGCAATTTCAGAGGCCCATATGGGATGCCTGGAATCAAATCCAGGTCCATCCTGGGTGGGCTAAATGTAAGGCGAATGCTCGACTGCTGTGCTATCTCTCCAGCCCCGCTCTGGCCCCTCTTAACAGATTTTTTTTGTTTTGTTTTTGGGTCACATCCAGCAGTGCTCAGGGCTCTACGCTCAGAAATGGCCCCTGACAGGCTCGGGGGACCATATGGGATGCCAGGATTCGAACCATCGTCCTTCTGCATGCAAAGCAAACGCCTTACCACTGTGCTATCTCTCTGGCCCCCTCTTAACAGATTTTTAACTAAACCTAGACATGGTGTTTTAATTTACTAAAAAAATTTTTTTTTATCGTAACACCGTGATTTACCAAGTTGTTCATATCACAATTGTTTCAAGCACTTGTCTGGTCCAAGCACTTGAAGCAGCCACCAAAGGCCTGAAGCATTATCCAGGCCTGGGAGGAAAACACGGGCCCTGCTTGGCACCTCAGATCTGACTGCATCTCCTCATGACTGCTCTGGGGACCCCCGTTGGAGAAGAGGGAGAGGCAGTGATGTGCATTTTCCCTCCACATCAGAGACAAGGCGGTTCAAGTTCATTCAGTCATACCACCTGCTCACACCCATCCCAGAATCCGAGAGAAGATGGACGGGGTCGGGGACACAGGGCAGGACCTGGTGTGGGACCCACACTCCCTCCCATTCACTTTATACCACATAGCAGCACCTTCCTACATTCTCTGTCAAGTATGGGGTATATGCAGAATATATAATATACTAATAATCCCCAACTAAAGGCACTGAAAGACACACCAGTAACCACTGTGCTCAAGTGGGTGAAGCTCTAGGTGTGTGTTTCTAGAAGCACAGTCTCTGTCCCTTTAAGGGTATGAAGAAGATACAGAAACATTCTTAGTAAGGGGGTGAGCAACTCCTTAAATGACAGTGAAGATATAAACAGCGTGAAGTGACAGGCAATGAGAGCCAGACCCCGGGTCTTAGGTGAGAAACCATTTTTTGTGCCTGGAGAGCCAGTAACTGCCAACATGGAAGGGACTGTCTCTCCGACAATCCTCACAACCAAGCATGTCTGCTGAGGGCTGCTGCTTGCTGGGAGAGATTCCAAGATACATCATGAGTCAAAACCAGGCATCTGTGACTTCCACAGAATTTTCATAACAGAAGGCTCAATATTATTCAAACAGGGACATGAAACACCTGAGAGCAGGCTGTTAACTGAAATGAAAGTGTTACGTGGCGAAGGCACACAGAGGTTAAAGTCACCAGCACAGACACGCAGTGGAGAGGAGCTGTGCCTGTGAAAGGGAGGTAGAAGCAGCCCAGGGTGGCACGGAGAGGCAGAACTGTGGCTGAGGTGCTTGTGTGAATGGAGCCAACCACGGTTCAAACCCAACTTCACTGGGAGGGATCCCGGAGTACACATGGACTGTGCTGCGTCCCAAGCACCACTGCGTAAGGCCCAGAAAACAAGAGAAAAAGAAGCAATATGTTTCTCAAAAGGACAAGGACAGTTGTCCTGTGGGGCCGGTGCCTGGGGAGAGGGGACAAACAGGAGGCCAGAGGGGACAAAGGACCAGCAGCTGGACCAAGATTGTCAAGGTCATGCTGGAGACACTGGTAGAGGCACAAGCTGGCACCAAATTAGTTCCTGTGATATATATATATATACACCTCACATATACACATATATGTATATACATATATGCATGTGTATTCATATATGTATATATAGTATGTACATATATACATATATTTTGCATCATAGTATCAGACAGCTATGAGAAGGGTGTTGTTTTCTTTAGTGCCATACAGTCTGACACAGCTCTAGACTGAGAGCTTCTGATTTAGCAGCAGTTGGCACCACTAGTTGGGCAGCGCCAGACTCCAGTATGCTCGCTTATTCCATGGTGCCCGTCACAAAGGAGCCGGGACAGGCCCGAGTGCAGAAGCAGCTGCTGGGCCGTCTGCTCCTGGGGCTGTGGCAGGAAAAGCCAGCCTGGGATGTGTGGACCCATTTCACTGTGGCACTGGAGCAGAGTCAGCAAATTGCTCCAACCCCCAACCCCAGATGGTCCCGAGCCTGCTAGGAGCAAGCTGTGAGCTCTGAGTACAGAGCCAGGAGTCATCCCCCAGCTCCCCTGGGTGTGGCTCAACCCCCACCCCCCAAACAACAACAACAACCATTTACCAAGCTGGCCTCTCTTTAAAAGGTCCTAAATTTAGGTTAAGTTTCATTTAAATTTTTTTATCTAGTGCTGATTAAAATTTTAATAATAACAATAATAATCAAAACTAGTGTAGGGCTAATTGTGAGCTGTTATTTTATAATTATTGAAAATACTTTTTTTGTTTGTTTGTTTGTTTGTTTGTTTTTGGGCCACACCCAACAGTGCTCAGGGGTTACTCCTGGCTCTCCACTCAGAAATTGCTCCTGGCAGGCTTGGGGGACCATATAAAATGCTGGGATTCGAACCACTGTCCATCCTGTGTTGGTCACGTGCAAGGCAAACACCTTACTGCTGTGCTATTGCTCTGGTCCCACTTTTTATGATTTTAATTTGTTTCAGAAAAAGCAATAAAAATGATTATCTTAAGCAGGAAACAGGAGCAACAGTGAGAACTGACACAGGATTTGAGCCCTACACACCATAACACACACACACATACACACATACACACACACACACACACACACACACACACACACACACACACACACACACACAGTCCGCTTTACTGAGATGGAGAGGTGGATCTGATTTTCAAATATCACTAGGAGGAAAAGGCTGTGAAAGGGCATGGATATCATTCAGCACAGGGCTTGTATCACTCCAGGACATGTACCACACTTGCAGGGGTCTCAAACTCAATTTACCTGGAGGCCGCAGGAGGCAAAGTCGAGGTGATCCTTGAGTGCAAAGTCAGTAGTAAGCCTTGAACATTGGTGGGTGTGACCCAAACAACTAAAACAAAACAAAACAAAAAGATTCCTCTAGGGCAGGGCCACAAAATGTTGTACGGAGGGCCGCAAACAGCTGCGGTCCTCGAGTTTGAGACCCCTGCTTTAGAGGCTGTAGAGCCATCTCTAGGCAGTGAGACCGTGGGATTTCTGCTCTTGCTGGGGTTGGGGCAAGGAGACTCGGTCTGCTCTGTTCAATGATTGATAAAGGCAATAACTTTTTGCTTGTTTGTTTTGGGGCCACACATGGCGGTGCTCAGGGGTTACTCCTGCCTCTCTGCTCAGAAATTGCTTCTGGCAGGCATGGGGGACCATATGGAATGCTGGGATTTGAACCCCCTTGGCCCTGCATCAGCTGCTTGCAAGGCAAATGCCCAACCTCTGTGCTATCTCTTTGGCCCAATAAAATATTTTTAAAATGGCACAAAGTATTTTTTCAATAACATTATTTTGTGAGGTGAAATATACCATGGTGGGAAACACCAACAGCAAAGACCTGTTCACATGTGAGGAGCCTCATTTTTTGTGGACTGTAAATGTGTTCCAGCCCATGTATCTCAGGGGTCCTCAGGGAAGGGCCCAGCATCCAGGACTGGATATGGGACTGTAGCTAATCACCATTTTTTATGGGGGGGGCGCACATCCGGGTGACGTTCAGGCGTTACTCCTGGCTATGGGCTCAGAAATCGCTCCTGTCTTGGGGGACTATATGGGATGCAGGGGGGGGGTGATCAAACCGTGGTCTGTCCTAGGTTAAAGCATGCAAGGCAGATGTCCAACCACTTGTGTCACCGCTCTGTAATCACTCTGTTTTAAGACCCAGAGAACTCCCCCTGCTTTCCTTAATCCCTTTTCCCTAATCACAGAAGCACACACCCTGTAGTAATCCCCTCACATCCACCCAATTAGCTGGCACAGAACTCACACCTTACTCTCCACCTTACTCTCCCCTAATATAAATATTCCTTTCCCACCTATAATAATAAACTGAGTTATTCTCCCAAAGTGGCTTCTTTATGAGTGCTCTACTCGCCTGAGATCCGACCTCACCAGTGACTTCTACATCCAGCAACTTCTACATCTTGGGATCTGACTTCACCTGCATCATTTACATAAGACATGGATATGCCAGGAGAGTACTAATGGGAAAAGTGGGGACAGGTACGCAAGCGCGCGCATACACACACACACACACACACACACACACACACACACACACACACACACACCAGCAGGGGCCACGCACACACACACACACACACACACACACACACACACACACACACACACACACACACCAGCAGGGGCCACGCAAAGGTACCAAGACACAAGTCTGGACCTACCTCAGCTGCCTTCGGAGCTGGCTGATTTCCGCACTCTGCTCAGACATGGTTTTCAGAAAGTGCTGGTTGGTCTGTCACACAGGAAGGGGAAAACCGATCAGATGAAAACAGGGTGAGGGCCGTCCAGCAAGTGACCCAAAGGTCACATGCAATGAGTGAAGGGCTCTTCTGAGGAAGGAAGGCTGTCCCATGCTACTTCAAAAAGACACATGAGTCCTGACTTGAGGAAATCTCAGAAGAGAACATCTACTTTTTTGGGGGGAAATCTAAGGAGGGGATGTCAGCTTTCAGATCACTATTCTTTGGGGAGGTGAGAATATCTTTCACAGCGGATATTCAGATCAGAGGCCAAGGAGTTGCAGAGCCTAAATAGAGGGTGCCTGTCACATGGGGGAGGGTGGCTCAGAGGGTCACCCTCTCTGGTCACCTCCCCAGATACTGTCTCAAAGCCTCAGGAGCTGCAGGCACTGTCTGTACCTTATTGTGCTCATAGATGACATTCTATGCACAAGCTGCCTTGGTGCTAGCACAGGGAACATACCTGTTTGCGTCTACCTGGGAGCACTATGAAGACACACAATTGAAGCAGGTACAAACTGAAGTGGTGAATTGTAGAAGATAGAGATCAAAAGTTTAACTCAATAATGAGGACCTCAATAAGCCCATTAGTGTAGGCACTGTGTTATGTCTGGATCACACCTCAGCATCCCCGAGCACGAAGGCTCCTGACAATGGGGGAAGTGGGCCAGGCAGGCTCCCTTCATCCCAGTACCTCTGCCTAGTAGATCCTGGGTCCTTCGGGTGAGGAAAGGGGTGGGACTGGGGAGGTAGAGGGAGAGACAAAGGGAGAGCCTGGATCACAGGATGCAACTGAGAAATACTTTTTACGGAGATAAGCAAATCCAAGAATCCAAATATGCTTACAAAAATAGCATCTCTAGGAAATGTGAATACTCTGCCCCAAGTATAGTCAAAATAAATATAAAATTGTGGGGCTGGAGAGATAGCATGGAGGTAAGTCGTTTGCCTTGCATGCAGAAAGTCAGTGGTTCAAATCCTGGCATCCCATATGGTCCCCTGAGCCTGCCAGGAGCGATTTCTGAGCCTAGAGCCAGGAGTAACCCCTGAGTACTGCTGGGTGTGACCCAAAAACTAAAAAAAAAAAAAATTGTACTTCTAAGTACTTCACCACTCCTGCTGTACTATGGTTCTAGACTAAAGGTAATGCAAAATTGAATAATAAAGAAACATTTTATGGCACAATCTTCTGTTCTTATTAGGTATTATCGATAATCAGCAGAATGGGGTCGGAGAGATAGCATGGAGGTAAGGCATTTGCCTTTCATGCAAAAGGATGGTGGTTCAAATCCCAGCATCCCATATGGTCCCCCAAGCCTGCCAGGAGCAATTTCTGAGCATAGAACCAGGAGTGACCCCTGAGCACTGCTGGGTGTGACCCAACCACCCCCCCCCCCCACAAAAAAAAAAAAGAATCAGCAGAATCAATCATTAAAATTAAGGTGGGAAAGAGAGAAATTAGCTGGGAAGTCATAATCATTTTGACCAACTAACAGGTAATCCCATCTGTTAAAATTAGTTGAAATAAAATGACAAGTAAAAAAAAAAAATAAAAGCAACAGGAGATCAATACAGAAAAATTGAGGGTGGGGCCGGATCAGTGGTGCTAGCCTTGCGCACACTAGCCTAGGACTGACATGGATCGATCCTCCCAGCGTCCCATATGGTCCTCCAAGTCAGAAGTGATTTCTGAGCACAGAGCCAGGAGTAATCCTTGAATATCACCGGGTGTGGTCCAACCCTCTTCCCCCCAAAAAAAAGAAAAGAAAGATTGAGGGGGCAAAAGTGAATCATACAGAAAGAGTGATCATATTCCCTTAGTACAGAATAAAGGAAAATTTTGGTGACCTGTTAGTGTTCATGGTCAGGTGATCTCCTTGGTCTCCTTTAATTGTTTTGCTTTTTTGGGGATACTTGAGGTTTCTTAGGGCTGACTCCTGGCTCTGTGCTCAGGATCAGACCAGGGTTGGTGTGCAAGGTGAGTACCCAGCCCAATGGACTCCTGCTCTGACCCCAAGTAGTCCTTTCATTTTTGGAGATGGGTCCTCACTCTGCCAGCAGACCCTCCTGTTTAGCTCAGAGCACAGGTTGTTCTGAGGGTAAGTGGCCCAAGTTCGAAGGCACATGCACAGAGAACACAGATTTCCTGGCAATGGCGCAATGTGCTACTGGGTGTGAAGGGAGAGACAGATCAGAGGAAGGTGGCTGCAGTGCTTCCTGGTTCTATGCAGTTTTGTTGTTGTAGGTGTGCATTAGTGTAAGCATTTGACCATCACTTTTATGATGATGCTTTCTGGTCATCAGCCCAACCCTACTAAATACCTGCATTCACTTACCATCTCCATGTTTTCATTAGAGACGTGAAGTTGCTGGGTCAACTGTTGAAAGTTGCTCAGCTGGTCCTAGAGGAGAAAGAAGGGCATTCATGGTCTTTTATTTGCAACGACTACAGATTTTGTTTGTTTTGGGGCCACACCCAGGGGTTCTCACGACTTACACCTGGCTCTGAGCACAGGGAGTGCTGGCGGTGCTCAGGGGGCCATTTGGGGTGTTAGGGATTGAACTTCATTTAGCCACATCCAATGGCTGCCAATACTGTCCCATTAACTATGCTCCAGCCTGTCCCCCTACCCCACATTTAAGTGATTAAACCAAAATGTCTAAAATCACTGTCTATGTCTAGATGAAAATCATTTGTATTAATTCTCATTGTTTGATTAATATTGAAGATATAGATTCTAAAAAATTACAAAATGTAATAAAGTGCCAATATTGAAAGTTATGTAGCGACTTATGTTTCAGGAAAACCATTATTTATAGAAGTCCTACCAGACTCCATCAAATACTGAAAAATCATATTCTAATGTTCTCAAACCTCTGACACCACCATAGCAGGGATTTACTGACTCTCTTCCCTCTTTTATTTTTTGTTTCTTGGGCCACAAAATATTGAGGGGTTACTCCTGCCTCTGTACTCAGAAATGATTCCTGGTTGATGTTCAGGGAACCATATGGGATGCTGGGAATGGAACCAGAGTTGGGTCTGTGCGAGGCAAAAGCCTTAACCACTGTACCATCTCTCTGGCCCCTACCCCTCTTAAATCCTCTTGGATTCAGGCTGGAGATATTGCAGCAGGGAGGTACTTGCCTTGTAGGAAACAGATTGAGATTTGATTCCCAGCATCACACATGATTTCCTGTGTATCATCAGGAATGAACCTTGAGCATAGAACCAGGAATGAGCCCTGAGCACTTTTAGGTGCGGCTACCCACCCCCATTCCCCATCAAAAATAAAATAAAATAAAGTCCTATGAATTAAGTACTTCTAAGTTATGTATAACCTGATTATATTATATATAACCTGATTCTACTGAGCACTGATGAGCAAGTGACACGAAGTTAAGAGGTCTATATGTTATAAAGTCAGGTCTACACTAGACACTGCTTTAGTTACATACCTGCCTATCAAAGATCTATTTCCTGCTAGCATAAATAAAGCAGAAAATTATGGCATTCCATTCAGGGTGAGTTTCTTACAAATGCAATTCTGTTATTGCTCTACAAGAAAAACATGCAATGCAAGATTACCTTTCGCTTCTGACTTTCAACGATGTGAATCTGGGCCTGGGTCATGTGCTCCTGGTAGAGCCTCTGCAATCTTTCCAGCTCTTGGGAAGCAGTTTGCCAGAGTTCCACAGCTTGACTCTTCTCCTACAGTACAAAGCATGGGCAGAGCATTCACCCAGCAGTAAGGGTCAACCGCCAGAGTGAATGGATCTTCCTGAATTCCTAAATGAGTCCTTCCACGAAAAGTCATGACATAGAAAAGGAAATATGGCCATACTTGAATGATTTTGATAAGAATAAGTTGAGACTAAACCTAATGATTAAAATTCCTCTGAAGTTTCTTTATTCAGATTTCATAGCTGAAAATAAAAGCTCTGGATCAAAATATAGATTTTGTTTTTGGTTTTTGGGCCACACCTGGGTGCACCCAGGGGTTACTCTGGCTCTGGGCTCAAAAATAGCTCCTGGCAGGCTCAGGGGACCATATGGGATGCCGGGGGTCAAACTCAGTCTGTCCTGGGTCAGCCATATGCAAGGCAAATGCCATACCACTGTTATCGCTCCAGGCCCAAAAATATGGGTTTAAATCACTCTCCTTGTTTCACAAGATAGTGCAAATCTTAGAAATTACTGAAGAAAAGGAAAACTTCCTGGTGATGCATAAGACTTGTTTCCATGATTGCAAAAGAAATAAAATGTTCATGACAGTTAAGTAGAGAAAAATCAAGACAGCCTGAGTTGCCCAGACTATTAGCCCTGGAGATGCTGCGAATGTGTCTATGGTCATTTCCAGGTACTGGACATAGTCCCATCTGTGACATGATTTCTATCTTTACTTTCTATGATGTCAGGGACCAAATCTAGGATCCATAGGAAACCTCTGGTAAGTTGTTGGGCTGCATTGCCTGTAAACATGACTAAATGTGAATTGGAGGAAGAGTCTTATTTATTTTTTTTTTTGAGTAAAATTGGGATATGTACGGCATGCTAGTCATTCATATGGCCTCCACCCAGTGTGTGAAATGGTCAGATTACATCCTGTTCTGTCCCTCAACAAGGCATCCCCACTGTAGTGTGGGGATGGGTGTGGCTGGGGTCCCTGAATCAGGGTGATGCTCCCTTGAAGACATGGTGCGTTTCTCCACTCTCCTCTCATGGAGGTACAGCGAGTTCTCAAGTTTGATGGTAGCATGCGACATCATTGCCCTGTGGGTTACTTGCCAACTATTTGCAGCCCCCATAGGAAGTTACTGAATATTCATTTTGTTATCATTTTACAGATTCATAAATCCTAATGAATATAGGTGCTTATAAAAGCCGTTTATTCCAGCTGTCATTTAAAGAACATGTCACTCACCTGGTTGGCGAGTTGTAACTGTTCTCGGAGGTTCCTCACAATTTCATCATCCACGTACAAGTCGTCCCCTACATCTGTGTCGACCGGCAAAGCCTCCAGTTGCCTCTGGACAGCGTCTTTTAACTCGTGGTGCAGCCTTTGGGGGACACGGAGCACAGCAGAGTCACATTCATTCTGCAACAGGACTATGTGGGAGTCAGTGAAGGAACCATGTGGGACTCAGTGAAGGAACATTAAGCCCAAAAGGCATCTTAGGCAGACTCAAGTCCAGAAGTGCTGAGCCACTGTGACAGACAATGCTGACAGAAGGCCAAGGCTCCCTAACCTGAAGTAGTGAGCTGCCAGTTTCGGGCCTTGCAGTGATGTGATGATCCTCTCTGGGCTGGCTGGAGCACATGCTATGCCTACTGAAGTCCCGAGTGCAGCCTCTGCCACCACAGGGTACCTGAGCATGGGCCTGAAGCAGCCTGTGGTATCGCCCTGCCTCCCTCAGCTACTGGGTTGCAGGTTTGTTTGTTTTTTCTGTCCCTCGATCCCGGCCTCTGACAGAGACACTCTAGGGCAGACTCAGCCCTGGGCCCCTTTCTTCTCCAACATGTCCCACTGGGATGTGGGGGAGCCTCACAGGCAGAGAAATAGGGAAATGGGGGCAGGTTTGAGGAGGTGAGAGGAAACTAATTGCAGAGGGGTTTTCCCCAGGCCAGTGTGGGCACACTCAGAAAGATACTGGTGCAAGGGGACAGTTCAAGTCAGCCATGGGGCCCAAATCCAATGACAAGAATGCCTGGGGGCATGGGAGGAGGATTCCCAAGCCAGCCCCACCTTTCGTTCTCCTGGATGACTGTGTCCAGCTGCGCCTTCAGCTTCCCCAGCTGTTCCTGGAAGAAGAGACGAGCTTGTGGGCCACTGCAGACAAGGGTGGCTATGCTGTAGCTCTCTGACATGTGAGACACCAGACTCTGGTCCTCATCTAAGGATGGACAATCATTCCTTCCTTCTAATAGGCAATATCAAATAGGTATTTTATGATACACAGAACACAATAAAACAGTCATTCTGAAGATAACATGAAAATGTTGCATGATACACTGAGAATATTTATACATGCCATTCCTAGGATTGACAGATGCTCATATTAAAAACAAATGAGGGACAAATTCCTGGAGAAAAGACTTTCTTCTAGCAGTGATTTACTCTCGTACCTGAGCTATCACCTACATTGTCTAAATCTTAGATTTTAGAACTGCTTCACTAAGAAAAATTTTAGTAGAAAGAATTAAAAGGGGCCGGGAAGGTGGCGCTAGAGGTAAGGTGTCTGCCTTGCAAGCGCTAGCGTAGGACGGACAGCAGTTCAATCCCCCGGCGTCCCATATGGTCCCCCCAAGCCAGGGGCGATTTCTGAGCGCATAGCCAGGAGTAACCCCTGAGCGTCAAACGGGTGTGGCCCAAAAACCAAAACCAAAAACAAAAACAAACAAAAAAAGAAAGAATTAAAAAAAAATCCTTGGGACCAGAGAGAGAGCATGGAGGTAGGGCATTGACCTGCAGAAGGACGGTGGTTCGAACCCCGGCATCCCATATGGTCCTCTGAGCCTGCCAGGGATGATTTCTGAGAGTAGAGCCAGGAGTAATCCCTGAGTGCTGCCAGGTGTGACCCAAAAACAAAAACAAAAACAAAATCCTTAAAATAAAAAAGAAAACATATACTATCAAGGGAATGAGAAAAAGGTACAGCACAGCAGGTAATCTGAGATCAACAGAGTGTGAGATTTTAAGAGGCAGGAAGGGGAAAGAGCAGGTGAAGAGGGAAAGTGAGGGGTATGTGTGCAGTCGATCAGTACCCAGAGGAGTTGGGAGTCAGCGTGGAGGAGGCTGAGGGGATCCGTAGATAGAGCTGGAATGCTCAGGGAGGCTGGAGCAGTGGGTTAGGCTGACACCCAGCTAGCTGAAGTCGGGTGAGGGACAGATTTACTCCCAGGGGGCTGACCATGGGGGAACCAGAGGTGGTCTCTGAGGTGGTGCTAAGGGGTTGGGACTCCATTGCAGCAATGATCCCCAGACTGTGCTCCAAAAAAAGAGCTTCACAAGGTGCAGAAACATCCACTGTTAGACATTAAGCATCTAGCAAGGAGCCTGATTAAGGAGCTGCAGGAACCAGATCATAAAGACCAAGTTTAATTTCAAGAGAAGCAGCTATTCCGTTTTATATCAGCTCTCATGTCATTATACGATCCTGAGAGAGCACATTCAGCAGAAACCCCACTTTCCCTGAGTCTAAAAAAAGAAGCAAAAACGCCATCTGTGCAAAAGAGAGCTTTCTGTTGCTCCTTAATTGTCAATTAGAAAAATTAAATGACATTATTGTTGTTGTCACAAATGATCACAGGCTTTTTGAAAACGTAGCACATGGCCAAGACTAGAAAACAATGTACTATAAACCCAAAACAGCAATGGAGAGTAATACTAGTCTCTGAAATGTGGGTTTACAGTGGCATTCTGCAGTGGATTACAGTAGAGGGTTAACCTTGGAAATGAAAGCATGAGAAAGCCAAAAACCATGACAGGAGTAAGTGCCGGAGCTCTCAGGGAGAAGAACAGAAAACAGACCACAGCCCCTGGACAAACCTGTACAGGCTCCTATTTGCCAGGCCCCTTCACCTGCTCTGCCCTACCTTCATTCACAAAACAAGCCTGAGGGGGACTGTGGGGGAGCAGGAAGGCAAAGGACAGACAGATGCAGAGACAGAGAGATGGTGTCTGTATCCTCGTCCAGAGTCCCAGCTGGGGACAAATCCTCTCCTGGTGTCCCCTCAATCTTCCTGGTCCTGCTGCCAACACACAGCCAAGACTGGGGAAGGTGGCCATGGGGCATAATCCTATATGGGGGAGGGCTCAGAGCCTCATCTGGTTGAGTGCGAGGAGCCCAGGAAAAGGTGGGGGCATCTAGTTGATACTGCACAGTCTGCAAGGTGAGAAGGTGTGGGAGATGCAAGAAGTGACAAGTCCATGCTAGCACAGCAGGGAGGGCATCTGCCTTGCCCTAAGCCAACCTGGGTCTGATCTCTGGCATCCCATATGGTCCCCAGGAACAATAATTCCTGAGCATAGTGGGGTGTGACCCCAAAACCAACCCTCCATAAAACAACAACAAAACCCGTCCTAAACTCCCAACAAAATCGAAACCCAAAGAGTGACAGAGATGAGGTGCAGCTATGCACTGGTCGCAGCTGCTCTCCAGGGTCCATTAGCACATCCAAGCCTTGGAGATTCTGGGTGCAAACTGGCAGTTTGGCCACACAGACAGACAACCAAAGAGTTGCTTCTCTAACTCCCACAGTCCTAAAGAAAAATCTCAAGACAGAGCAGCTCCAGAAGAAACACTACAGCACCGAAAACCTATGACTGGAAATTAGAGAAATATCTGCCTTCAAATGATGAGAAAAAGTAGAACAAGTCTACAGTCTTTCTTTTTTTTTTTTTTTTTTGGGCCACATCCGGCAATGCTCGGGGTTACTCCTGGCTCTGCGTTCAGAAATTGCTCCTGGTAGGCTTGGGGGACCATATGGGATGCCTGCAATTGAACCTGGGTCTGTCCTTGGTTGGCTGCATGTAAGGCAAATGCCCTACTGCTGTACTATTCTGTGGCCCCACAGCCTACACTCTTCACGGTGAGACTCCACAAGAGACCTTCTAGGGGCTGGAGTGGTGGCACAAGTGGTAGGGTGTTTGCCTTGCACGCACTAACCTGGGACAGATGCTGTTCGATCCCCTGGAGTCCCGTATGGTCCCCCAAGCCAGGGCAGGGTCAATCCGAGTGCATAACCAGGAGTAACCCCTGAGAGTCACTGGGTGTGGCCAAAGAAAAAAAAAAGACCCTTTTAAAGGGATGCGAGATGGTTTAGGAATTTTCCAGGGGAAAATAAGGAGGTTATAAAAAAAAAAACCCCAATAATGAAGAGATGCCTTGTCATAAAGCAGGAGCATGGACAGACTAAGCAAAAACAAACCAACTGAAAATAGTTCTACATAAACACACACACACACACACACACACACACACACACACACACACACACACACACACACACACACACACACTCACTCACAGTAGACCAAGGATTGAGTGTCTACAGCTAAACTAGTGACTTCCTCATTGAAGTTCTTGAGAAGAGAGAGATGATAATTCACTTTTTCTTTCTCTATTAGTAAACTTCCCAAGGTGTGTAGAAACAATGATGTTTATACCTGGTAATATTTCAGCTGCGTATTTAGCTCTTCTTGATGGTTCTCATATTCAGCAATCAGAGTAACTAAAAAACTAATGAAAAAACACACAAGTAAAAGCAGGGCAGATTCTGTTGAACAGAGTTACCAAGGGGAAACAACTGCATATGAATGTTTGAAGGCCGGGTCTGCCCTTGCCCCCAAACCAAGCATGCATGCATGGCCCTAGTGGACTGAGCTGTGGGTTGACCCTCCTTCAGGGCATGGAGGACTATCCAGGTATGTCCATCTCATGTCTATTGTCAATGACCCGCAGAGCCTATGGGGAGTGCTCCAGACAAACAGACAGAGACAGACAGACATAGCCTTTGCCTTTTCTGGTCAGCTCACTGACAGGCCCTTAAATCTACACCAAAAGGCCATCAAAGTCCCCAAACTTGATTTTGGGGGGGGGGGGGCACACGCAGTGATACTCAGAAATTTCTGGCTCCATGCTCAGAAATTGCTCCTGGCTTGGGGGACCAGGTGATGCAGGGGGATTGAATAGCGGTCTGTCCTAGGTTAGCGTGGGCAAGGCAGACGCCTTACTGCTTGCGCTACCGCTCCGGCCCAAAACTTGATATGTTTTTTTGGTCACACCTGGCAGTGCTCAGGATTTACTTTTTGCTCTGTGCTCAGAAGTCGCTCCTGGCAGGCTCGGGAGACCAAATGGGATGCCGGATTTTGAACCAGGGTCCATCCTGTGTTGGTGGCATGATAGGCAAAAGCCTTACCACTGTGCTATCGTCTGGCCCCCAAAACTTGATTCTTTTAGCAATAATAGAGAGGAAGATGGGGCCAGAGAGATAGCACAGCAGTAGGGTGTCTGCCTGCCTGCCTTCCTTTTCCTTCCTTCCTTCCTTCCTTCCTTCCTTCCTTCCTTCCTTCCTTCCTTCCTTCCTTCCTTCCTTCCTTCCTTCCTTCCTTCCTTCTCTTTCTTTCTTTCTTTCTTTCTTTCTTTCTTTCTTTCTTTCTTTCTTTCTTTCTTTCTTTCTTTCTTTCTTTCTTTCTTTCTTTCTTTCTTTCTTTCTTTCTTTCTTTCTTTCTTTCTTTCTTTCTTTCTTTCTCTCTCTCTCTCTCTCTCTCTCCTTCCTTCCTTCCTTCCTTCCTTCCTTCCTTCCTTCCTTCCTTCCTTCCTTCCTTCCTTCCTTCCTTCCTTCCTTCCTTCCTTCCTTCCTTCCTCCTCTTCCTTCCCTCCCTCCCTCCCTCCCTCCCTTCCTTCCCTCCCTTCCTCCCTTCCCTTCCCTCCCCTCCCCTTCTTCTTCTTCCCTCCCCTCCCTTCCCTCCCCTCCCTTCCCCTCCCCTCCCCTCCCCTCCCCTCCCCTCCCCTCCCCTCCCCTCCTCTCCCCTCCCCTCCCCTCTCTCCTCTCCTCTCCTCTCCTCTCCTCTCCTCTCCTCTCCTCTCCTCTCCTCTCCTCTCCTCTCCTTTCCTTTCCTTTCCTTTCCTTTCTTTTTGGTTTTTGGGCCACACCCAGTGATGCTCAGGGGTTATTCCTGGCTATGTGCTCAGAAATCGAGCACCTGGTTTGGGGGACCATATGAGATGCCTGGGGATCAGACCTCGGTCTGTCCAAGGTCAACTGCTTGCAATGCAAATGCCCTACCACTGTGCCACTACTCTGACCCCCAGGGGCAATTTCTGAATGCAGAGCCAGGAGTAACCTTTGAGCGCTGTTGGGTGAAACCCAAAAACTAATCAATCAATCAATCAAGTTTAAAAAAAAAAAGAGAGGAAGATGTCCCATCAGGCCTCCACCCCCCTCACCTTTGGTCTGCTCCCAAGTTTTCTAATGTGCCAGCTTCATCACCTTTGAAGATTGCTTTCTGGAACAGAAATATATCATCTTAGAATGTACTCTCCCATCCTTCTAGCCCATAGAGATAGTAGTTTCAACGAAATACAACTAAGAGTTTTGTGAATATAGAAAAATCCATTTATGCAAATAAAAATAGAGAATGAAACAAGCATCTCAATTGGTGCTAATTGACAAGAGTCTAGTCAGCACTAACATCATACTTAATATGCAAGTTCTCTTTTATTTGGCTTTTGGGCCACACCTGGTGATGCTCAGGGGTTATTCCTGGCTATGTGCTCAGAAATCACTCCTGGCTTGGGAAATCATATGGGACATGGTAGGATCGAACCGCGATCTATCCTAGATTAGTTGCATGCAAGGCAAATGCCCACCCTGCTTGTGCCACCACTCCGGCCCAATATGCAAGTTCTTGTCAAATTTGTTGAATGTTTCTGGTTTTCTGGCTAAGAAATAAGTACTTTATTTAGAAAATAAATTTATTTTAGGTACTGTGGGTTACAATATTGTTAATAATGTAGTTTCTTGCATAAAACATTCTAGCACCACAGCAAGGAGGACATTTTTTTGGGGGGGTTAGGGACCACACCTAGGGACAGTCAAGAGATTATTGTTGATTCTGTACTCAGAAATTACTCCAGGTGATGCTCAGCGGACCATATGGAACACTGGGGTTTGAACCCAGTCAGTTGTATGCAAGGAAAAAGTCCTATCCTCTATATTATTATTCTAGTCCCCAAGGGCTTCCTTCCTTCCTTCCTTCCTTCCTTCCTTCCTTCCTTCCTTCCTTCCTTCCTTCCTTCCTTCCTTCCTTCCTTCCTTCCTTCCTTCCTTCCTTCCTTCCTTCCTTCCTTCCTCCCTCCCTCCCTCCCTCCCTCCCTCCCTCCTTCCTTCCTTCCGTCCTCCCTCCCTCCCTCCTTCCTTCCGTCCTCCCTCCCTCCCTCCTTCCTTCCTTCTTCCCTCCCTCCCTCCCTCCCTCCCTCCCTCCCTCCCTCCCTCCTTCCTTCCTTCCTTCCGTCCTCCCTCCCTCCCTCCTTCCTTCCTTCTTCCCTCCCTCCCTCCCTCCCTCCCTCCCTCCCTCCCTCCCTCCCTCCTTCCTTCCTTCCTTCCTTCCTTCCTTCCTTCCTTCCTTCCTTCCTTCCTTCCTTCCTTCCTTCCTTCCTTCCTTCCTCCCTCCCTCCCTCCCTCCTTCCTTCCTTCCTTCCATCATTTTTGCTTTTTGGGCCACACCTGGTGACGCTCAGGGGTTACTCCTGGCTATGTGCTCAGAAATCGAGCTCCTGGCTTGGGGGACCATATGGGATGCCGGGGATTGAACTGCATCCCGTCCTAGGTTAGCTCATGAAAGGCAAATGCCTTACCACTTGCTCAGGCTCCCCAAGGGCTTTCTTTATTATTTTTTTTAAAGTTAATTTGAACTCTGTGGTAACAAGGTTGTTTTTTTTTGTTTTGTTTTGTTTTTTTTTGGGGCCACACCCAGCATTGCTCAGGGGTTACTCCTGGCTGTCTGCTCAGAAATAGCTCCTGGCAGGCAAGGGGGACCATATGGGACACCAGGATTCGAACCAACCACCTTTGGTCCTGGATCGGCTGCTTGCAAGGCAAATGCTGCTGTGCTATCTCTCCGGGCCCAAGGTTGTTTGTTTTACTATTTTTTTCACAGATAAAAGTTATTCATGATTGGGCCCGGAGAGATAGCACAGCGGTGTTTGCCTTGCAAGCAGCTGATCCAGCACCAAAGGTGGTTGGTTCAAATCCCAGTGCCCCAAATGGTCCCCGTGCCTGCCAGGAGCTATTTCTGAGCAGACAGCCAGGAGTAACCCCTGAGCACAGCCGGGTGTGGCCCAAAAACCAAAAAAAAAAAAAAAAAAAAAAGTTATTCATGATTGAGTTATAGTTATACAATGTACAACTACCTCCACCAGTGCGCATTTTCTGCGACCAATGTCAACAGTTTCCTAAGGACTTTCTTAATTTGATAAAGAATATACCTATTGGGGGCTGGAGCGATAGTGCAGAGGTTGGGCATTTGTTTTTCAAGAGGCTAAACCAGGGCAGATCTTGGTTCGATGCCCAGCATTCCATATGGTCCCCCAAACCAGGAGCAATTTCTGAGCACACAGCCAAGAGTAACCCCTGAGTGTCACCGGGTGTGGCCCCAAAACTAAAATATATATACCTATCAGAAGTTCATGTCAACTATATTCTTTGCGCATGTGTGAGAGTGAGTGAGTGAGAGGAGAGAGCGAGCGAGCAAGCAAGCAAGCGAGTGAGAGAGAGAGAGAGACTCAGAAGTGCTCAGGGCTGACTCCTGGCTGGCTTAAGGGAAATCATGCTGCTGGAGACCAAACCAGGGCCTGTCACAGGCAAGGACTTCTCCAATGTACTATCTCTCCAGCCCTTCAACTACAGTCTTCATGATTAAACTCCAGAAAACATTTCAAGTACTGCTTTAAATTCCGTAGTAATGCAAGTTTCTTTCCATTGGGGTTCATGTTTAATGTACACTAGAATTTTTAGTCAATGCAACCTGTTAAGGGAAAAAGGGGTGGTAATACTACAAAAGTTTATAAATAAGATCATTTGCCCTGAAAACTATACATAAAATCTAGCAATTATAAGATCAGATATATCGCCTAACTTAGAGGAAAGATTTCCTAAGAAGAAAAAAAAAAAAAAGGAAGATTTCCTAAATTACTCAAGATATGAAAAAAAATATACTCTGGGGCTGGAGAGATAGCATGGAGGTAAGGCATTTGCCTTGTATGCAGAAGGTTGGCAGTTCAAATTCCAGCATCCCATATGGTCCCCTGAGCCTGCCAGGAACAATTTCTGAACATAGAGCTAGGAGTAACCCCTGAGTGCTGCTGGGTGTGACCCAAAAACCAAACAAACAAAAAAACAAAGAAAAAATACTCAGGTCCCCATAATAAATCAATCATGGGACCTGTGAGCAAAACACCACTTAACTGCTGCAATCACTTTATGGAAATAACTCCACTGAAGTAACATAACCATACCCTGTAGAAACAGGCATAATATACACACATATAAGCCCACAGGACTGTGTAGGCACTGCTGTAGCAGTGTAAGAAAATTTGCTGGAGGGGCAGAGAGATAGCACAGCAGTAGGGTGTTTGCATTGCACGCAGCTGATCCAGGATGGATGGTGATTCCAATCCTGGCATCCTATTCCCCTGTGTCTGCCAGGAGTGATTTCTGAGCACAGAGCCAGGAGTAACCACAGAGCGCTGCTGGGTGTGAGATAAAAACAAAAACGAAAAACAAACAAACAAAAAAAGAAAATTTGCTGTAACTAATGTTCCAGGAAAGTCTGTAGAATAGTTTATAAAAATTCATTAGACCTGGGGCCGGTGAGTGACGCTAGAGGTAAGGTGTCTGCCTTGCAAGCTCTAGCCAAGGAAGGACCGAGGTTCGATCCCCCAGCGTCCCATATGGTGCCCCCAAGCCAGGGGCAATTTCTGAGCGCTTAGCCAGGAGTAACCCCTAAGCATCAAACGGGTGTGGCCCTCCCCAAAAAATTCATTAGACCTAAAAGTTCCTATAAATTAGTAAATGTGGGGGCCAGAGAGATAGCATGGAGGGTAAGGCGTTTGCCTTTCATGCAGGTCATCGGTTCGAATCCCGGAGTCCCATATGGTCCCCCGAGCCTGTCAGGAGCAATTTCTGAGCCTGGAGCCAGGAATAACCCCTGAGCACTGCCGGGTGTGACCCAAAACCACACACACACACACAAAATTAGTAAATGTGCAAGAATAGACAAAATAGGAAAGAAAAGTAGGAAGAAAAGAGGGAAGGGAAGGAGGGAGGTAGAAAGGAAAGGGGAGGGAAGGAAGGAAAGAGAAAAGGGAGGGAGAAAAAAAGAAAAGGAGGAAGGGAAGAAGGAATGAGGGAAGGAAGGAAAGAAGAAAAGAGGGAAGGATGAAAGGGAGGAAGGAAAGGATTTTATGAGTCTAGAGGCAGGATAAAAATCATTCCACAGGGGCCGGGCGGTGGCGCTAAAGGTAAGGTGCCTGCCTTGCCTGCGCTAGCCTTGGACGGACCTCGGTTCGATCCCCTGTCCGATCCCCCGGTGTCCCATATGGTCCCCCAAGCCAGGAGCAACTTCTGAGCACATAGCCAGGAGTAACCCCTGAGTGTTACCGGGTGTGGCCCAAAAACAAAAAACAAAAAAGCATTCCACATCGGGCCGGGAAGGTGGCGCTAGAGGTAAGGTGTCTGCCTTGCAAGCACTAGTGTAGGACAAACCGTGGTTTGATCCCCTGTGTCCCATATGGTCCCGCCAAACCAGAAGCGATTTCTGAGTGCATAGCCAGGAGTAACCCCTGAGCGTCGAATGGGTGTGGCCCAAAACCCAAACCCCCCCCCCCCCAAAAAAAAGAAAAATCATTCCACATCTATTCAACATCTGGCACGAAGTCTTTCCTGTGAGCAGTGGGCATGCAGTCCGGGTTGACATTTATTTTTTTCACCTCATCGCTTATTCGAAGAGCCTGTCAAGACTTTGGCCTGTTTTCCTCGAGGGTATTCTTAGTATTGATCTGAAGCTAATCAACTCAGTTAATTCAGAGGCGAATTAGCTGATGAAGACAGCCAGTCTTTCCTCAGGGTCAACCTGGTGTGAACTAAGGTCGAGGAAACAGCCCCAGTACGACAGCTACAAATTAAGACACAGAACTGTGGTGGCCCAGAGAAACCCCAAGCACCTGCTTCAAGATGGGCCGCACCATCTGCTCAGCTCTCCAACACCACCACCGCCATCTCTATAGACAGGAATTGGTCACTTCAGGAATGTCACGGATGAAGAATCAATGAGCCTCAGTCAAAGGCATGAGCTCCTGAGCCTGGCTTTTCTCTTCTCCACCCAGCTTCACTTCCTGCACGAGGGTTGCATCAGTCCTTCTACATCCTGCATGGGGATATGTGTCACCCTGACCCTCAGTCTCTGCAGGGCGCCGGGACTGTCTCCAGTTGAGGGCTGTTGTGAAGAAAGTGGCTCTGGATATGTGCATGAGCAGTCTCGTTGATGTTGTCCATCTTAGACGTTCGTTCAAGTTGTCATTTCCCTACAGAAGCACCAAAGATCATTGTCGGGTTTCCTTCCTACGAAAACTATAAATTGTTTTCCAAAGGATTACGTCACTGGCAGTAGATGGATGAGCCCGTGTGTTTTCTGTTTATTGGCCAATCTAGGTTTCTATGCTACAGAATTGACTGTGATGGGCTGAGGAAAACCCAAAGATGTTTATGCTCTGGTCGTTGCAGTTTCATTCTCTGGAGAAATACATGCAGAATGGATTAGAGGGGAATCTTGGCCTATGTTGGAGGGCTCCAGAGGCTTCTTGGTCAGGAAGCAGCTGATGTGGCTAAAGCTGAGAAGCAGAGGAGAATGTGTGCTGCTGGGTGTGGAGGAGGCTGAGTCCAGGTGAGTCCAGGTGAGGCCAAAGCTGCAGGATGGGAGAGGGTGGGAGGGCCTGGTGGGTCCCTGGGGTTACCCAGTGACCTGCTACCTCAAATTTTGACCTTCAAGATGACATGCTAATCGTGGGTGCTACATTTGGTTCTTTTTTTTTTTTTTTTTTTTTTTGCCACATCAGGCAGTGCTCAGGGGTTATTCCTGGTTCTGAATCTAGGATTAACTTCTGGCAGGCTTGAGGGACCATATGGTATTGGGATGCCAGGGATCGAACCTGGATTGGCTGCATGCAAAACAAGTGCCCTTCAGGTTGTACACAGCCACTCTGTTACAGTAACAATATAAAAGTATTTGAGGGGTATGATCATACCTGGTGGTGCCTCAGGGGACCATATGGGTTCTGGGGATTGAATCTAGGTACACTTCATGCAAGGCTAGAGCCCTCCCGGCTGTCCTATCTCTCCAGTCCTGTTGCTACAGTAATAGTATAAAGTATTTGCAGGGTGGGTCACACCTGGTGGTGCTCAGGGTATCAATGTTGTAGCAGCATCAAATGCAGGCCTCTTCCATATGTGTAAAATGTGTGCTCAGTTCCCTCCCTGTATCTCTCCAGTCACAAATATTTATTCAAGCTAGCGTTGGTGCACAGTCTGCCTCGCAATTTCTTGAGCAGAGAAAAAGTTTTTAACTATTGACAATAACTTCATTTTAACTTTTTCCTTGTTTATGGAACTAACACTTCACCCAGGATCCAAAGAGCATTTCCCATTATTTTCCAGAAGATTTTATTTGAGATCTTAGATTTAAGTCTGAGCACTTAAGTTTATCTTTGTATAAAGTTTAATGTTTTGATATGATTCTGCTCACCTTTGGCCTCTCTTAGTTTGTTTTGTATATGATGACAAGAAATTTAAAGTGCCATTAGCAGGAGGTGTAGACAAAAGGACCTCAGCCTAATCATCCTGTAATGCAGACAGGTTCAAGTCTGATTCTCTTTCATTCAACTATATATATTTAGTTTGATATAGTGTCTTCTCACTAATCGGCCTCTAGAAGTATGTTACTTACTTTCAAAGTAACAGAGGATTTTCTAGTAATCTTTGTTATTGCGTCAAACTTTAATTCCACTGTGGTTAGGAAACAAGTGGGGTCAAAGGAAGCCCTTTAAAAATTTACGAGACAGGGGCCAGAGTGATAGCACAGCAGTAAGCGTTTGACTTGCATGTGGCCGATCTGGGATGGACCTCGGTTCAATCTCCAGCATCCCATACGGCCCCCAAGCCTGCCAGGAGTGATTTCTGAGTGCAAAGATAGTAGTAACCCCTGAGTGTCACAGGGTGTAGCCCAAAAACCAAAATAAATAAATAAAAAAAAATCTACGAGATAGCAGACCAATACCTGGTCAGTCCTGGTTGAACTGTGTGTGGGCTGGGAAAGCACCTGTACTGTGGGTGTTGAGTTGGCTCTTCTAGAGATGTCCTTTGGTTTGCTCAGTTTAGTGTTTATGTTTTGGGGTTTTTTTTTTTTTTTCCTGGCTTTTGGGTTAGACTTGGCAGTGCTCAGGTTTACTCCTGGCTCTGCACTGAATAATCCCTCCTAGTAGGCTCGGGAGAACCTATGAGATTCCAGGGATTGAACCTGGGTTAGCTGCATGCAAAGTCAGACTGCTCCCCACTGTGCTATTGCTCTGGCCCTTTGTATTTATGTTTTACATATTGTTACTGATTTTTCTTTTTTTGGCTTGTTTTTTCCACTGAGCAAGCAAAGTATTTTAAATCCTTTCTTGAATTTTATTTATTTTTTGTTTGTTTTTGAGCCACACCGGTGACACTCAGGGGTTACTCCTGATATGCGCTCAAAAATTACTCCTGGCTTGAGGGACCATATGGGATGCTGGGGATTGAACCCAGGTCTGTCCTGGGTTAGCCGTTTTATTTTTATTTATTTTGGGTTTTTTTGCCACACCCAGCAGCACTCAGGGGTCACTCCTGGCATGCTTGGAGGACCATATGGGATGCTGAGAACCGAATCCCGGTCCATCCTGAGTAGGCTGCTTGCAAGGCAATTGCCTTGCTGCTGTGCTATCGCTCTCGCCCACTTCCCTGAATTTTATATTTGCTTTTTCCCATTCCTTTTTCTTTTATTTTAAAGCTATGTAATCACATGCCTGTGGACTCCAAATGCTTTCAAGTGCGTTGGTGTTTGGATCCTTCCCATTGTAGACACATGCTTTCTCTAGCAGCATTTGTATCCAAGGTCGGCTTCGTCTGGTACCAATTACATTAAGCAATTTTTTCCCTGGTATAACTTTTTCTTGTCTTTCATTTAGTTCGTTCGTTTATTTATTTATTTATTGAACCACACCCATTTGACACTAAGGGGTTACTCCTCGCTATGCGCTCAGAAATCACTCCTGGCTTGGAGGGGACCATATGGGACACCAGGGGATCGAACCGTGGTCCATCCTAGGCTAGCGCTTGCAAGGCAGATAGATGCCTTATCTCTAGCACCATAGCTCTGGCCCCTATTCTTTTCTTTTAAATCTTTCTGTTGTATGAGTGTGTGTAAGTGTGGATGCCCGGAAATACTGAGCTCATTCACAACTCATGTAATCACTATTCACGGTTCTTTGGAAGTGAAACCAGCCAAGTTCCTGTGAATCTTTTTGGTTTACGAAGACCTGAGCTTTGTCAGCAACAGTTGAGCACTAACCCAGCCATGGACCAGAGAAGGACACAGATCACAGATGAGGCTGTATCCAATTCACTTCCACTTCACTAAGGAGGTAGTGGGTGAGGTTTGGTCAGTGGATATAAGATGCTGAGACCCTCAGTTATGAAGTCTCTTAGGGAAAGGAAAAAATGCTCAAAGCTTGAATATCTAGCAGAGCAGAAATCTCAGACACTTGCTTCGATACCCAAGAAGCTCAAGCTGAGGCCCAGAAATAATCTCAGGCAAGTTCCAGCTGTCGGGATCAGGGTCATGGTACGTGGTGAAGGGGCAGAAGAGATTCACCAAGTTGCAGCCTATGTCTATGAGGGAAGTGCGGCTCTGGCTCTGGGGAAAGTACCAGCTGTCCAGTAGATGTTGGGCCCTTGGCTGCCTGTTAAGAGGGGAAAGGGACTCACTGAAATTGACTCTCTGGGCCGGAATGCGGAAAGATATTTATGCCAGTGCAGGACTTAAGCACAGCAGAAAAACATTGGCCTGCCTGACACCACTGAGATGAAAACTGCTCTAATGAAGCTTTAAACAAGGAGAATAAAGTCACAAATGAGAACTTCCCATGTGTCAACAAACAAAGCATGAATATGCAAAATACAAAACAGGAAATGAGATCACGAACAAAGAAAAACAAACATACCCCGGGAAAAGAGGGACAAAGAAATGACAAAATGACAAGATTGTGCTATCACTCATGCTGGTCCTGCTGACAGAAATAAGATGCCTGGTAGTCAGACCAGCAGTTCAGAGAGTGTTTCACACTGAGCCTTCTCACATTCTACCCAAAAGGATTCCAAAGTATCTCTACCTAACAGAGCGCTTGTTTGTAATGCATTTCCTAGTAAATCTAAAAAAAAAAAAAAAGAAAAATGCCACCCTCTAGGGTACAAATGGACACAACATTCAAAAATGTGTTTAAAAGTATTGTTAAAAAAATGACAGCATCAGACAAAGCCAAGGTCAAAGGTCGACTCAAGGTAGGCAAAAGTTAAACACAGTGTGTCATCATTTAAGTTTTGAAACTTGTCTGATGATCTGACAAAATGATTTTGGCTCTGAGTGTACATGGTATGGATAAATAGTGGAGGGCAGACAGGGATGAGGGAATGGCAAAGAACGAAGTGCACAGATTTCCTTTACTGCAAGATTTTATTTCTTTAAAAAAAAAAAAACAACCTAGAACATGCGGAACAAGCTGAACAGAGGGGAAGAATGGACACATCAGGCATGGCTGCATGGACATTTTTATTTTCTTCTACTGATATTGATATTTTATTTTTTAACATATTTAAAATGGTTTTCAGACGTAGGAATAATATGTATGTCAAAATGTCTGGTGTACTTCCTAACACACTGAAAGCTCTTAATCCTAGCTCTTTATTCAATTTTTTTAATTATTTGGAAAAATATTAGTTAATCGAGGACCTGTGTTACAGGCCCTTAACCAATGCCAGAAAGACAAACCAACAGGGCAGCTGGTGTGGTTTCTGCAGAGCCTCAACGGGGCTGATGGGCTCACGAGGTGAGCTGGAAAGACATGCTGGGAAGCCCAGAACCAGCGTTGGGGGTGGCTCAGGAAAGCACTTACTCAGTCTGGATTCTACAAAACAGCCAAGCACCTCTGAGAGCAAAGGGAGAGACCAGTTAGAGCTGTGAGGCTGGGGAATGGAGGTCATGAATTGAGAGAAAAGCCATGCTTTAACTTTCCATTGTCTGACCATGAGTCAAAAAGCTTTTTTTTTTTTTCCCGAGCAACCAGTTATTTTGATGTTTAAAGATTATTTTTCAAATTTCTTCTGAATTTTTATAAAAGCAAAATAAAAGTAAACTCCCAATGTTATAACTGATAGCTAAGATAGGAGGAGCTGGCCTCTTTAACTTCACACTGACCAGTTCTCACTTTCTGATGCTGCTATTTGTCCTCTAGTCTTTGCCTTGTCCACATCATTCAATCCACAGCATTTAATTCACCTCATGCATCAGTGAATTGCCATGATCCCAGCATCTAACAATGTGGCTTATAACGGGTGGAGATGTGAGAAATAATTTCTCCCGGGGTCCTGATCAAAGGAAGTCTCCTAAGGAAACTGAGTATTTCCTAGAGCTTATTAAAGCAAATCCACACTCTATACTTGGCCACTGAAGGACTATTCTGAGTAGAAGACAACCCACCCCATGCCATCATTTGTCAAATGCAGAGACCCTTCAGCTGTTGTCCATCCCTAACTACAGCCCTCACTATCCCATCCCACCACTGAGCAACCCCCAAGTGTCTCCTGAAATCCTACCGATTTTTGGTACTCTTCAGCCATCTGGACTCTGCACCCCCCACACTCTCCAATGAATTTTCCCCATCTCTACAACTACCTACCTTTTCCCATACTAGGTTTGAAGGCTCATAAGATGGAAACGATATACCCTTTGCATAATTATTAGTACTTTGGCTCATTTAATTTTTTTTCTGTTTTGTTTTTATATTTCCCAGTAATTACTACTTCATTTTACACACAGCCAGTCTTCCCTAAGGATCAGCCATCAACGTCCAGCACAAGCAGCTCTTGCTCCTTTCACCTGGATGCACCAGAGCTCAAACCAGTAAGGCCCTGACTGCAGGCTGTCTTGTGGTACAGGCTACACTCCAGAGCGGGGATAAAGCCTGTTCAGCCTGTGTGTCTGTGCATGGATTACTTAATAATGTGAGTGACATGGCTGCCTTTCTTCCAGAACTGATTCAAGACCCCACACTGAATTCTTTTGTTTTTATTCTATCCTTTCTTTGCTTCCAATTTAGTATTTCTTTCCTCCACCCCCAATGAGAACAGGTTTTTTTTTTTGGGGGGGGGGCCCACACCCGACATTACTCAGGGGTTACTCCTGACTGTTTGCTCAGAAATAGCTCCTGGCAGGCACGGGGGACCATATGGGACCCCAGGATTCGAACCAACCACCTTTGGTCCTGGATTGGCTGCTTGCAAGGCAAACACCGCTGTGCTATCTCTCTGCCCCCCCCCCCCCTTTTTTAAATGAGGACAGTTTTAAACCTACTTTGATTCTGGGCCCCTTCACATGACATCATCTCATTCTTCACCTTCCCTTTTCTCCCTCAGAGAAGGCCCACAGTACCAAACTCTGTTCTTCCTAGGGACATGCTTTAGATTTTTACCTAAATTTAGTATATGGAATCCTATTTCTTTGCTATTTCCCAAGAATTGCATTATGGCTTGAACTAATAAAGCTATTCTCTTGGGAAAGGTTACTTTAGTAAATGTGTTAGAATTCTGAAAAAAAAAAAAAAAAAAAGGGAGGGGGCAATGTTTATGGATAAAGCACTTATATTCATTGCAGAAAAACAAGCTTTCTTATAAGAACTAGAACTGTAGGCAACATTTCAAAGTATTGAGATAACATCCCATGAAACAAATCCTAATAAAAACACATCCTGCGCTTAGAGTCACGTAGTCATATCTGAACTTAGTCAGCTAGACGTGAGTTTACATACCGGTATTGTTGGGCATTTGGTACTATTTTCTTTCGGCTTTTCTCCAAGAAGTTCATGAATTCGTGTTTCTGAAACCAAGAGGAAAACCGATATGTAAGCCCATAGGGTCACAGGAAGGACTAGAAAGCAATTTACTCTCTGATCAGTACAGTGCCAACTCCTGGTCTGTGATGTTTCCCCATAACAGCCGTGAGTGTCACCCCCAGGTCTGTGGGGCTGGAGAGGAGAGGCCCCAGAATTCACTGCTAGTCTCAGGCATCTATCATCTCTAGCTCTGGGTATCACGCTCCAGACAGTCCTGAAGCACATCCCCAGGGCCGGGAGGGAGGGAATTGGGCTCGAAGGCCAGGAACCAGTGAAGAAAGGACTAGTCTGGAAGGAACACAACCCACAACCCCATCCTTGCCAGAGGATACGGCTGGAAGCAGCAGCCACAGAAAGGACTTTCCAGCGCGCTGTTCACCGGCCTTGTCCCCCGCGGCTGGTCTGTGGCTCCCGGCTCTGTCCCACTTGGGGTCCACTTTAGGGTGGGCACTACTGAAGGGCCCCAGGACCCTGCTCTGCCCCAGCCCCAGGGGGGACCAAGGGAGCCGGGTAGGTAGGGAGGCGGGTCCGACCACAGGGGTGCAGCTCTGACCCAGTAGGCTCAACTAGGCCCCAAAGGATAGGATCCCTCCGGCCACAATGACACTTCTCTTCCTCTCTGTCCCGGGGGTCTCAGACCCGGGGTGTCCCCTGACCCGGGGTGTCCCTTACCCGGCTCCCGCCGCAGAGCCGTGTCTGAGGCCATCGCGGTCCCAACCCCGCTCGGGTGACCCTGGGGCAGCCGATCAGGGGACCCGCCGCTGAGATCCCCGGTCCCGAGCGCAGCCCCGGTCGGCCCAAGCCCAGGCGACCCGCCCTGAGACTTTGAAAACGGTGCCCGCCGCGCTCCTAGGAGACGGCGACGCCGTTGCGTCATGGCCATACGTCAGCGCGCTTCTGCAAATTACTAGCTCTATTGGCTGACCGCCTTTTGGAGGGCGGTACTAGGAGGGAACGGAGCCAATGGCGGAAGCATGGAGGCGGGACCTGCAGTCGGAGGTGGGGCTAGTTGGGGCGGAGCCACTGGCGGAAGGTCTGGGGGCGGGGCCTATCATCGGAGATGAGGCCAGTCAGAGGCGGAGCCACTGGTGGAAGCTGAGGGGCGGGGCTGACGCGGGGGCGTGGTCATGCAGGGGCGGAGTCAATGGCGGAAGGTCTGGGGGCGGGCCCTGAAGTCGGGGGCGTTGCCTGGTGTCGGTTTCCGTTCGTTTTCTCCTGGAGTCTCTGCTAAGTCCCCCAGAGCCCGAATAATGGGCGGCTGCTTTGGGGCTGGAGCGAAGCAAGGATGCTGTGCCAAGTGTTGGGCGAGGCAGTCCCCACATCCATGTGGCTTGCTTACCTGCAAGCTGAGCTCGCTCCTGGCTCTGGGTCCCAGGGGAAGTGACAGCGCCAAGCTTGCGAATCTTTGCTTCCTCAAATTGCAGAAAAAGCAAACGCATGTCTTGGGCTAGAAAAAAACAAAAGCAAAATAGCCTTTAACGCGCAGTTGACAATGTTCATTTTTAAAAGTTTCTTTTGTCGGGGTGGGGGGCGGAGAGATTGCGCAGCGGTGGGCCGTTTGCTTTGCACGCTGCTGACCTAGGACGGACCACGGTTTGATCCCCGGCGTCCCATATGGTCCCCCAAACCAGGAGTGATTTCTGAGTGCAGAGCCAGGAGTAACGCCTGAGCATCACCGGGTGTGGCCCCAAAACCAAATAAATAAATAAATAAATAAATAAAAGTTTATTTTGTCTGGCTTTAAAACTCCTAGACTTCCTTTTTGTTTGTTTGTTTGTTTGTTTTTAAACAGACAACCTGGGATTATTCACTACCAGCAAAGAAAAAGCATTACCTTGCCTCTCCCCACCAGTTTCTTAATACACGATGTGTGTTTATGGACTGAAAAAAGTTCCACTACCAAACTCAGTTCAACTCTGTGCAGCAGAAAAAAGTTGGTTCAAATTTCCTGTCTTTCAGCCTTGTATATTGTTTTCATTTGATCTAACTTTGACTCAAACGAATTCATGTGATTTGGGGGTGGAAGGTTCTGAAGGGAGGATAAGAGACTGAGCCATGCAGACAGTGCTCAGTTGAGTGGAGCTGACCCAGGCTGTGTCTCTAGACTAGAATTTATCTAGACTAGAATTTATGCATGTATATGGAAATGTAAGAAAATACTATGCCTGTAATGTTTAAGGAGTTACGTAAGTTTTATGGCTTTAGATTGCCTTGTGTACTGTTAAGAAATATTATAATGTGTTACAATCTGGGGACTTGAGGGACAAAGTAATTGTACATGGATTCTGTCTTATTTATCTTAATGTTCTTTGGCTGAAATTTCAAAGTTAAGATATCAGCAAGGGGACTTCTGAGAATTATGTTATGGGTGATTGTCCTTCCACTGTAACTTTACCTTGTCCTCTTTCTTTGCACCCTTGTTCTCATAATTAAAAATAAAAATAAAAAAAATTATAAAAAAAAAAAGAATTTATCTTGGTAGTTCAAAGTCCCAAAGGCAGAACAAAGGTCCCTTATAGTCTATCTAGCTGGCACCCTCTCTGAAACAGGATTTTCTGTTTGTTTGTTTTGGTTTTTGGGTCACACCCGGCAATGCTCAGGGGGTACTCCTGGCTCTGTGTTCAGAAATTGCTCCTGGCAGGCGCGGGGGACCATAAGGGATGCCGGGATTCGAACCACCATCTGTCCTGGATCTGTCGCGCGTGCAAGGCAAATAAATGCCCTACAGCTGTCCTATCTCTCCGGCTCCTGAAACAGGATTTTTTTAATGATGGGAGTCTAAGGGCACTTTTCTGCAGAGACAGCAGACAAATCCATGTCCTTGTCCCTCTGTGGATGCTTCAAAAGTCCAATCACAACTTCGAAGGGGGGTGTTATTTAAAAGTCCCCTTTTCAGCAACTTGCTGAAGATCACAAGCTGCAGAGTGTGATCTGCCAGAACAGGAGGTCTAGTGATGTCGACGTTGAAGTCAGGGTTTGCAGTGGGTGGTATGGGGCCTGGAGTGCGCCCCGGAGACTTGACAGCAGTCGTTGGACATTTCCAGGGCTGTGACCCGGCCCTTTCTTCTCTTGGACCTTCCCCCAAAGGTCCGGAAAGTAAGTGCGTCTGCTCTGAGCTCCAGTCTAGCCGGAACAACCCAACCCGGAGCAGCTGGGCGGGTCCTGTTGGAGTCCGGGAAGAAAGAGCTGGCGGTGTTGACGGAGGAGGGTTTCCTGCTCTTCTCGGGTAAGCTCTGTGGCTCCGAACATTGCAGCGGTAAGGGGTTTTCTCCCTGTTGGGTCCTGAGCTCTGCAAACCGGCTTCTTCCCTATTATGGGCCCCTCCTTTCGTGGTCCCCTTGCACAGAGGAAGGAAGCAAGGAAACGGGAGCTT
This sequence comes from Suncus etruscus, assembly GCF_024139225.1. Classification (NCBI taxonomy): domain Eukaryota; kingdom Metazoa; phylum Chordata; class Mammalia; order Eulipotyphla; family Soricidae; genus Suncus; species Suncus etruscus. The sequence goes on along the minus strand of NC_064850.1, from coordinate 127,557,739 downwards.
CTGGGGCCAGGGACTGTGACTCCAAAGAGCTTGCTGGGTGTCTGGGCTCCCTTTGGGCTCTGCAATACAAACTAGAGCGGGTGATTTCTGTGCATGGAGGCGTTTGGACGTTTTTTTCCTTCTTTGGATTCTCCTCCGTTGCCATCCGCGTCTTGGATCTTTCCCCTCTCTTGAGTGCCTGGAATTCTCTCGCATCTTTCCCTGGCCAAGGTCTTTACTTGGTGCAAGAAAAGCAGTACCAGGCACTTAAAAAAAAATCACAGTTGGAGAGCGAGGATGTGGAAAAGCAGCTTGAAGATCAGAGGTTGTATTGTAAGCCAGTGTAGGTCAACATTGGATGGAAGCTACAACTGTGGCTTTGTTGGGCAAATCCAAAGTCAAACTAGGTGGCAAAGAGAAAGGAGTTTATTCGGGTAGTTCTGCCAACTCTTTACTTTTATGTCTGCAAATGCGGAAGCCAGCTAAGAAGCAGGCAGATAGGCAGACACGCAGACAGACATACAGGCACAGGCAGACAGGCAGTTAGACAGGTGGACAGGTGGGCAGGCGGGGAAGCAGACAGAGAGGCAGAGAGACAGACAACCAGGCAGGTAAACAGACAGGTCGACAGGCAGATAGGCTTACACAAGCTGAATTGCCGGTAAGGCTGATGTGTCTTTGAAGAACAAAGGGTTTTGCACTAACTGTTTGGCTTCAGTTTCTAAGCTCAGAATTCTCCATTCTCTTCCTTCACTCTCCCCTTACACTACCTACATCTCTGCCCATTCCCTCAATTCTCAGATCCCCATCAATGTCCCTCAAGGCTTCTTCTAGAACCTCAACACTCCTTTTCTGGCAGGGCCCCGAGTTCATTCTGATCTCTTAGAAGAGCTTAGCGTAAACTACTAAAGAAGGCAGAGAGATTGGGAGGGTGTGTGTCCCTGAACATGGCTGACGAGGATGGGAGGCGGGAGGAAATCAGGCCCCCTGCCCAGTGCTGGCTCTATATCCCTCCCTTCCCAGCATTGCCCATGCTCGTTACATCCCTAAATCTGGTCTCAGCGGCATTTTTCAAGCTTTGGTTTCTTCTTTTTCTTCCTTTGTAGTTAGCAGGTACTAGCTAGCACTGACTTCAGAGGCAAAGACTTGGCATCTATCTTTGGAGATTGTGTTTGGCCATTTTTTTGCTTGTTTCTTTTTTTTTTTTTGTGGTTTTTGGGTCACATCCGGCAGTGCTCAGGGGTCACTCCTGGCTCCATGCTCAGAAATTGCTCCTGGCAGACTCGGGGGACCATATGGGATGCCGGGATTCGAACTGATGACATCTTGCATGAAAGGCAAACGCCTTACCTCCATGCTATCTCTCCGGCCCCGTGTTTGGCCATTTTAACTAAAGAAAACAAGAAACTTACTATTGATAAAAAAAAAATACAAGTATTGCTCCTATTCGATAAATTTAGTCTGACTCAGAGGTTATGTGGCAGCTGCCTGTGTTCCTCATCTCCCTGGAAAGAAGGGCCCACACATGTGGTCAATTATATGGGACTCATCCACAGGAAGGTGGAGGAAGGTGACCCGAGACCAAGCAAGACAGGAGCTAGACCAAACTTAAGAGGTTGGAGCTCTGTCTGTCTCTCACCCGAGAAGAACTGGGCTTCTACAGAACCTAACCAAAAGGAACTACCAGCCATTCTGCTGACTCAAAATGCTTCTCTAGAGCAAATGGAATGAATAAAATCTAGTTCCCGGGAACTCTGTTATCAGACAGCTAAACAGTTTCCAAGATAACAGCAGCACTTACACTTAGAGCTTAGAGTTATCAAGCATGCTGTGATTTTCATAGTGAACTTTTATTTGTTGTTGCAGTTTTAAAGTGATGTTGTTTGCTGCTCACAGGCCACTTGGGCTGCTGCATCCAGACTTAAGGTCATAAAGCTGCAGGACCTGCGAACCCCTTTGCTGGGTTCCCAAGCATAGGCTGACCTTTGGAGCCGTGTCCAGCCTGCACTGCGCCTGCTGCCTTGCCCCAGGTGTCTGCAGTATCTTCCTTCTGCTTACCTGCCTCCCTGCATCTCCATCTGGGTCCTGCGATGGAGTTCAAAATCAGGCACACATGGGACGGGGTTCCTGTGATGCATGAACCTGTGTGTGTGCACCTGCACCCCCAGACTGGAGGGGTGATGTTGGAGGTCACGGCTCCGCTCTTCAATGACCCCCCAGCTCCTGCTGGAGCCTCCGGGGAGCCTTTCAGTGGGCTGTGGGACTATGAAGGTGAGTGGACGCACCTCATGGCAGGCTTGGGCATCACATGCATTCTAGAGCTTTGCCATCTCCCTAAAGGCTACCCTCCCATGCTCTTCCTGCCTCTCCTGGGATGGAAAACAATGATGATGAATTTCTTCATATTTTCTTTCCCAGGGAGTATCATTTATTTTTTTATTATTCATTTAAAATACCTTTTTCTTTCTTTTTGGTTTTTGGGCCACACCCTGTGGCACTCAGTGGTTACTCCTGGCTCTGCACTCAGAAGTCACTTCTTTTTTTTTTTTTTTTTTTTTGTTTTTTGGGCCACACCCGGCGCTGCTCAGGGGTTACTCCTGGCTGTCTGCTCAGAAATAGCTCCTGGCAGGCACGGGGGACCACATGGGACACCGGGATTCGAACCAACCACCTTTGGTCCTGGATTGGCTGCTTGCAAGGCAAACACCGCTGTGCTATCTCTCCGGGCCCCAGAAGTCACTTCTTGCAGGCTTGGGGACCATCGGTTGCTGGGGATCAAACCCAAGTCAGTCCCAGGTCGGCTGCTTGCAAGGCAAATGCCCTACTGCTGTGCTATCACTCTGGCCTCTTAATTATTTTCTTTGTCCTTTCCCTATTGGAATAGAGTTATGATTTAAAAAGAAAAAGTTAATTCATTTTCTTTTTGTTTGTTTGTTTGTTTGTTTTTTTGTTTTGTTTTGTTTTTAGGCCACACCCGGTAGTGCTCAGGGGTTACTCCTGGCTGTCTGCTCAGAAATAGCTCCTGGCAGGCACGAAGGACCATATGGGACACCGGGATTCGAACCAACCACCTTTGGTCCTGGATTGGCTGCTTGCAAGGCAACCACCGCTGTGCTATCTCTCCGGGCCCTCATTTTCTATTTTTAAGGAATAGAATATTTATTGCTGGAGAAATAATTTCTTCTTTTATTATATCTTTGTTTTCAAAGTTGTGGAAGCATTCTTCCTGAATGACAAAACTGAACAGTATTTAGAAGTTGAACTTTGTCCGTGAGTATTCAACATTTTTCTAACTCATTTCTAAAGAATCTGAACACATGATTATTTAGTTATAAGTTATATGGTAAACTTTGAATTCATTAGAGGGATGCTAACTTGACTTATTCTGAGTTATAGACAGTTATTTTGAAAATCTGTTTGACTTAGAATATCTCAAGTGCACCTGGTAAGTATTTGAAAATCCTGTATTGAAATTAGTTTCATTTCACCAATATAGTTTATTCTAATAAATATGAAAATTATTTTGACTGATAAGAAACTGCAAAGAAAAACCTTTTTTTTTTTTTTCCGAATTTGCATCACAGGGGCTGGAGAGATAGCATGGAGGTAAAGCGTTTGCCTTGCATGCAGAAGGTTGGTGGTTCGAATCCTGGCATCCCATATGATCCCCCGAGCCCAGGAGCAATTTCTGAGCATAGAGCCAGGAGAAACCCTTGAGCACTGCCGAGTGTGACCCAAAAACCAAAAAAAAAAAAAAAAAAAAAAAAAAAAAGAATTTGCATCACATATTAGCTATTCAGAAGTAAAGAGGAAGATAGTGATAAGCTACTGACTTTTTTTTATGTTTCTCTAGGGGATTTTTTTTTTTTTGGCCACACCTGTTGACACTTGGGTTACTCCTGGCTATATGCTCAGGGATTACTCCTGACTTTGCGCTCAGAAATTGCTCCTCGAGCCGAGGTCAGCCGTGTGTAAGACAAATGCGCTACCCCTGTGATATCACTATGGCCTCACTAAAAGGATTTTTTGAATGACCAGATGAATGAAAATATTGTATCATTTTGACACAGCAGCAGGGTAGAGACTAGTGCAGACTCACCAAGACTGACTTTTCCTAGACTCACTAAAATATCAACCCTGAACACTCAGTACTGATTGAACCAGGCCCTTTTGACATTGGGAGCCCTTTTGACCTTGACATGCATTTTATCTGTAGGTTTGAAGTTATAGATTTATACCCACCTCCCATCTAAATGCTAACAAAATCTAAAATTGTAGAATACTGAGCAGTCACCTTCTTCATCGCCAATGCTCCTCAGTAGTAACCATTCCACACTCTCACATCCTGTAGCTGTTGGTCTGGTATTTTTGTAGGCTGGGTAGAAATGGGAGATTATGGATTTCAGCACGAGTTTAGACAGCACTTCTTTCCCCATACTTTGCTTCCATTCTAGCTGTAATCTGGGCAGCGTGGTTGACCCCAGTTACCTTTTTCAGAATAATCATGTTCTTAGCATACGTTATCAGTTCACTTGCCACACTCTTTGTTTTGTCTGTTTTTTTTTTGGGGGGGGGGACACCCAGTGCTGGTCAGGGGTTACTCCTGGTTTTGTGCTCAGAAATAGCTCCTAGCAGGCTCAGGGGATTATATGGGATGCCAGAGATTGAACCCGCATCCATCCTGGGTCATCCGCATGCAAGGCAAATGCCCTACTGCTGTGCTACCACTCTGACCTATACATGCTAAAAGGTCTGTCATGAGGATTCCCACTGACTTGTGACAGCTGAGTTGGTTGTACGATTGTTGGCTCCTTGCAGCTGCCTGGGATGCTCAGAACTTCAGATTGTGATTTGGCAGGAAGACCTGGCAGGAGAACTCAGCTCTGCTGGTGACCTAAAGTGCATCCTTTGAGTTAATTGTGCCAGATGAAGATATCTACTTATTTTCATCATGAGTGGCTTCAGATATAAGATAGGATAATTTGATTGTTTTCATTCTGAAATTGGACTATAACTGTTATGTATGAAAGTGATGAATTTGGGAAATTAAGAAGCCCTCAGAGAGACTAGCTTTTGGGTCTCCCAAAGAGTTCTTAGGAGCTCCTGGGCCCCCACCAGTGATTCTCAGCCAATGCAGCTATGGGTCCAGTGTGAGGGTCCAGTGTGAGGGTGCTTGGACCATGGGGTGGAGGTCCCTGGGCCACTTTGGGCTGCTGGCATCTGCTCAGATGACCTGTGCCTCAGGCATAGGCATGCACAGTCAAAAGAAAAGAGCAGCCTGGGAAGTCAGTTCCTTCCTTTTAGCTCATGACAGTTGTTCACTTTCCAGCCATGGGCAGCATCTGGTGCTCTTACTCGCAGGAAGGAGAAACGTGTGGAAAGTAAGTAAGGGGAAGTAGGAGACAAAAATCCTCAGAAGGACACGCCACATGCACACGTATGCTCACAGATGCTGTATATGTTGATTCCTGTGACTACAAGTCACATATGTGAACACATATAGACTCATGAGTGAACACATGCATGCAACTACACATAGTATACACATGAGCACACATGTATCACATGACACAACACACACAAGCACAGACACAACATAGCATATACACGAATGCATGAACATTTACACACAACATAGCATATAAAGAAAAATACATTTATATACAACATAGCATATACATGAGTACAACATGACATGTACATATGTATACACATACACAGGCACCCATATGGCACATTTATATATCACATACACACATAGATGCACATGCTCTTACATGTACACACACACACACACACACACACACACACACACACACACACGGTCTTCAGTTGACTGAGTTTTCCTGTGTATCCTGTCTTCTGTGCAGCAAGAACTTCCTCTGTCCTTTCAAGTATCCAAAGGAGAGACCCAGTGGGAAGGCAAAGCTTATCTGCCCTGGAGTTACTTCCCACCCAGTGTGACCAGGTTCAACTCCTTCGCCATCCACGGGTCGGGCAGCAGAAGGATCTATGAGGCTCTCTACCCTGTACCTCAGCAAGAACTGCAGCCTGGACAGATGCCTGATTTGTAAGTGGAGACATGGGGCCACTATTAGCTACAGAATGGGGCCCTGGGAAAGCCATGGGCATGTTTTCCTGGGCCAGGGTCTTGGGGTCTCTCATGGTGGCAAGGTCCCTGGGTGCTCTCAGCATAGGGCTCCCAATTTCAGTGTTTCAGGGCATGAGCTGGGGCTGACATCAAACTATGAGATGCAGGCAGCATGGCTGGACCAGGAAAGCGTCCTGGGCAAGTTACATCTGGACAGTGGGGCCTGGAGTCAATGGAGTAGCTGAGGGGTCACTGTGATTTTGGGAGTTCCCTTGAATAGGCCTGTGCCTGGTGGGGTCATGGCGTCACCATGAAGACCAGGCATCCAAGGGGCAACAGGCCAGGGGCAACCTCAAACCCTGGGTGAGGAGCAGACTCCGAGCCTCAGCAGGTGTTTTCCAAATCCAACAGGAGAATCTCTCTCAGGGAGAGTCTATCAGGAGTCTCTCGCTCATGGAGTTCCTAACGGAGGCTTTCTAAAAGAGAGAGTCTCTCGGAAGAGTCTCTTAGGGGGCCATTTTCTCCAAGAGTGTTTTAGAAAGACTGATCAATCCAACAGAGTCTCTCAGGGGCCCAACTCTCTCACCAGCCCACTCATCTCTCTCCCACTCTCTTGTCCTTTCTTGTAGCCACCGCCTGGAGTACTTCCAACCCCTTCAATTTAGTGTGATACTAGGGGACCAATGGAAGCAACCCGAATCGACACTGTGGCCCAAGCCTACACCCTAGGATACATAGATGGCTGCCCAGTCACCTCCTCATTGCTCCTCACTCTGCAGCTAGACATACTGGTTCATGACTGATCTTTTGGGCCTCTCTGGGCCAGGCAATATGTGAACTGGCAAGAAAACAGAACTTGATTGCTGATTTTCTGATCACTGCCTGAGGTCCTCAACCCCAATTTCTTTATCCAGTGATTTGTTCCTTCGTTCTTGAACTGCTTCCAGAGTTTGGCTATTGGAATAATCATGAGAGTAAATGTCATTTCAAAATAATTGGTGAATGTGAAAACTTTGTTCTTCGTTCTTGAGAAGTAAGAATGGATACTTTCATAATGCCAGGAAGGAGGATGTGCAAATGTCTCCACTTTGATCTGGAATCATCCAACAGGCTGGGATCAGAATTCTCCAGTTTTCTGTCCTTAGAGTTCAGAAGCCCCTACCCGGCCCACTGAACCCTGGTGCTCTCCATGGTCCTGAATTCCCACAGCCTGGCCTGCAGAAAATCACCTGCCAATGTCCCAGGGATGCCATCCTACCACGCACTTTCCTGCTTCTTCACTGGCAGGCATAGAGACAGTAGGGATTCAGTTCAGAAGTGACACATATCATTGGATCCTGAGTGCTTTTCTCCTCTACAGAGACAGCTCCTCATCAACATGGTGTCAGAAGTATGTCAGATCGAGCATTGATTCCACGATTCAGTGTTTGGTTTGTCATTCCAGGTGTCTTTCTGCATGTCTTCACTTGGGAAGAAATAAAACAACCCATTTCATTTCTCCAAATGCATGAAAAGACACTGCAAACCCAGTGATAAATGCCACAAGGCTCTTTGATAGAAATGGATGAATCATGTCAAATGTTTTGTTTGTTTGTTTTTGGTTTTTGGGCTACACCAGTGATGCTCAGGGATTACTCCTGGCTATGCACTCAGGGGACCATATGGGATGCTGGAGATCAAATCCACGTTCATCCGAAGGTCAGCTGTGTGCAAGGCAAACGCCCTACCACTGTGCTATCACTCTGGCCCCTAATCATGTCAAATTTTATACATAAATGTAAAGAACTTTCAAAGCACCAGCTTAGTTTTTGTTTGTTTGTTTGTTTTTTTGGTTTTTGGGTCACACTTGGTAGTGCTCAGGGGTTACTCCTGGCTCCATGCTCAGAAATTGCCCCTGGAAAGCATGGGGGACCATATAGGATGCCGGGATTCGAACCACTTTCCTTCTGCATGAAAGGCAAACGCCTTCCCTCCATGCTATCTCTCCAGCCCCTACTAGCTTAGTTTTGAAAAAGGCACAAAGTTGGGGGGTTGGTGCTACAAACTTCCAGTGGTTTCAACTTTCTAAGCATCAGAAGTCATGACATATCAGGGCTGTATATGTATGCTAGATGCTTCAGGGGTATGGTGTGACCTCCCATACCCACCAGAGAGCCACTACCCCCTCACCACACAGAGATCCTTTAGACCCAGTTAGCACAACCCCCCATGTCTTGGTGCCTCAGTGTTCAGTGGTGAGGATTTAAGGCTGTCTCTTACCATGCTTTCTTTCTTTATGTCCCACTTATGAGCAAGGCCATCACATATTTACAATTTTTCTTTGCTATTTATTTTGTTTAGTATGGCCCCCATCATTTACATCCTTTAAAAAATAAAAGTTATTTATTCATTTATTTATTTTTTAGTTTTTGGGCCACACACACCACACTCAGGGGTTACTCCTAGCTCTGCACTCAGAAATCTCTCCAGGCAGGCTCAGGGACCATATGGGATGCCGGGAATTGAACTCAGATTCGTCCTGGGTCAGGAGTGTGCAGGCAAATGTCCTACCTCTGTGCTATCTCTCCGGCCCCTAAAATAAAATTTAAAACCATACATAGTCTCACTTCAACTCATATTTCCATGGGGACAGAAAATTTGGATGTACCTTTTTCATTCTCAGGACATGAGTAATAAATTCATGTTAACCGCTCTTCAGCATTAAAAGCTTTCATTTATCACTTATCTGCCTACTTGTTCTTTTTTTTTTTTTTTTTGGGCCACACCCAGCAGTGCTCAGGGGTTACTTCTGGCTGACTGCTCAGAAATAGCTCCTGGCAGGCACGGGGGACCATATGGGACATCGGGATTCGAACCAACCACCTTTGGTCCTGGATCGGCTACTTGCAAGGCCAACGCTGCTGTGCTATCTCTCCAGGCTCATACTTTTTGTTCTTTTTTTATGCGCTCAGAAATCACCCCTGGCTTGGGGGACCATATGGGACACCGGGGGATCGAACCGCGGTCCATCCGCTTGCAAGGCAGACACCTAACCTGTAGCGCCACCTTCCCGGCCCATACTTTTTGTTCTTTAATAGATATTTTTAAAGTTATGTTTCTGCTTCTTTCACTTACATTTTCCTGATTATTTCTGGAAATTTTCAGGTGATATTTTCTAAGCAATCCCAAAAAGTCAAAACAAGAACCTTGATATAATTTTAATTGTTTATTGGCTACAAGATTGTTTATAAAAATTATTATTGTTTAAAAAGGTAAGCTATAATAAAAAGAAATGTTTCCCCAGAGAAAATTAGTTTCAGTTCTCTCTGAAGATCAATATATTGCAAAATTTCTGTTACATGTTCAGCACCGTAAATAGTAGCATTTTCTATTCATTGAATACCTCTAATTTTTCAGTATACTTATATACATTATATACATGCATTCCTCATGGAATCCTGATCAGAGGGGTTTCATCCTTATCCCTTTTCTGTGGAGGAGGACAGTGGGCCTTAAAGTCTGGAGATTAAGAACCACTATCTGCTGAGACCAGAGTGGTGGTACAACTGGTAAGGCATCTGCCTTGCCTGTGCTAGTCTAGGACGGATCGAGGTTCGATTCCCCAGGGTCCCATATGGTCCCCCAAGACAGGAGTTATTTCTGAGTGCATAGCCAGAGTAACCCCTGAGTGTCACCAGGTGTGGCCACAAAGCCAGCCAAAAACCAAAACCAAAACCAAAACAAAAAACAAAAAACCACTAGCTGGTGTATTTGCACCTGATTTTCCTGAACTTTGCTCTTTGTGATTTGGGCTTGTGGCTACAGTGACCCACCAACATCCCCTGTGTGGTCAGGTTGCATGGAAACCTTTGGGGAGGACATACAGTTGCCATTAAGGTGTGGAATATGGTGATATAAATAAAATGACTCACATCAACGCAAAGTCATCACAGGGCCCTGGGTCACCCTCATCCTGGCTCTCTTAGGTACCATGTGCTGATGGTGGAAATCACTTAATAACTGGTAGTGAAGCTCCAGGCCCTTTTAGGTGGCTGAAAGGAGATGAGGACTCCAGACATACCCCAGTGACCAGGCCCCTTCCTGGAAGATGACCCCCCATTTCCCAGATGATATATGGTATTTCTTCAGCTTTTGCCTTCCCCTCTCCTCTGCATCAACACTCTGTTTCCCATTTCCCTTCTCCCTCAAATGAAGCTGAACACCAAATGCCCTTTGACCCACAGCTGTCTGCATGGGAGAAGGGGGCAGGACCAGGGAAAGGCAGGACAGGGTCATTAATACCATTGCACTCAGATCTGCTTGGAACCTGGGTGGCCAGGCAAGTCTTTCCATCAGGGAAACATGAGGGAACAAATCAGTGAAATGGGCAATATGGACATTGAACATGGGCATCAAAGCCTGCATGGTACCTACTCATCCTTCCATATCCTATCATTCATCCTAATTCATCCCACACTCTTCCAAATGCTCATATCTTCCCAACATGTTACTCTCTGCCTGGCTCTCAAGCAGGACCACAGGATATACTGCAATCTTGGAAAGCATTTTTAAATTTCAGCATCACCCTATCTCTGACTTTCTAAAGCATGGCCCTGGAAAGTGCTAGAAGTGCTGGCCAGTAAAGCACATATGAGCAGACTTAGGACTGCTTGTTCTCTGTCACCTACAGAACAGCCCTGTCAGTGCAGTGATCTACTGTCCATCCTTTGAACCCTGCCTCTTCTCAACCTGGGGTTTAACCTCTGCCTCAGATCCTCAAGCATTTCCAACTGCCTGTTTGAGCAAACACTTCTTACCTGGCAGTTCCTGTGGGTTCAATTTCTTTTAGTGGAACTGGTTCTTTGCAGTGGGATCTGTTCCTTCCAGTGGACCCTGGTGGTTAGAACTTGATGAATCTTCTTAGGCACATTCATCTTATTGCTGTGGAATGGAGCCCTTCAGGGTGTCCTCTACAACTCTATAGGCAAAATATACCTCAATTCCAACTTAATGCAGAGTGAGGTAGTTGCATGCAGCAGAAGTGGTTTACAAAAAGTTAAAAAATGTCGAGGAAATGAAATATATTGACAGTTGCTCCAGCTTCAACCACCAATTTGCTAAAATGATTTTTTTCTAATCATTGCACAATATTCTCACCATGTAAACCATGTGTGGGACACTCTGCCTCAGCAGTTCTTTGGGTGACAGTTAGGACTATGGTCTTAGTAGGATATTGTTTCTTTTTTTTGTTAAATTATTTTTATTTAAACACCGTGATTACAAATATGATTGTAGTTCTATGATTACAGTCATGTAAAAAACACCACCCTTCACCAGTGCAAAATTCCCACTACCAATTGTTTTAAAGCACACAATTGAGCTGGGAAGAATCGCAGAGGCTAAAGCACTATTTAGAGGTGAAGAGGAGACATTCTGGGATAGTGGAGCTTTTACTGAAGATGAAAGAACATCACTAATGCAGTGCTCTGGTAAGGGGCATGAGCACCTGTGGGATGCATGGTAAGGGCAGGAGTCACAGTACTGTTGGGCCTGTCAGCAATACATTCTCCATTGAAGAAGCTCAGTTCTGACTCTGAGGCAACTCTGGTTTCTTTCAGGTGTCTTTGTGGCTCCTGCACCATTTCCACTCTTACCAATTGTTGAAAGAGGTCCACAGGCCACTGTTGGATTTACAGAGTTCTACCCTATTCAGTATATGCTCAATACTCATTGATAGGAAGCACCTTTGGATGAAGCACCTTTTTTTGTATTTTTGGGTCATACCCGATGGTGCTCAGGGGTTACTCTTGGCTCTGTGCTCAGAAATCGCTCGGGGCAGGCTTGGGGGACCATATGGGATGTCGGGATTCGAACTGGGGTTCATCCTATGTTGGCCATGTGCAAGGCAAATGCCTTACTGCTGTGCTATCGCTCCAGCCTCTGAAGCATCTCTTGGATTTGTGCCTTAGACCACTTGTTCTCCACCCTAGGGAGTGGTCTTATATTTCCTAATAAAGATCCTGAATCTCAGGAAAAAGCTCTCTTGAGTTTTTGACTTTCCACCACTGAGCTATCTGCTTCTTAGGAATGGAAGGCTTGTGTGTGGAGTTTCTGAACAAGTTTTATCCTCTTAACCATATGTGGATTATTTCCTGCATTAGCATTTGTTTTTGGATCAGTCTCTCTCCAATGTTCTAGACTTGGGGCACGAGGCTTTCGCTTCAGGCCACCAGTTTCATCACACCCCAAAGTTCAGTAATTAACCTGTAAGACATAATATAGTCTCATGTACCTTCACCCTAGGACCTAGGAATGAGCCATGAGAGCAAAGATTTGGGGCCTAAGATTATAGATAGTATAAGAGACCTGGTTTTAAAACCCAACCTCAAGATGTGATTCCTTTGACCTTGTTTATTCTTGTAGAACAGCAACTGCCTATTAACTAAAGGTTGTAATATTACCTTTAATGATTCTGAATTCACTGCCAGAGATTTTGAAGATCATCCTGTTCTACAGTATTGGGGTTTGGTATATTTGGGGTTTGTTATAATTGTACAGCTCAGTGAGGGTCCAGGAAAGGTCTCTTCTAAACATAGAAGCCAGATCATTCCTAAATATTTGTATCTAGGTCACCACAATGGCCGAGTGTAGGAGAAATTGCTTCCATTCTTCTGGATTCTTTTTCCTGGCAAAGAGGCATAGACCAACCAAATGAGGGTGTGAAATCTCCTGCTGATGTAGTGTTAATATGGCTTGCGCAATGATTTTTTAGGGTTCATAGTTGTCAAAGTCTGAAATAGAGAAATGGCATAGATTAGTTAAGCGGTTTTAGTAAAATAGATTCTTCACTTAAAAAGTAGCATGTTGAGAACACAAACTGCTATAAAAATAGGCTTCCTCTGCAAACACACTCATCCAGTTTCATTCCACATATTTTCTTGTTGACACTTGATAGTCCTAATAATTTAGGACAACTAACATTTCCTACAAAATTAAGATGAATTTGATGACCTGACTTTTAATAAAGTTAAAACTTTACTAAAATTTTTGAGTCAATGGGAAGTAGGCCTCTTACCATTTTTTGAGATTTTATAAAGTAATACTCTCTTTATAAAGAAAATTTTCTGTATAACACATTAAAATTGCTCCAACTTTTTTTCTAATTAAAAGTATCTCAAAGATATCTAGCTTGAGAATATTTAGGTAAAAATACATGAATACATTGAATTCCACACTTTTGTACAGACAAATTTTATTCACTTTTATGATGGGATAGTTTTCAAAATGATTGTTAGAACCCATAGCATTCAATGCTGAGAGTAATTTATCCTGGGCTTCAGGTTTTGCTTTATATTCTTACTCAAAATTGCTTTGATTAATTTTCTTTTTAGGTCTGGAGAAATGAATAACTGATATTTGAGGAGAATGATGTTGTAGAGAGGAGAAAAGAGAATGCCATTGTTACCGAATTGAGTGCAGATCTGTTCTTTGGGATTACTCTCTCTAAGACTCTACAAGACTCATTTGAAATAAGTACTCTAACTTTGAAAACAGTTTTGGAAAATGGGAGAGAAAAATAAGATTTGATTTTGATTTTTTTGATTCTTCCATGTACTCTTTGGATTTTTCTTAAACAAATAGGTCAGGATGCGCCATGCCTACATCCTTTCTGAAGCCACAGGTAGCTGCAGCAAAAACTTTGAGGCCCCTCTGCAAGCACTAGCAACTACCTCCACTTTCCCTGATCCCCCACCCCATAGCCGGCCTCAGATGGCTCTGGTTGCCCCTGACACCAGGCTGCAGATACAGGTGCCCCCATCCCGCAATTCCCGAAGTTCTCTTTAGCTACTTCCTTTTACCAAGGGCCCTGCTGCAGACTCCTTCACACCTGAGAAGCTTGGCAGTCTTTCCATGAAGATGCTGAGTACAGTAGGGTTGGGCCAGTTGGCAGCAAGGGGTGGTGGTTCCCCAGACCAGGGGAGACCAAGACCTAGAAACTCCCCAAGGTCTCCTAGAGTCGCCCTCTAGTGTGCCTGGGACTATCCATGCTGCCAGAGGCAAAGCCAGGGAGGCCATTTGCAAGGAAAGAACCATATCAACCCCTGAACTATTGTGAAGCCTAGAGTAGAAGGGACTGCATTTTGTCAACTCATTGTTGTTTTTATTTAAGGCTAACAAGGCTAAGTTTTGATGCAACCCCAAGGCTTTATATAAGCCACAACATACTGCCCTAGACATCTAGCCATAAAATAACATGATGAAAAATCCTAGAAAACAATCAACTTAAAGGTCAAGACTTTTTGCTTTTAGCCCTATAACCTGGCTTGTGACCGGAGTGGGGGATCACCTCCTGCAGGAGGTAGCCCTGGCTGGCCAGCTTTTAAATGTTGGTTGATGAAATAAAGCTTTGCTTTGCTTTATTTCAATTGTATGGTCTTGTCCTTCGACTTGCACATAATAATCCTAACATTATCTCAACTCCTCGAGAAGTGGATTGATCCATTCTTAGGCTTCAGCTGTGCCATGTTATGCTTGAGCCTGTATATATATATATCATCGTGGGCCCCCTAACTTTGAAGCTCTGGTCCCTCCGTGTTCCTACCAGCTTGGCACTAGCTATGTGACCCATTCCCTTCTGGAATCACCAGCTTGTTTCTGTTTTCTAAGACTTTGAGCCTGTTTGTTTTCTTTCTTTGCCCCAAGATTTCTTTTTTTGGAGATGGTTAGGGGTGGAGGGTGTGGACCACACCCAGAGGTGCTCAAGATTTACTTCCGTCTTTACGTTTAAAGATCACTCCTGGTGGGCTTAAGAGACCATAAGGGGTGCTGGGATCCAACCTGGGGAGACCGCATGGAAGGCAAGTGCCCTCCCAGCTGTCCTATCACGCCAGCCAGCAAAACAATTTTTTTTAAAAAAATAATACCTTTATTTAAACACTACGGTTACAAACATGACTATAGTTGGATTTCAGTCACAAAAAGAACACTCCCCTTCACCCGTGCAACATTTCCACCACCAATGCCCCCATATCCCTCCACCAGATAGGCATTCTACTTATCTCACTCATTAAGATTGTCATGATAGTTGTTAGTTATTTCCATAACTGCCTGAGTGGTGGCGCAAGTGGTAGGGCGTTTGCCTTGCACGTGCCAACCTAGCATGGACTGTGGTTTGATCCTCTGGCATCCCATATGGTCCCCCAAGCCAGGGGCGATTTCTGAGAGCATAACCAGGAGTAACCCCTGAGCTCACCAGGTGTGGCCCCAAACCTCCCCTCAAAACAAAACAAAAACAAAAAACTAACAAGAAAGTTTTATTTTAAAGACTGGCCCAAAAGTACAGTGGGTAGAGTGCTTGCCTTGCATGTGGATGACCAAGTTTGATCCTTGGCTCCCCATATGGTCCCCAAGACCACCAGAACTATTTTGGGTGCAGAGTGAGGAGTTACCTCTGAGTTCTGCCCAGTGTGGCCTCAAAATACAAATAAACAAAAAAGAAAGTTTAAATTTACAGTGGGGGGGATCCTGGGGCTGTGATGGATGGAGGAGAATGGAACTGTGCCCCTAGGGTTGATGGTGCTTCATCGTAGATGAGAGAGAAGAGGAAGAAGGCTGCCTGGCATTCCTATGATCGACTCCTAGGGATGCCTAAGCTGTGCTCCCCTGCAGATGTGGTTAGTCTTTTCACAGCAGAATCTTTGTGAGGGTCTTGGAAACCTCCAATGAGAGGAATGGAGAAAGGAATGGGGTCAGAAAACATGTGCTAAGCATTTTAGATTGGGTTTCTTTACAGAAAGGAAACGACTTCAAAGGCCAACTGCGCCTCAAAGGAGCCCAGGAAAGGAGGACAGAATGTGTATCACCTCTTGGCTTCTGATTAGCAAAGGCTCTGTTTGTTGGTTACTTTTCTAACTGACTTCCTGGCATCTTAAGGTTATGCTCTGAACATTTGGTTTGTATCTGCCCCCTCCTTCTTAGGGATTGATGACAATGTATTAAAGATCATTTGTGCAGTATCTTTTCTTTTAAATAAAGTGAATGGATTTTTTTGCATCTTGCCTTTACTGACAATTTTGCAAATTGCCAATCTTTGCTCTTTTCTCTCCCTCCCAATTTTTCAGGATGGTAATTAAGGACTGTAAATTTCACTTTATCATTTCTTGTTAGGAATAGTGGCATAAATCATAGTAATAGCACCGTTTATTTCGGTAATGCCAGCCTGTCTGTGAATCACTTGTAAATTGGTTCCAGGAATGTACCTCTATCAAATTAATCAAAAACCCATCTGCATCTATTTCCTGGGCTTCTTTCAAAGGCTTTGTAGCACTGAAGAGAAAAGTCTATTGCCAACCTTCCTCTTTTATTTATTTGTAAGCTTTGAGTGGCCCTTCTTAGGTTTTTCTTTGGAGCTCTGGCAAACATTGAACTGAGCACTTTCCTTAACACTTTTTTTTTTAAACACAATTTGGGATATGTTCCCCCCCACCAAACATGTCTACAGATGGTCCTTCTGTGGCCCAGACACAGTAACAATGATGTATGATTGGGCATAAAATGATATTCCACTCAGGACTTTGCAGGAAATCATGCTTCTGTGCTGAGGAAAGGTTTATCAAGCCAGATGGGTGTTTTCCACTGTAGTCAGGTGACAGACACTTGTGGATGTTCCCTGTACCTGGATGGAGATGCCGATCCGGCACTCTGATTGCAAGCAAGGAGAAAGAATAATTTCTTCATGGCTGCTTCTGAACCACACATGACATTGTGGTCCAGGCAGGACTTGGCCTGGGCACAGCTCCCTACTCCTGTGTTACCCAATGTGGATGAGACGCTGCATCCAACTGGCCTGTCAACACCAAGATTTGCACTCCCAGGATTGGGAGCAGCCAACAGCTCACAGACATTTTCCAGTTTGGTCTTGCCCTGGCTCATCAGTCTTGGGGGATGGAGGACAGGTTATTTATTTCATTTTCACCTCCGGAATTACAATGACTTCCCTCCCCAAAGGAATGCTACATAGATTTAGAACTCAGATAATTCATATTTTTTGGGGGTCCCACCCGGTGATGCTCAGGGGTTACTCCTGGCTATGCACTGAGAAATTGCTCCTGGCTTGAGGGACCATATGGGATGCCAGGGGATTGAACCATGGTCTGTACTAGGTTAGCTGCGTGCAAGGCAAATGCCCTACCATTTGCCACTGCTCCAGCCCCAGATAATTCATATTCTAATAACAAAGACAATGTTTCATTTTATTTATTTATTTATTTATTTATTTATTTATTTTGGTTTTTGGGCCACACCCGTTTGATGCTCAGGGGTTACTCCTGGCTATGCGCTCAGAAATCGCCCCTGGCTTGGGGGGACCATATGGGACACTGGGGGATCAAACCGCTGTCTGTCCTACGCTAGCGCTCGCAAGGCAGATACTTTACCTCTAGCGCCACCTTCCCGGCCCCATTTAAATTTCTTCTTTCTTTCTTTCTTTCTTTCTTTTTTTTTTTTTTTTTTTTTTTTTGGTTTTGGGCCACACCCGGCAGTGCTCAGGGGTTACTCCTGGCTATCTGCTCAGAAATAGCTCCTGGCAGGCATGGGGGACCATATGGGACGCCGGGATTCAAACCAACCACCTTCGGTCCTTGGTCGGCTGCTTGCAAGGCAAATGCCGCTGTGCTATCTCTTCGGCCGTTTTATTTCTTTATTTGGTTTTGGGGACACACTCAGCAATGCTCAGGGATTATTCCAAGCTCTGCACTCAGGAATCACTCCTGGTAGTGCTGTGGGACCATGTGGGATGCGGGAGATTGAACCTAGGTCAGTCACAAGCAAGGCAAGTGCCTTTTCCACTGTTCTATCTCTCCAGCTCCTCTTTTTTATTTTTCTCAACAGTAGAAATAGACTTTTAAGAATTTAGACAGGGGCCAAAGCAGTAGCACAAGCGGTAAGGTGTCTGCCTTGCCTGTGTTAGTTTACGACGGACTGCGGTTTGATCCCCTGGCATCCATACGGTCCCCCAAGACAGGAGCGATTTCTGAGTGCATAGCCAGGAGTAACCCCTGAGTGTTACTGGGTGTGGCCCAACCTCCCCCCCAAAAGAATTTAGACAAATTTTAACATAAGTTATAAGAAAAAATATTACAAAGTACAAGGGGAATATATGGACTATAAAACATTCACTAGGCTTTTTATTTAAATAATATCTTTATTTAATCACCATACATTCTATTTCTCTCACCCACTACCAATGTCATGATAGTTATTAGTGTAGTTATTTCTCTAACAGCACTCACCACTCATTGTGGTAAGCTTCAGATCATGGCTGGTCCTTCCAGTCCTTGTCTCTATTGTCTTTGGGTATTATTACAATATTGTCTTTTATTTTTCTTAAATTCCAAAGATGAATGAGACTATTCTGTGTCTATCTCTCTCCCTCTGACTTATTTCACTCATCATAATAATTTCCATGTCAATCTATGTATAGGAAAATTTCATGACCTCATTTTTCCTAATGGCTGCATAGTATTCCATTGTGTATATGTACCACAGTTTCTTTAGCCACTCATCTATTGTTGGACTCCTTTTTTATTTTATTTTATTTTATTTTATTTTATTTTATTTTATTTTTTTATTTTATTTCTTTGGTTTTTTTGGGTCATACCTGGCGGTGCTCAGGGGTTACTCCTGGCTGTCTCCTCAGAAATAGCTTCTGGCAGGCACGGGGGACCATATGGGACCCCAGGATTCGAACCAACCACCTTAGGTCCTGAATCGGCTGCTTGCAAGGCAAACGCCGCTGTGCTATCTCTCTGGGTCCTCCTTTTTTATTTATTTTTATTTTTTTGTTTTTGTTTTTGTTTTTGTTTTTGGGCCACACCCGGCAGTGCTCAGGGGTTACTCCTGGCTATCTGTTCAGAAATAGCTCCTGGCAGACACAGGGGACCATATGGGAAGCCGGGATTTGAACCAACCACCTTAGGTCCTGGGTCGGCTGCTTGCAAAGCAAACACCGCTGTGTTATCTCTCCGGCCCCCCTCCTTTTTTATTTTTAACATCTATTTCTTCATATGTCAGTTCCTTAAACTTGCTTTTGAAAAATCAGTGGATTCAAAATTTCAATGCCTTTCTATCACTGTAGAATCTTCAAGCTAGATAACAGAAATACATAGAGGAAACTTTGCATCTAATTAATAAGATGACAACAAATTTCCTTTATGTTCTTTATGGTTATGTCTAGTTTTAGTCTGTATATTTTCTGCTCTTTTTTTTTTGTTTTTGTTTTTGGATCACACCCAGCCGCTCAGGGGTTACTCTTGGCTCTACATTTAGAAATCGCTCCTGGCAGGCTTGGGGGACCATACAGGATGCTGGGATTCGAACCACCGACCTTCTGCATGCAAGGCAAACTCTTTTACTTTCATTCTATCTCTCCAGTCCCATATTTTCTGCTCTTAATGTCCTTCGGTTTCCTAGTCTATCAGACAGCTCACCTCTGGGGGGTTGAAATAGATGGTGAAGCAAAGCCCTTCACGATCCCTTTTCTTTTCTCCCTGATGAACTTACAAGTAATTGGCAATAACTTAGTCTGAGGAATTTTTTAATTATTAAAAAAAGAGAGGAGAGTAACAGATTGCTTTGAATTTATCTATTCTCTGAAGAAATTAGTCTAACTGTTTTATCTCTATGTAGCCAATCTGGAGAGTCCCATAGAGAGCTTTAAACAGTTTGAAATGCTGTTGAATAATTGTTTCAGTGACTATTTTACAGTGAAACTAAAGTAGATATGCAAGAATTCTCACTGAGAAAAGGGACAGAAAGCAATGCCAGGATATTAGGGAGGAGATTTAAAGAATGACAATTCTATTTACTTTTTCAGAAGTTAGTGTCAGAGAGATATAACTAAAATAACACTCAGAATGAATAACTATGGACTAATATGCAGGTCAATCTATCAGTAAATCTACTCATGAAGGTATTTGTAAATGTGCACATAGACATCATAGTTTATTGATTTGACATCAATATCAAATTATCAAATATAATTATTTTTAATGTACACATATTCATTTTTAACATGAATATAGTAATCCAATTTACTTTATTAAAGCAGAAGAGAAATGAACATGAGTGATTTTTTTATAATAATAATTTTTATTTTAACCAAAGTGGATTACATATCTTTCACAGTAATATTTTAGGTACATATTAACATTGAATCAGGGAAATTTCCATCACCAAAGTTGTCCTTCCTCTACCCCCGTTCCCAGTTTGTATCCTATCTCCCCCTCCCTTACACCCTGGGCTGCTAGTATAAGTGGTCCCCTCTGTGTCTAACTTGTAGATTGGGTATCAATTCTTTTGTTGTTGGCTTTGGGTTCGCTGTTTAAGTCCAATCATTTTTGTTACTACTAAGTGATCATACAACTGTTTGGTCTTGGTACCCTCAGTTATTTACCTCTCAATTTGAGAGGCGGAACTAGATGGTTCAAGATATGTGGTTTTGTTTAAAAACAAAACAAAACAACAAAAGCAATAAAATGGGGTAAAAATCAATTAAGCCAAAAATGGGCAGAGTCCTTAGAGGCTCTCAACATAAGTTTGAGAGAAGAAAGGGTAAGAGGGGTGGGAAGGAGGGAGATTTGGGACATTGGTGATGGGAATGTTACACTGGTGATGGGTGGTGTTTTTTACATGATTGAAACCCAAACACAATCGTGTATGTAATAAAGTTATTTAAATAAAAAAATTAAAAAAGAAAGGGTAAGAGGAGAAGCACACAACAATACAAAAAGAAATATCAAACAAAAAATTCAATGAGCACTACAGCAATAAAGACAAGCACCACATAATAACCAAGGTCCTGAAATAAAAACAAAACAGAGAGAAAAAATGGAAACAACAACAACAACAATAATATCAAAACCGAAAATGAATAAATAAATAAATAAATAAGAAAAGATTATTTTGTGTGTTTTTTCCCTGCATAGGCACAGTAAATATTGGAGACACTAGAA
Organism: Suncus etruscus; assembly: GCF_024139225.1. Classification (NCBI taxonomy): domain Eukaryota; kingdom Metazoa; phylum Chordata; class Mammalia; order Eulipotyphla; family Soricidae; genus Suncus; species Suncus etruscus. The sequence continues at coordinate 127,536,679 of NC_064850.1, read as the reverse complement.
AGGAATTCCCTTGGCCTAAGAGATACAAGGTTTCTCCACTCTTGAAGCATACTGTCATGGAAATAACTACAGACTCCTTGCATGTTCTTTTACTCTCCCCAGGTGCTTTTGTGGTGTATGGAAGACTTCTGCTCCATCATGGATGATGAAATCAGACCTCTGTATCTAGAGATCTTGGTATCTGCACAGGTCAAGGAATGGAGCTTATGATGAAGTCTTTCTTTGCGGTTCTAGAAGTTCTGTTCCTTCACTGTCGTTTTAATCAGTCTTCTGTATTTGGTGGTCTTGGTCATTGTGCTGATCCTAGGATGAAGCCTGGGATAGTCTTTCATTATGGTTCCAGAAAACCTGTTCAGTTGCAGTTGTCTCAGTCAGGCCTCTGGAATTAGAGATCTTGGTTGTTGTACAGATCTTAGGTCAAAACCTAGACTAGGGCTTTTATATTGGTCCCAGGATACATTCTGCCCAGTCATGGTTGTCACCGTCAGCCATCTGTAAATGGAGATCTTAGCTTTGCACAGATCAAAGGATGACAAGTATTCTGATTTTGTCTTATCATTAGATGGTGAGGTAAGACAACCTGCTCTTAGATAAAATTGTTACCATTTCCTCATTGTCAAGCTATCATATCAAAACTGGCATATGTTGGTGCCAGAGCAGCATTAAGAATGTCCCAGAGGGGGTTTGGTTCCTGGAGCTGTTGTGGAGAACTGTGTCATTTATATGTCTGGGATCCAGGGTTTAAGGTTGGATGGTCGGTGTCTAATCACCTGGGTCTAAGTTGGGTTCACATGACATATGTTCAAGGTGGGAGGTGCCCCTGATTTGTAAAAAGTATGAGTTCTTATCCCTAGTAGATAAGAACTTGTTTTTATACATAAGATTTCCCCCCTTTTTTAGTATGCTTTTGCAGGAAGAAATGGTGCTACATTATTTTGCTGGTGCATTTGGAGGTGGAAAGAGAAGAAAACAGAAACAAGAAAAAAATAAAAAATATATATTCATATATATATATAGAGAAAAAAAATTTATTTATTTATTTTTTATTTTTTTTTGTGTGGTTTTTGGGTCACACCCGGCAGTGCTCAGGGGTTATTCCTGGCTCCAGGCTCAGAAATTGCTCCTAGCAGGCACGGGGGACCATATGGGACGCCAGGATTCAAACCAATGACCTCCTGCATGAAAGGCAAACACCTTACCTCCATGCTATCTCTCCAGCCTGAGAAAAAAATTTTAAAATGAATTAAAAAAAGTAATTAAAGGAACAAAGTGTTGTAGGAGACTACCTTACAATTGGGAAAAAACAGGTTAAGAGGTAGTATGTAGATCTTAAACTTATGAAGGAAGTATAGGCTTTCCCATTGTCTTTTGAGATTTTCTTGTGCGGTGTGGGATGCAGGGCGCATTTTCATCACACACCCTGGTCTTCTTGAGATTGAGAAAAGATTTGCAGCAGAGAGGTCTTGGGTAGAGTTCTTGTGGTGGGGATCCTTCTGAAACTGAGCCTGGTATCAAACAACAGCCCATGTTAGGGAGAGGTGAGAAGGAGGGCCACACAGCATGAAACAGCAGGGGTGTTGGTTGTAGTTACTTGCCAGGGACGAGGTGTGGGTCTGAGTGGGTGTCCCTTCGCTTGGGTGTTGGGTAATGGCTTATTGGGGTAGGAGGTCAGTCTTGATGCCTAATGGTTTAAGAACTGAGGGCGAAGAGTTTTAATAAGGTGGGAAATTGGGTTGGGATTGGGGTGTGAAGGGATAGTTTAGCTTTTTTAATAAATTATCTTTATTTAAACACTGTGATTACAAATATAATTGTAGTTGTATGATTACAGTCATGTAAAGAACACCCCCCCTTCACCAGTGCAGGATTCCCACCACCAATTTTCTGGATCTACCTACTCCCCACCCCACCCACACCTGTACTCAAGACAGGCTTTCTTTTTCCCTCATTTATTCACATTGTTATGATAGTTTTCAGTGTAGTTATTATTATTATTATTATTATTATTTTGGTTTTTGGGCCACACCCAGCGTTGCTCAGGGGTTACTCCTAGCTGTCTGCTCAGAAATAGCTCCTCACAGGCATGGGGGACCATATGGAACACCAGGATTCGAACCAACCACCTTTGGTCCTGGATCGGCTGCTTGCAAGGCAAATGCCGCTGTGCTATCTCTCCGGGCCCCATTGTAGTTATTTCTCTAACTGCACTTATCACTCTATGTGGTGAGCTTCATGTCATGAGCTGCACCTACATGAGAAGATTGTGGAAAATAAGGGTTGGGACTGAGGCAGTAAAATATTAAAAATGAGATTTGTAGGGCAGTATCAAGTTCACAATACAAGATGGATATTATGGATATATAAAATATATGCATACAATACTATCAATAGGAAAACAAAAAGAAAAAATTTCCAGTGACTGTCCCAACATAAACCAGTGCTAGAACGGCCCGCCCTCCTCCCAAAGCGCATTCCCATTAGTGTAGGGAGAGGTAGAGGGAAAGCCTGTTGACCCCTACAGAGTCCACCTAGACCAGTGCCCAGGGAAGGACTGGAGTCAGGGGAAAAAGACAAGGACGGCTGGGGGCTTGCCAAGCCTCACAGCACTCCCCAGGCTAGGGAGAAGGGCTCCAGTATGGGGCCTCCCCAACCCTATACCTGGCAAAAGCTGGTCTCCAGAATCAAAGAGGAAACCAGAAGCCAGATGTCTGCCTGCCCTCCTCCCAATGCACCTCCCCCCTGGAGTACGGAGGGAGGGGGGAAGCCTCAGGACCCTTCAGAGTCCACCTGAACCCACTTCTGGCCACCTGAGTCGGCACCCAGGGAGGGCCTGGAGTCCAGGGGAAAAAGAGGGGGTAGGCTATGGGGCCTGCCAAGCCTCCCAACATTCCTCAGCCTAGGGAGAAAGCCCCTGGCATGGGGTCTCCCCAAATCCTGTGCCTGGCAACAGTTGCATAAGCTCAGTTTTTCTGACTTGTTAGTTCAGTGTGAAAATTTCTAATTTCAGTTGACAAATCCTCTTGATGCTTAATTGTGCTCCAGTCAAGTCTATCGGTGCTTTTTTTGATCTCCCTGAACATTTTCCATAATTCTACTCAAACTTCTTATTTGAGAGGATATCTAGCTGTTTCCTACTTTTTAGATTATTAGAGGAACCATCTTGATTTCTGTAAATATGGGGTGTACTGAAAAATTACTTCATTGGTAAGGCTGTAGATTGCTTCTTACAATGTGAAGAAATAGAATTCAGGGGTTACAAGATAAGCGTAGCCTGCGGAGCAAAGCGGAGAGCATGGCAGAGAGCATGGCCTCCGTTCTTTATAAGTCTCTGGGTACCCAATCATACGGCAGGAATTGGCCCCACATTCATTGGGTGGGGACATCTTACTGGGTGTGGGTCCTGGAGAGATTATAGTTTTTGGTGTGTCTAGGCTGGCTCAGCAGAAAAGAGTGATAGTTGGATTTTTGAAGGAGGAGAGAGAATAGTATCTGAGAGGGGCTATATACACTATAAGCCTGGGTTGTTTACAATTTAGGTTTGACTTTCATGGAGGAGTCTATGTGTGCTCATGCCCACATAGAAACATACAATAGTTAGCTTAGGTGTAGCTTAAGAAAAAGAGGAGGGGAGAGCAAGAAATAAGATGAGAATAGAAAAATAGGTAAATATAGTACAAGTAAGGTAAAGAAATTAATAGATCAACTAAGAGAGATTGGGCCTGTGTCGAAGTTGGGAGGTTTTCTCAATTTCTAGGGATTTAGTTAGAGATGGGATTGGGCCTCCCTAAATGAGGGTTTCAGGATTAGGTGATGACTGAAGCAATTTTGGATATATATAGGTTTCGCATCAAACATGAGTGATTTTTTTTTGTTTTTGGGTCACACCCGACAGTGCTCAGGGGTTACTCCTGGCTGTATGCTCAGAAATTGCCCCCGGCAGGCACAGAGGAGCTTATGGGATGCCGGGATTTGAACCATCTGCTTCTGTATGGAAGGCAAACGCCTTATCGCCATGCTATCTCGCCAGCCCCAACATGAGTGATTTTTAAAAGGCATTTGCAATTATTCTATTCAGGAGACTTAAAAAATATTTCATTGTTTCATAGGAGCAGGCAAAGAACAGATTTGTTGAAAGCAACATGCTTTCTTTCAAGGCAGTTTGGTGATTAACTGATAATCACACTCTCAAAGGGGTAGAAAAGTCATCCTTCTTTTGAATCCTTCCACCTCTCTTCTCAACTCCTATGAGCCCTCACCAGGCAGTCTGAGAACTCAAGAATGTCCCTGTGAAGGATCTCCCTCCCTCCATCGCTCCCTTCCTCCCTCTCTCCTTCCCTCCCTCCACCTCCCAGCCTCTCTCCCTCCCTCTCTCTTTCTCTTTTTCCCTTTCTTCCCCTTACTTCCTTCTTCCCTCCCTCCCTTTCTCCTCCCTCCCTCCTCCCACCCTCTATCCCTCTCTTCCTCCCTTTCTCTTTCTCCCTTTCTTCTCCCTTACTTCCTCCTCCCTCCCTCCCTCCCTTCCTCCCTCACTCCCTTCCCTCCCTTCCTCCCTCACTCCCTTCCCTCCCTTCCTCCCTCACTCCCTTCCCTCCCTTCCCTTCCCCATTCCCTTTCCTCCCTTCCCTATCCTCCCTTCCCTTTTCCTCCCTTCCTCCTCCCTCTATTCCTTCCATTTTTCTCCCTCCATCCTTCCCTCTTTCGTTCCTTCCCTCCTTCCCTTCCTCCTTCTTTCCTTCCTTCCTTTCTTCCTTCCTTCTTTCCCTCCTTCCCTTCCTCCTTCCTTCCTTCCTTTCTTCTCCGTTCCTTCCTTCCTTCGTTCCTTCCTTCCTTCTTTACTTCCTTCCCTCCCTCTCTCCCTTCCCCCCTCCCTTCCTCCCTTCCTCCCAGGCTTCGAGAGAGCTCGAGTGGAAAATGCCAGAAGTCTAACAGCAGGTGCAAGTTCTTCTGGGAACAAACCAGCCTGCATGGCCTGACGCTGAAGAACACAGAAGAATCAAATGGCTAAACCTCCAACAATGGTTGACCCTCTTGGTGTGGAATCTACCCCAGCAAGCAACCCATCTCTGAGCCCTGCAGAAGGCACATGTGGGCAGAGCTGGGGCTCTGGGGAAGCTGTTCCTGATCTTCACTTGTCCTTATGGGCACACCTTTGGTAGGCCAGGGCCCTAGAGATGAACTTAGTTATCTAGGGTTCCAAATCGCTTTGTTCTCAGAGTAGTTGTGTGATACAGCCGTGACACTCACATGATCACAAAAATAAATTTGGTGATTTGGTGCTGTATTTTCTTTTCTAGCTCCATTAACTCTAGTAGTTGACTTTATACTCTGTAAAAGGGAGAAATAAAAATCAGAAGCAGTGAGTATATTATTACCTAAGTGGATGCCAACCAGATCCAAATGCCACCAACCGTGGTGGAGGTTAAAGGAACAAAGGGGCAGATTTCACACTGATGTCTACGTAAGTCAAGGCGAGTTAAGCATTTTGCTGAAATCTTAAAGGGCTGGGCTCCATGGCACTAAGCTTAAATAACATGGACGCTTGGAGCATAGCTTTGTCTTAATACAGAGAAAATGACGACACTATTTTCCAAGTAGCGAGCAAATCACTCCTGAAAGTGTGTGTTCCAGAGTGGCATTGATTAATGAAAGCAAAATTATTTAGGAATATTTACTGGAAAAATGAAGGCTTTGGATTTCCACCTTCAGACTGTCCTTGTTCTTCTCATGGGTTGATACTATATCAGGGGGTTAGCCGAGACTATCATATAACACAGGAGTCTTTTGCTTTAACAAAATGTATGGATATTTTTTGGGGGGCCACACCCAGTGACACTCAGGGGTTACTCCTGGCTATGCACTCAGAAATCACTCCTGGCTTGAGGGACCATATGGGACACCAGGGGATCAAACCGCGTTCTGTCCTAGGTTAGTGCATGCAAGTCAAATGCCCTTTCACTTGTGCCACTGCTCTGGCCTCAAAATGTATGGATATTTTCAGCATGTTTTGTTCATTTAGAGTTTAGAGTGATTGGATGTCTTACCAAAATGTTTCCTCAAAGTTTTTCTTTGTTTCTCCTTTCTTAATATTGACTTTAAACATTACAGCTTCTATTTTGAAATTCCAAAAACAAAATTAAACAATGAATAACAAGATGTCATGCATCATATGGGACACCATAAAATTAGGGGTTCCTTAGAGTGGGAGCAATTTTCTTGTAAGGACTATACATCTGCTTTTGGTGCAGTTCTTCAGATCAGAAGTTACAGATCTCCTCTCAAGACCTGCAAATTTCTGCCAGAAAGTTAATAAGCAAATATGTTTCACAAAGGTTTACAATTCAATAGGGACATTATTAAACAGGTAAAAGAAGAATTGCATTTCTAAGTGGAAGCCATGACAACCTAAAGCCAGAACTGTTTTTTAAAGCAACCACTGCAATAAATTCCTTTTGAACATAAATATTCTTGACTGAGTTTGTGAAAGAGCACATGGCAGAAATCTGGCTGGGAAGTACCCAGGAGCACTGAGACACTGGTGTGGGCACTGGATGGACAAGGGCTAATCTTGGACAGTGTATTTTGGGAGATCTGTGGGGCTGCACACACATTATCAGAGCATGGAGAATGAGAACTCATAGCCATTCACATAACAGGAAGCTGTGGGAACAGGTTAGTGAGACCCAACTCTCTTCTCAGAAGCACTTACTCAAACTCTTACCAAGCCCTCCTTTGAAGGATGACATTGCTTAGCACATGCCTTGAACAGATGAGATGGGCCTGCTATACTTTTCAAAGATGTTGTTGTGGTTCTTGAACCATGTTTAATTTTTCCAACAGAAAATGAACAATCACAGGAGTAAGGCCTTGGTCTAGTTAACCTGTTGTAGTCACTTTGAGAAGCATCTGCACAAGCAAGTACTTAAAAATCTGTCTCCAAACCATGCAGAATTTGATAAAGTTGGGAATTGATTCAAGTTCCTTCTGGAGAAGCCTTTGGGACAAGGAGAGGATGATGATGATGAGGTCCTGTTTAGTTATGATACACATTGTAGCTCAAAGGGTTCCAATTTTTATAGAAATGTGCTTTTGGTTGTGAAAATCATATATGTGAAAATGATATATCAAGAATTTTAATGCTTATTTCTGAGGATGCACTGGAAATAAATTGCCAATAATAACCTTGGGAAAGTATCACTTTGGAAGGAGATGGAGCACTTGTTAGACTGAAAGTTGGCTTCACCAAGTTCATGGGTATAAAATGACACCCAGCTATTACCCAAAACAAACGCAGCTTTCTAATTTCCTCTTTCTTTTTCACCTATACCTTTGATATGCAAAAGTTCACCTGGATTTCACTGGACTCTTCCCTGCCAGTTAAATTTGTACTGGTGAAATAAAGAGGTTTCAGTTTAGTTTGGTGCTAAGGGTGAGACCAAGAGGCAAGACACAAACTGACTTCATGATTTTCTTCACTTCTACCTGCTTCAGACCCATCTGTCTGGAGTTGGAAATACACGGGGAGTGATTTTACATATGGGACAGAATTTGGGCAGGGAAACAAAGATGTCTTGATTTACACCATCAGCCAGACTAGGCCCATAGCTGGGCAAAGCTCCTGAAGTGATTGTCAGGTCTTTCAAGAACCTTCTGTAGAGGTGCTGCAGGCATGCATCTCTTCACTGGGTTGTCATTCTGTGCATCAAGAACAAAAATGACAGTGGGGTGACAGTGCAGCCTGGGTATGAGGAAGTATGGTTAAGGCAAGTTGGGGGAGCTTATTTCCCTGAAGTTGTGGGGGGGGTTGTGGCTGTGCAGTTTAAGCATCACACATTGAATAGAGACTGGGATTCCTCCCGGTGACAGGCTAGGATGTAGAGTTCTAATGAGCAACTATAGGACAATGTCCCTTAACTCTACTCTGGAAGAGAGATGGGGTCGGCCACTCCAAGGCTGCCACTGGGTAGATTACAAAGAACCCCCAATGAAGTTCTTCATCCCTCATTTCCAGATGCTCAGGAGGCTTTTTGAAAAGGGAACCATGAGGATTTACAGGAGCTTCCGTTTCCATCTCTGTGTTCTTATGTTCAGAGTCACTTCTGGCTGTTCTCAGAGGACCCTCAGTGGGGCTGAATCAATTTGGGTTGGCCATATACACCCTGAACTATCTCCATGGCCCCTGAAATCTCTCTGGCTCTAGAAGAGTCTGTAAAGATGAAGTTGTCTTTATGTTTGAGTGGACTGGAAGAGCAGAGAAGACAAGTTGGCTCTCAATCACTACATTTTCCAAATGGGTAGTTTTTGGACTGGCTGTCAATGATTCTGACTTTGGTTGATTTTAGATTCTTCATTAGAAATGACAGTATCTGCTTTGAGAACAGAGGAGGGAAAAGTCTATTGGAACAATCTGAATGAAAGAAGGAATCCAATATTTCTGGCTGGAAACATGGATGTCTCCAAAAGCTTATACTTGTTAAAAAGATTACATTAATGACACTAGTCAGGGGATTTGCAAAAGTTAAGAAGGATATTAGCAGAAAAAATCACAGAGAAATACAAAGGTGATAAAAGTAGATGGTGATAAATAGGTGAAAAAGACAAAATATAATTAATATGATTAGCTTCGGAAATCTTGAGAGAATAAATACTGAGCTCAAGCAGGTTGAAATCTGTGAGGTCTAGTGAATGCTGAGTCCTCTGGGATGAGGGGTCGACTTCAGGCCAGAGTCTGGGCTTACATGCTGGGGATGAGCTTCCACATTAACGCCTGTAGTCAGGTTCTGGCTAATGAACAAATAAGGCAACTTCAGATGCTTTGCTTAGTGCTTTGAGCACTAGGAACCAATGCCTTGGTGGGCTATAACATTGCAGTGTAAAAACTAGCTGGTTGGAGGAGGGAGAGAGAAAGAGAGAGAGAGAGAGAGAGAGAGAGAGAGAGAGAGAGAGAGAGAGAGAGAGAAAGAGAGAGAGAGAGAGAAGACAGACACACAGAGAGAAGACAGACACACACACACAGAGGGAGAGAGTGAGCGAGCACAGGAGTTAAAGTACTTAAATTGTATATGGTCAAACCTATTTCAATCCCCTGCACTGCATCTGATCTATGAGCATAGTGCTGGGAGTAAGACTTTAGTACTTTCTCCCCTGCCAATCTCCCCAAAATTAGCCATTTTCACAGAATGATATTGATATTTGGTGTATCATAGGAGACTGCAGATATTTTTATTTTTTTATATAACATAAAAGAAGGGGGAAATATTCAGTAGTATTACTTCTTGTTTTTTTTTGGCCCACATCTGTTTGATGCTTATGGGTTACTCATGGCTAAGTGCTCAGAAATTGCCCCTGGCTTGGGGGAACCATATGGGACGCCGGGGGATCGAACCTTCCTTGACTAGCGCTTGCAAGGCAGACACCTTACCTCTAGCGCCACCTTGCCGGCCCCAAGATCATTTCTAGTTTTAACTCATTTAAACGTTGGTGCTAGTTGTTCAGCATATAAATCTACCAGTTCAAAATGGTGCTGTTTTCTTTTTGTTAGTTTTTTTGTTTTTTGTTAGTTTTTGGGTCACACCCAGCAGTGCTCCTGGCTCTGTGCTCAGAAATCACTCATTCCTCTGACAGATCAGGACAAGTCTTGAATGAGAAGGGGAGGAAGCTCTTGGTAATAGTCGTCCCCACATGATCTGCTCAGCACTCACTATTCATTTTCTGTTCGAGTTTGGTTTTGTCTTTGGACCACATCTGGCAGTGCTGAAGACTCACTCCTTGTTTTGTGCGCAGGGATCACGCCTGGAAGCCCCGACTGTGATGGTTTTGGGGCTGGAGTAAACCCTGTGCTGTGGCTGAATAGTAGGTGTTTCTAAGGATGGGCTGCATTTCTGTATCATTGCACACTTGCAGGCTCAAGACTGTCTTGATTGTGTATTTAGTTGCCTTCCTCCATTGTTTGACATTTGAACTCTTCTGAGAGCCAGATGAGATGGTTCATGGGGGCTGAGCATGAACTTGGTTTTGAAGTTCTGGAGTTCTTTCACAATGGCATTTGAATTCTGCAGGTCGGAGAGGAAGTTCAGGATAAGAGACTCACGCAACAGCCATGCACTATGGGGCGAAGATCATAAGGCTGCCTCCAGAGGAAGGAATTGGGCCCTTTATCTGAGGGGTCTCATGAAGAGGCTAACAGAGGTTAGCTGTCACTTGAATGCTTTGTTGCATCTAAACTTATTCAGTGCACACAATCAGTCTGAGTTGGTGGGGACCTGGAGGTTCATCCTGCAAACAGGAAACACTCCCACCCAAACTGGCAAGCAGCGGGAATCCCCAACAAACATAAAACCTCGAGGGTCTTGACTGAGAAACAATGTCACTTAGAATTCCCTGTGAGAGCTTGGTTCCGAAAGAGTGACCAAGAGGATTGGCAAGATACACTACAGTAGGGCGCTCTCCTTGCAGCCAATCAGCCTGCTTCATCCCAGCACCGTAGGTCCCCTGAGTAACTATCAGGACTGATCCCTGAGCACAGAACCAGGAATAAACCCTGAGCATCTCTCTGCGTGTGGCCCTTTCCCAAATAAATGAGTTAAGAAAATACCCTTATTTTGGAACCTTATTGTGGTAGCTGATTCTGGTGTGAGACTTGTTTTCAGCATTTGGAGTTTTGGACACCATCAATCTGAGCTCATGCTATATAGGAGGCCTGGATTGGGTCCTTCAGGGTTGAGACTATTCTAGGAATGACCAGCACTTGTGATTTCAGCAGGAAACCTGCTCCAGGTTAAAATACACACTCTGGAGCCATTTCGAGGGGGGCATGGCTCCTTCCAGACCACCAGCCTTTCCAGGGGACTAAAGTCAGTCCTACTGAGGTCTGAGAATTAATCATGGTTTTGAAGTTCCCAGGAGAGAATCTGCAGGCACGGACCCCGCTCCCCTCGTTCCTCTAAGTACAATCTTGTTACGGCTTCTGCCAAACAGAGTCAGGAACTTTAATTGCAAGCTTGTGAAGTTTTCTTTGCCGAGTTTTCTGAACCAGAGGATTTGGGATTAATTCAGGGCCAGGTTTGTTCTCTCAGCCATGAACCCCGCTGTCAGGAAACTTAATTACACTTTAAGTGGGATGTAAATGAGTTGTGACATTCACTTGCCCAGTACTGGTGCCCAAACCTCATCCTCGTGGCAGCATTCTCTGGGCTCTAGAATAGTGCAGCCAATTGAGAGTACGGTTTTCACTTCCAGTAGTGTGTTTCTTTAATATTTAAGATTGTGCAGTTGCTGCAGGCTATATTTACATCAACAATTATAAATAGAACTTCTAGGTGCATGGATGTATTTAGACTCTTAGCAAAAAGCTCTCCTTAATATATTCTCAATGATACATTCTCAGTCCTAATGTAAAGAAAAAACTGTTGGAATAATTTCTTTCGTCTAATTTTGTTTGGAAACAAGAACCCAGGAAAGCTTCAAAATCAGCATCTGAGGGTTTATTTTCAGGACAGCCCGAGATTGCTGAGCAGTTGTTGAATGAGGCCACACAGACATGTAAAATGTATCTGATATATATCACCTTGGAAGTTTAGAACCTTAAGTGACCAGAAAAGACCAGTGGTGAGGGCACAGGGTAAATATACACTGGATCCTATCTGGAAGGACCCATGGTTCCAGGAGCCATCAGTGGGGGGGCGGGGGGGGGAGGGCTGAGGTCCTCCCTCAGTTTTTGATGTGCTGCTGAGTTTCTTGGAAAACTCATTATTTCTTTTTTAACATAACTGGTCTCTGTTTCCATCAGGAGACTGACAGTTGCTCACAAGGACATGGGGAGTTAGAAAAAAGCAACAGAAGAGAAATTTCATGTGTCACCTACAAGGTACATTTCATTACCTGCAGGGTTCTGAGTGATGTAACATCCAACCCATCACTGGTCTTACACCCCACCTCACAGATGACCGAAACCAGGACAAGTGGCTTATCCCCTTGAGAGGAAGCCAGACAAGTTGCCCAAAGTCACACAGTGAGAGTGTCAGTCTAAATTTTGACTGCATTGCTCATTGGGGGTCCTTTATTTACCTATAACAAGTGTATCAGAGATTTTTGAGTGATGACATGCAATAAAACAAAGAATTACGAAAGAAAAAAACAAACCAGAAATAAGGATGAGGTCCAATCTTGAAAATGCACATGAGCTTTACATGGTTTGATTGGAGTGAGATCGACCTCAGACAGAATCAGTTATCTCAATCACACAGTTGAGAACTGAATTCAAATAAAGAGAAATCAAATGCTTTGGGTAAATGCCCTCTCTTGTGAGCTGAATAATAATAAGATTAGTGGATGGTGATGGGTTGGAGATTTAGTAGAGTGAGTAAGATATGAGCCTTGCATGTAGCAGACTGGATCCAATCCCTGACACTGCATATGTCTCCTGAGCACTTCCAGGAGTGATCCCTGGGCACAAAACAAGGAGTGAGTCTTCAGCACTGCCAGATGTGGTCCAAAGACAAAACCAAACTCAAACAGAAAAATGAATAGTGAGTGCTGAGCAGATCACGTGGGGACGACTATCACCAAGAGCTTCCTCCCCTTCTCATTCAAGACTTGTCCTGATCTGTCAGAGGAATGACGGATTCTGGATTCTAGTGCTCCCGTTGCTTGACGTCTCTCCTTAGAAGCCACAATCCCATTTTCCTGATGAATATGTCCTGGATTGGAGCAATAATACAGCGAAGACAGCACTCACTTCACATGCTGCCCTGGGTTCCACCACCAGCAGTGCATATGGTCCAGAATGGCTTCTGGCTCTGCATTAGGATATCTTTCCTGAAGGGACTTGGGGGACCAGACTTTCTTACTATCTCCCCCAGCAAGGCAGCCTATTTTACATTATGGTTTACAAAGTAGTTTGCATTTTTCTTGTTTGTTTTTGGATTACACCTGGCAGCACTCAGGGGTTGCTTCTTGTGTGTTCAGGGGACCATGGGATGGAACGTGGGTCAACCACGTGCAAGGCAGATGGCATACAGCTGTGCTATAGCTTTGGTTTCCAAAGGCAGCCTATTTTAAAGGCAATGTCTCTTTTTATCCTTTTTGCTGAAGTATCTGGCTCCCTCCACATGATTTCTTCTCTTTATTTTGGAGAAAGGGGCTAGTGTGGGGGCACTAAGCTGAGAACACAAAGCCTTTGGGCATGTTTCCAAGAGGCTGCTAAGGGAATCAGCTTCTGAGCGGTGGCTGGCCTGCCACAGGCCACAGCTTCACTTGAGCAAGGCCATCAACAAATTGAGACTTGCAAAGATGAGGATTTTTTTTTGGCCACACCCATTTGATGCTCAGGGGTTACTCCTGACTAAGCGCTCAGAAATTGCCCCTGCCTTGGGGGGACCATATGGGACACTGGGGGATCAAACTGCGGTCCTTCCTTGGCTAATGCTTGCAAGGCAGACACCTTACCTCTAGTGCCACCTCACCGGCCCCTAGGATTTTTTTTTAAAAGACCACTCAAAGGTTCACAGTCCCAGCCAAGCACTAGGATGAGAAATCAGTGCAATCGGAGGAAAAAAAAAATAGTTTCAAAGAGTTTGGAAGAAAAGAAAGTACTCCAATAAATCACTTGTCATGGCAGATAATAGAATACTGAATCATTTTCTACCAGCTAGAGTCAAGGGTAAAGATCCGTGCTGGTCTGCAAGCTCAGATATCACTGGCATATGCAACAGAAGGTAGGTCCCACCATTACTGCCGTTTGAGTCTTAGAAACGTTTCTCTCCCCTGGAATTGTTTGTGATTCCTGAAAACTCTTCAGGAATGTTGTCGCTGACTGCCATGAGGAATGCATTCTGTGCCGAATGTGTTGAGACAGCAACACACATAGGAAGACAGAGGAAAGTTCTTTTCCCAGCAAGCATAAAAGGCTGGCAGTCTGCATCATAAGGCAGTGGAAGCATTTTACAGTTGGATTTAAAAAAAGGAGTTTCTAAAAGAAAAGCTGTCTCATTCTAAAAAATGATGGGTTGTAAATACAAGGGCACAGCACTGACACTTCATTTCGAAAACCTTGTCATACAATACCTTGACCTTACTCAGTAATGCCTCCTCACCCACATATGATGCCTCTTTACCCCACTCAGCTGTCAGCCCTGATGCTCATCTTGTGCCATCCAAACCTCTTCATCTCTTTTGGATCTTCCCTTTTCTCATATATTTATTTTTCTGAAAAATTTCAGAGATTTTATCTAAATGATAAAAACTGGAGTCACACATTATTTAAGGAGATGAAATATGTTGCTAGGTTTGATTAAAAAAAGCCTATCTCCAGACAAACTTCTCATCCCTCCTTCTGCACCCTGACCCGATGCCAAAGCCCCTTTATGTTTATATTCTGGTTTGTTCGTCCCTTAGTTGTCATATGGGTATAATCGAAGAAATGCTGTACAGAGAGGCAGATTTATGGACACTATAGTTCTATCTTGATTTTTTCACACAGGTTACAGTTTTCTCAGAAACTCTGGCTCCTGTGCTGTTTTGTGGTTCTCTGCTCTGCTTTGTGTCTAGCCCCAACATTAGAACTGGTCCATGAGCTAGGAAATGGGCACTGAGCAGGTAGCCATAACACCCCTGGGACTGACCCCGACCCTGTTTCTGTGGCCTCAAAACCCAGGTCTCGAGCACAGATTCTCTGCAGCTGCCTGTCTCCTCATGTCTCCTCATACATCAGGCTAGTACATCTCTCTCTGTTTGCCCCCCCTTCAGCCTTTTCAGGCCTCTTTTCCTCTTTAGCCTGTCCTTGTGGGTCTCCACTCTTGACTGCCTCCACACAGCCCCTTTATGCTCTCTCCACTCTGTCCTCAGACCAGCCTTTCAGATGATTTCCTGACTTTCCCTTCATACTTGCTCTTTGGAACCTTTCCTTCCTGCATCAGAATTTTCCAGATTGGTTGCTTCAGGATCGTTTGGGGGAATTTTCCTCCCTCCTCTGGGGCTGGCCATGGAATCTATTTGTGTTGTGTTGTGGTCCCTGGCTCTTTGCTGGGCCAGTGTCCCTGTAAAGTCATCCCTAGGATTGGTGATTTTTTCCACCCACCAGTTGGGAGTTTAGAGATTCATGATGATAACTCTTCTGCATTCTTGGCTCCTGGTAATGAGCTTGCAGTTCCAATGTCACAAAGAAGCCTGACGTTGCTGGGGCTATAGTTACTGAGACTCTGAGGAACATGTGTGGCCTCTGTTCCTTGTTCTGTGCTGAGCTCTTAACCATACCCAAGACTGGGCAGGATTTTGTCCATAGAATTTTGTCACCCTTCATCTTCAAACCTTAGCTATCACTACTGTGTGGTTCCCATAAACTCTTAATTATGACTTTGCTTAACATTCTCCTTGGGCCATATCAGGAGACACAGAGGAGGAACTTGAATCAATAAAGCTAACAAATGAACGATGAGTGGGAGGGGGGACCTGCCACTCAGCGTCATGTGGGGTGAAGGGTGTATCGAAGGTGTCTGGTCATTAAGTAGATGGTGTATCGACACTGCAGTTAGGAATAGACATTCACTTCAGGCTGTGTTCTGCATAAAGTGGTTCTGACAAGTTGACATCACTATCCTCGCAGTATTGTCCTTGAATCTTTAGACACTTGTTTTATCACAGATGACATTACTGCAGGCAAACTGAATTCCTCCTGCACATATTTTAAAGTTGGAAATCCATTCGCTGACTTCACACAATAGCAGTACCTGATTGACAGAGGCCACATCTGTACTTAGAAGGAAATTCCAGGGAAGACCAAGCATAAAGGGATTTGGAGAAAAATTAAAATAGAAATCAGACCAGATTTCTCCATTGGCATGGGTCCACTGTGGTCTTGAGTGTAAAACTTCTGGAACATTCAGTCACTTTTTTTTTTTAAGGTTCCACATTTGGAGATTTTAAGGATCTGAGCAGCAAATATAATGGTTTTTCTCAAAAATCAATAACTTGGCCAGAAATGAAAGTAAAATGTAAAAAAAATATATCTCATCTCTTTTTCACCAGAACATCAAAAAGGAAAAAATAAAAACACAACAACAAACCAAAGCAAATCAAAAAACCCAACAAAACCCAACAGAATCATTCCCAGAAGCTCAGAGAAGCCTTAGTTAAGATGAGTGGAAAATTTATAGCAATGTTATAGTTTAGTGTTATAATGAGCAAAAGTTGGAAAAGCAGTTTGTCATAATAACATTTTATCCAAGAAAACTGCAAGCCTTTTGATCTCTTTTAAACATCTTCTCTAAAGAGATAAACTGGACCCAACATACGGGTGTCTTCACTAATTTAGAGGCTCGATAAAGGCACCTTCCTTGTTTGCCACTTAGCCTGGAGGTTCTGAACCTACACATGGAAACAAGCACAGACAGAGGCGCAAACATAGGGAACCTACCCTACAGATGCTCAGCTGTCTGCGTCCCTGCCACTGCCTGTTTTTTTGTATCCTTGGAACTATGAAAGAAATTCATGAACCACTGCTGATTGCTCATATATATATTTTTTATTATTCTCTTTGGTTAAATAGTGTGTATTACAGTAGTAATATGGTAGTGATTACTACCCTCACTTAAAGTCACAGTAAAATCTTTGTTACAGAGCCCCACCTGGGGGTGTTCAGGAACCCCTAAACATTGCTGGTGGGTCACTCATGGAAGTGCTTGGAGACCATGAGGTGCTGGGAATGGAGCCCCAGCCTCACACATGTAGAGTGGGCCCTTCAGTTCTTCAGTTGTCTTTCAGATAGATAGTACAGTTAAAAAAATGTATTGCAACAGGAGACTATGGTTATAATTCCCAAAGACAAGAGAGACTAGGGTCAGGAAGACCAGTACATAGGAAGAAGCTTGTCAAAGAGTTTGGGATGCAGTGAAGGCAGGGAAGGGAGCACCCTGACAATGAGAGTTGGAACTGATCACTCTGGACAAGAACTGGGTGCTGAAAGGAGGGAAAGTGATATGCATGGTATCTCTTCAGTAACAATAGTATAAATCACAGTGTCTAAAGGGGAATAAGAGAGTGAGAGAGAGAGAGAGAGAGAGAGAGAGAGAGAGAGAGAAGGCAGAGGGAAACAGGTACATTAGTAGTGGGGAATGTGCACTAGTAAGGGTGTGGAACATTGCATGACTGAAATTCCATCATGAACAAACTTTGTAACTGTCTCATGGTGACTCAACTAAATAACTAATTTTATTAAAATATTTGTTTCTCACACACAAAGAGACAGAGACACACATACACAGAGAACAGCCAGTTTAAGGGACAAGCTGACTTTGTACAACGATGTTCACAGACACACAAATCCTAAAAAAATAAGAAAACTGGCCAGTGTCACAGACCTATCATTTATCATACAGTGAGAAAGCTGAGTAAGAAGGAATAGTAATTTCATTCTAATGCTTCCCTAACTCAAAAGTCATTTTCTATTAAAAAGTTTTTTTTTATGTATTCATAATCATTTCCATGAAATTAACAAATTCTTTAATCCCTCAACTTTTAATTTTCTCTGTTCTAGTTGATCACTTTTGTGGTTGTGATGCAGCCAGAGCTCAGAGTAAATATCCCTTCCATATAATTAATCTGCAGACATATGGCAGGAGAGAGACAGGCCAGGGAGCCCAGCATGGGCCTCAGGAATAGGCAGCCTCTCAGAGTCCTGGTAAATTCACACCAGCCTCCGTAGGAACTGAGAATTCATACCATCCCCACCTGCTATGTCCTCCTCCTGCTTCCTCTGAACTGCTGGAATTTAGGATTACTTATTCTCCTTCTCAGAGGTGAATTGAATCTCTTGTACTTGAATGATGTGGTTCATTCTTGTGGACCATCTCGCTGGATCTCTTGCTACAGAGCAAGACTGCATCCTGATTGATATTCAGGCACATTTTAAAATTTAGAATTAGGAGCAGAGGGTCAGTTGAAGAGACTGTCACTTGTCAAGGTGGCCACCAAGGATAAAAAGAATTACCATGGCAGTCTCTGTGGGTAAGTTGAGCTCAAAACCTAAGTCTCCATGAAATTTCAAGCAACGGCACAGGGAACAAATGCTCTGAGCATCATGAAAATGAACTGGTTGAAAATCAACTAAGAGAGCAGTGGGAAGGATGAGAGTTTAAAACAGGGAAGAAGTGGATGCACTTTGCGGAGAGGATAGGAAGAAGTGAAAAGTCAACAGTGTTGACCAAGGATTAGTCATGGTGTTGGCAGAGGACTGGAAATGCCACTGCCCAGTACCAGGATGCCCCTGTTAGGCTCTGTGGTCAATGCAGGTGAATTTACCTTCACTCAGGGGCAGTGCTCTCTTGGTTTTTCTGTGTATTTTATGGCCTCAGCACATTTTTATGAGTCCTCTTTTATGACTTTGTACAGAGGTGAACAAAGGTCCCAGCCATGTGTTGAAAGTAATAAAGAGAAGCAACGATATCAGTAAAGAATGAAGTCTCTTTAAAGGCATCTTCAAGAAGGAAATATCACTGTACAAACAAGTAGAAACAGATAAACAAATGGGACTATATTAAATTTAGAAGCTTCTGCACCTTAACGGAACTAGTGACTAGGATTATAAGGACACCCACAGACTGGGAGAAACTATTCACCCAATACCCTTCAGATAAGGGGCTAATATATATATATATATATAAGGTACTTACAGAACCTAACAAGAAAAATATCTAACCCCATCAAAAAAAGGGGAGAAAAGAGGCTGGAGCGGTGGCACAAGTGGCGGGGTGTTTGCCTTGCACGTGGCTAACTAGGACAGACTGCGGTTTGCCTCAGCATCCTATATTGTCCCCCCAAGCCAGGAGTGATTTCTGAGTGCATAGCCAGGAGTGACCCATGAGCATTGCCAGGTGTGGCCCAAAAAGCAACAAAAAAGGGGGGGGGAGAAGAAATGAACAGACACTTCCTCAAAGAAGAAATGGCAAAAGACACATGAAAAAATGATATATATCACTAATCATCAGAGAAAGGCAAATCAAAACAACAATAAGGTACCATCTCATGCCGCAGATTGGTACACATCACACACACACACACACACACACACACACACACACACACAGAAGCAAACAAAAGAAAAAAACAAGAACAATCAGTGCTAGCAGGGATACAGGGAGAAAGGAACTCTCATTCACGGCTGGTGGGAATGCTGTTTAGTCCAGCTTTTATGAAAAACAATATGAAGATTTCTCAAAAAACTGGAAATTGAGCTCCTATCTGATCCAGCTATACTACTTCTAGGGATATGCCCTAGGAACACTAAAAACAATACAAAATGCTTTCTCCATGCCTATATTTATTGTAGCCCTATTTACAGTAGCCAGAACCTGGAAACAACCCAAATGCCTGACAACAGATGAGTGACTAAAGAAACTGGTACATATACACAATGGAATACTATGCATTCATCAGGAAAATGAAGTCATAAAATTTTCCTATACATGGATGGACATGGAAACTATTATGCTGAGTGAAGTAAGTCAGAGGTAGAGAGATAGAAACAGAATAGTCTCACTCATCTATGTGATTTAAGAAAATTTTATTGTAATAATACCTAGAGAAAATATAGATGACAGCTGGAAGAATTGGCCACAATATGAAGCTTACCACAAAGAGTGGTGAGTGCACTTAGAGAAATAACTACCCTGACAACTCTCATGACAACATAGTGAGGGAAAGAAACAAAATGCCTGTTTCTAAAACAGGCAGGGGGTAGGAGAAGAGAGAGATGGGAGGTACTGATGTTGGTAAGGTTGCACTGGTGATGAAGGTTTTCTTTTTTATAACTGTAACCCAACTACAAACATGTTTGTACCTATGGTGCTTAAGTAAAGATATTATAAAAAAAGATATTAGTCTTACCTGTACCTAATCATCTTAAGTACACACCCTGTTTTAACATCCAGAGCACATACCCTGCTTTCCCTAATACCTTTACCATATCTTCCCTAACACAGAGAACACACACCCTATTGTAATCCCCTCTCACATCCTACCCAATTGGCTGATACAGAGTCCACATTACTCTCTCCAATAAAAATATCCATTTCCCGCTTGAACTGAGTTACTCTCACAAAGTGGCTGGTGGATGCTTCTTTGTGGGTGCTCTACTTGCCTGAGATCCAACCTTACCAGTGACTTTTACATTCAGCGACTCTGACCTCACCGTGTGTCTTCTACATCTTGGTATGTGACCTTACCAGCCTCATTTACATTTTTTACATATTTACATCTAACTTGTTACAGCCAGAGAGCAGCTTTCAGGGGAGTAGCGAGAAGCCCCAGGAGCAAGGCAATCTTTAAAAAAATTTTTTTTTTTAAAAAAGCTCTTTATTTAGCACCATGATTACAAGCATGATTGTAGTTGGGTTTCAGTCATAAACAGAACATCCCCCCCCCCCTTCACCAGTGCAACATTCTCACCACCAATACCCCCACCCCCAACCCCTGTCTGTATTTGAGACAGGCATTCTACTTCTCTCATTTATTAAGATTGCCATGGTAGTTGTTAGTGTACTTATTTCCCTAACTGCACTCACCACTCTTTATGGTGAGCTTCATATTGTGAGCTGGTTCTTCCAGCCCTCATTTTTATTGTCTCTGGGCATTATTACAATAATCTCCTCAATTTTTTAAAAAATTCATAGATGAGTTAGACTATTCTGTGTCTATCTCTCTCCTTCTGACTTATTCCACTCAGCATAATTTATTCCATGTACATCCATGTATAAGAAAATTTCATGAAGTCATCTCTTCTGATGGAGATATTCCATTGTGGATATGTACCACATTTTCTTTAGCCTTCATCTGTTGAAGGACATCTTGGTTGCTTCCAGAGGTTGGCTATTGTAAATAGTGCTGCAATGAATATAGGTATAAGGAAGGAATTTTTGTATTGCATTTTTGTGTTCCTAGGGAATATCTCTAGGAGTGGTATAGCTGGATCATATGGGAGCTTATTATCCAGTTTTTTGAGGAATCTCCATATTGTTTTCCATAAAGGCTGAACTAGATGGCATTACCACCAGAAGTGAATAAGAGTTCCTTTCTCTTCTCAGCCTCACCAGCAATGATTGTTCTTGGTCTTTGTGATATGTGCCAATCTCTGTGGAGTGAGATACCTCATTGTTGTTTTGATTTGCATCTCCCTGATGATTACTAATGTGGAGCATTTTCTATTGTGCCTTTTGGTCATTTGGATTTCTTCTTTGAGAAATTGTTCACTTATTCTCCCCAGCTTTTTGATGGGGTTATATGTTTGTTGTTGTTGTTGTTAAGTTCTGTCAGTAACTTGTATATTTTTGATATTAGCCCCTTATCTGATGGGTATTGGGTGAATAGTTTCTCCAATTCTGTGGGTGGCTTTTGTATCCTAGACACTATTTTCTTTGAGGTGCAGAAGCTTCTCAGCTTAATATATTCCCATCTGCTTAACTCTGCTTCCACTTGTTTGGAGAGTGCTGTTTCCTCCTTGAATATGCATTTAGTCTCAATGTCATGGAGTGCTTTACCTACGTGGTTTTTGTTTTTTATATAACTTATGGTTTTAGGCCTGATATCAAGGACTTTAATCCATTTAGATTTGACCTTTGTGCATGATGTTAGATGGGGTCTGAGTTCACTTTTTTGCAAGTGGCTAAACAGTTGTGCCAATAGCACTTGTTGAAGAGGCTTTCCTTGCTCCATTTTGCATTCCTTGCTCCTTTACCAAAAATTAGTTTATTGTATGTCTGGGGAACATTCTCTGAATACTCCAGTTTATCCCACTGATCTGAGGGTCTGTCTTTATTCAAATACCATGCTGTTTTAATGACTATATCTTTGTAATACAATTTAAAGTTGGGGAAAATAATGCTTTCCATATTCCTTTTACCAAGGATTGCTTTAGCTATTCATGGGTGTTTATTGTTCCAAATGAATTTCAGGAATGTTTAGTCCACTTCTTTGAAGAATGACATGGGAATTCTTAAAGGAATTGCATTATATCAGTACAATGCTTTGGGGAGTATTACCATTTTGATGATATTAATCCTGCCAATCCATGAGCAGGATATGTGTCTTCATTTCCTTGTGTCATCTCTTATTTCTTGAAACAGAGTTTTGTAGTTTTCTTTGTATAAATCCTTCACCACTTTAGTTAAGTTGACACCAAGGTATTTGAGTTTGTGTGACACTAACATGAATGGGATTATTTTTTAATGTCCATTTCTTCTCTATCATTATTGGTGTATAAGAAGACCATTGATTTTTGCTTGTTAATTTTGTAGCCTGCCACTTTGCTATATAAATCCATTGTTTCTAGAAGCTTTTTGGCAGAGTATTTAGGGTTTTCTAAATGTAGTATCACGTCATCTGAAAACTGAGAGCTTGACTTTTTCCTTTCCTATATGGATGCTCTTGATATATTTTTCTTGACTAATCACTATGGCAAGTACTTCAAGTACTATGTTGAATAGGAGTGGTGAGATAGGGCAGACAAGGGAATATTTATGCTGTTGTTTCATGATCACTTATCTGGGGGGAATTAGAGGGCTACAGGTGGACAGAAATCCAGCTTGTTGACCCACAGTGCTGTGTGTGGAGATTTACCACAGCAGTTGGAGGAGATGCTAGTACAGAATTATGGAGGAGCAAGAGTGGCAGGGTTAGAGGTGTACTTAGAAGGCTGGTTGTCTGGATGGAAATCAACCATCCTGGGTCTCTGAGACATGAAAGATCTCTCTCCTCCTTCCAGCAGCTCTCTCAGCTCTGCCCTGGTTCACTAGATCCTGAACACTGTCTCAATGAACTGATCAGTCCAGGGCATCTTCTGCACATCACAGGAAACTGTGAATGTTCTGAAGACAAGGATTTGGTCAAACAGCTATGTCTCTAGCCCTGTGAGAAATATGGGCAAAACATTAGGATCAGGGATGTTTTCTTTAAAGAGATGTGTGACTCAAATGCATACTCTGAAAAGTCAAAGATTATCTTTTTTCCTCAAAGCTACTGGTAGAATTGATTTATTGTTTTTATTTCTTCCTAAATTTTCCTGGATATATTATATACAGAAAGAAAATATTTTTTTTGTTAGAAATAGCTAAGAATGGGGCCGAAGAGATAGAACAGCGGTAAGGCGTTTGCCTTGCATGCAGAAGGATGGTGGTTCGAATCCCAGCATCCCATGTGGTCCCCTGAGCCTGCCAGGGCGATTTCTAAGCATAGAGCCAGGATTAGCCCCTGAGCGCTGCCGGGTGTGACCCCTCCCTCCCCCCAAAAAGAAATAGCTAAGAAGTCTACGGCCATACCACCCTGAACATGCCCAATCTCATCTGATCTCGGAAGCTAAGCAGGGTCGGGCCTGGTTAGTACTTGGATGGGAGACCGCCTGGGAACACCGGATGCTGTAGGCTAAAAAAAAAAAAGAAAGAAAGAAAAAGTAAAAAGAAATAGCTAAGAAACATCACTTTTTTTTTTTTTGGGTCACACCCGGTGTTGCTCAGGGGTTACTCCTGGCTGTCTGCTCAGAAATAGCTCCTGGCAGGCACGGGGGACCATGTGGGACACCGGGATTTGAACCAACCACCTTTGGCCCTGGATCAGTTGCTTGCAAGGCAAACGCCGCTGTGCTATCTCTCCGGGCCCAAGAAACATCACTTGTAAAGGGCATTTATTATCATGGGAGTTAGCTTGAAAAAAACACAAGAAGCCTAAAGGACTGCCCACAGAGGGTAAGATGTGTCTTATTTGTGAAACAAAATGCACACATCCCATTGGATGACCTCATAGGAGGTTGTATAGCTAACCAATACAATAGCCAAAACAAATAAGAGGTGGGGCTATGTCTTACTGCTTCTTATCCTGCTGCCTCCCATAACAGCCAAATACAAATGTGGATTTATAGTAGCTAATATAAAATGAATTTCTTAAAATTACTATCATATGTGTGACTCAATTTTTACATGATGTGATGAACTGAACAGTTATTCTGTATGAAGAGCTATGAGAACGTGTCAGTGGAGTGAAGAAAGGAATGCCAACGGTAGTGTTCAAATTTGAGGACTCAAATGGCATTGCAAATAGGTGGAAAAATGTGGTCTTACACATTTTAAGCTGCTGTAAACTCAGCCAACAGGGAAAGGCCATTCTAAACAAATAGTCCCAGCAATCAGTTCTGTCAGGCGCTGTTTCACTGTTAGGTAGGATTCACATTCTATGGAGAATAAGGAAGTACACCTGAAAAATGAGTCCATTTATCTGTGTTGACTCTATAGCAGAAAGCATCACACCTATAGCTTTGTTGCCTCATTCCACTTGCTTTGAGGACGAGAAGTGAACATTCCAAACATTGGTTTGAAAAGAAGCACAGCCATTTTTAATTCTCTTTATCATAATGAACCAGGGCCAAGATTATAATAAGATTTATAAAAAAAGAAAGAACACGAATAGCAGCTTTTAAATAGAAGTTATTCTCTAGAAAGTTAATTGTAAGTGATTTCTGTCAAATTTAATAAAAGTGATTCTCCTTGATCAAATCATTTTGAGGTGTAGTTCAAAAGATGATTATACTGTGTAATTAAAGTTGCCAATTAGAGTGTATAATAACTTGGAAGTAGCAGAGTTTTTTCATGGGATTAAAACATAAAATATAGAGCAGTATCTGGAATTCTTCCCAGCAACATATTGTATCTAGGCGGGAGGCAAATTATTGATTCGGTTCTGGGGAAGAGAGCAAGGAGGGCCAAGAACAAAGGGAGGCTAGACCTTTGGGGGCCTGCGTGACAAGCCCAGACCTTCAGATGGATCTTGTGGATATCCCTTCAGATCTCTTTGCTTAAGCGCCCATGAGTTCAGTATAGATGGGCATATACAGTTTGATTAGTAATCCCATAATCATCGTCCCACATTTGCATACACAACTGAATAGTTTATTCCCATTGGATGACCTCATATAGCCAACCAATCCAATAGCCAAAACAAATAAGGGGTGGCGCTATGTCATGTATAGAAGAAGAGGACCCTTTGTTTTACTGCTTATAATCCTGCTGCCTCCCACAGCAGCCATATACCAGCTTGAGCTGTTAAATAAAAGAGCAATAATAGGGAGACTTGTACTCATCTCATGCATCTTCTTTCAAAATACAGTTGATCGGTGCCCATTGTAACAGGCAGCACAGTCATCTTCTCTAATATAAAATAATTATTTAAATTTAATTTTGTTGAAACCATTGTGATTTACAAAGTCTTTCTGAGTTGGGTTTCAGACAATGACAGGGCCAATCCCACCATCAGTGTCGACCCTTCCTCTACCAATGTTCCCAGAATGCATCCTATACCTCTACCCTTTTGCGCTATGACCTGTCAGTATAATAGGCCCATTTTAAGTTTAGATTGTTATAGTTTGGGTATCATGATTCTATTGTTGTTGACTTTGGCTTGGATATTTAGTTCTGTCCTTTTATATCTCCACCAATGGACTGAGACTACATGGCCTCTGGACCCCATCCTTTATTTTCCTTTTCTTAATTTTATAGAAAACTGCAGAAATATGAGGTAAAACAAAATAATTCATGTCTATGAAAAAGGCAGGGTCTCCTGCGTCATTTGATATACTTGGATGTGTTTTCTAATTTTTTTGTTTGTTACTCATATTCTTTTTGGTATGCCAATATTATACTGATTTGATTCATGTAACTTCATCATTATAATGCATTCTAGGTACAACTTTACTATTTCTTTCTGCTGTACTATTGCTCCAGCCCTGTTGTCTTAGATTTGTTAACCAACATTAGTAATGCTGTTAGTGAGTTTTTTATTCTACTCACTTCTGCTCCACAGATATTTGGAGATTGTCTGTGGGGAGAATGGTTTTGTTAAGGGTGAAGGTTGTGAATGACTAAGATTCTATGTCTGGTAATCAAAATGTTCCATTCCATTCCTACTCCACTAGTGAGAAAAGAGAGATTGTCTATTCTGCATATAGACATTCTAGACTTTACCAGTCTAAAATTTCTGAGTTTTATAATAGTGGTCTGTTTTTTCTGTTGGGCACTTGAACTAGGGGTCTAAGTATTGGATCTTATCACCAGTTGGACTGCCTGGTCTTCTCTGAGAGTATATGTCTTGCTCATAAATTGGCTACTGCCTGGCAAATGGGGAGTTGAGAATGATTAGATTGTGGGCTTTTGAGCAAACAAAACAAGTCTAGAGTCCAACCCTCTTCTCCTTATGACTTAGTCATGTGTCAGTAGTCATAGCCCTCTGGCCTGAGAACTGCCTGTCCCTCACTGTTCTCACTTTGACCTCACTATTGGGGCCTTGTGTTTGTGCCTGAGAAGTCTCAGGTGAGACCAATGACAATTGTTTTTTTTTTTTTTTGGCTTTGGGAACCACTCGGTGGTTCTCAGGGGTTACTGCTGACCCTGAGCTCAGGAATCACTCTTGGCATATTGTGGGACCATTGGGGATGCCGGGAATCAAACCTGGGTTGGTCGTGAGAGGCAAGTGCCCTTCTCGCTGTGCTATTATTCTGGTCCAAGTGTTTATTGTTTCCTTTACATATCAGTTCAGCATTTACCAGCAAAGAATCTAAAGTTCAGGCAATCTAGAAGCCTTTGAACTTCTTCAGTTGAGAGTGTTTTCAAGGGAACATATGAATTTTTGCCTTTACTTTTATTTTCTGTTGCCCAATCTTTCAAAATTCCTTAGTTTCCCATCTTGTCCCTTTGATGCTGTTGTTGTTGTTAGGAGAATATAAAGATTTTCCCATCTCAGAAAATGGGTAAATAAAATGAGTATATTAAACTATTGATTTGGATCAGATTCATTTGGATGCAAATGAGAATTTGCTTTTTATTTATTTGTTTGGATTGTTAACTTTTATTGGGTGAGTTGGTTGTGGTGAAACAGACAGCCCACACATGGCAGCATCACTAGAATGGCATGTGGGGCAGTTCTGGGGTGTCTTCACTGTCATTCCTGGCTTTCTTGGCCCAGTCAGACATTGGGCCTTAGAGTCAGCCCCCAAGCCTTCCCTCTCTTCTGGTTACTTGCCTATGAGGTACAGTGAGGGCTGCCTCCTTTAAGAATTGGCCCATTAGGGCCTGGAGAGATAGCACAGCGGTGTTTGCCTTGCAAGCAGCCGATCCAGGACCAAAGGTGGTTGGTTCGAATCCCGGTGTCCCATATGGTCCCCCGTGCCTGCCAGGAGCTATTTCTGAGCAGACAGCCAGGAGTAACCCCTGAGCAATGCCGGGTGTGGCCCAAAAACCAAAAAAAAAAAAAAAAATAAAAAAAAAAAAAGAATTGGCCCATTAAGTGGGTCCAGAATAGGCAGTGCTGGGGATTTTCCATGGACTCCTGAGGGCTGTGGCTATAAGGAGAATGATGGTGATAGGAAACTTGTTTATTTTTCTTTTGCAGTGAGGAAATTAAGTCTCTGGGAATGAGATTGCTCCAGTGCCTAACTACCATGTCAATGACTCTCTCATGGTAAATTTTTATTTCCAGGCAAATAAGCAGTTAGACATTGTACCAGTTATCTAAGAACCACGGATCACTTTTGGATCCAATAATGTGACTTCTCAGAGATCTTTCTGGTAAAGATGCTTCAAGAGCAGGGCAAAGTCCAAGACTTTTCCCCAAAGGCTGTGAAAACTGTTTGGGTCCGACTGTTGTCATTGCAGTTTCCTGGAGGTGGCAGCAAAGTACTTAGCAGTACAGGCTGCTCCAGGACCCAGTGGGGAGGAGGTGCAGGGTGGTTCTGGGGGACACAGATGGGATCCCAAAGCCTCGCCTGCTCTCAGAAGACAGGGCAGAAGGCCAAATCTGGGATGTGAGTTTTATTCTGATTTTCTAGTGATCTTGGCCAGGTTCCCACGACCTGTGCACACAGACCTTTGGCTACTTTGACTTCTCTCTCATCAACAGTCTAGGCCTCTGTGCTCAGGGCTGCCCTGTCTCTTGTAAGGTAAAAGTATAATAGTGCCAAACTTTCAATTTCATGTCCCTACCCACTACCCATGCCCCCTCTACCTTCATTTCCATGCATCTTCTTCTGATGGAAGATGAACACAATCCCCCTGATGTCGAGTTTCCGAATCTATAATGGGATGATTTACTGGGAAGGCAATTCAGAGGCTCAGAACAGATTGCAAAGGACATGATATGAGACATTGTAAAAGCCCTCTTCATTCTGAAGTATACATCCAATAATGCCCGGCAGACATGAGTAATGAGCATTATACCCTAAAGAACAAGGAGACCAGCATATTGGAATTTGTGCAGAAATGTTATTAAAATGAAAAAGAGAGAACTTTCAATGAAATTGCAACTGTTGGTTTCAATGCTAAACTTGTTTGTCAAAAGCTGGTGCCTGGAGTCAGTAAAAGCTTCTATAAGAACAAAATACTTGATAAGTGGGGTGAGGACTTTTAAAATTTTGCTTCCAAGGAAGCTTGGAGAAGAATTTTTAACTAGAAAGGTCCTGTGTTTTGCAGCTAAAACAAATCTCTGTCTTTGGAGAGTATTTTTGAAGTAAAATTTACTTTTAAGATGAGAGAACCCCCTGATGATGATTTTGACGATAGATCTTATCACAAAGTTCAAAGTGTAGAAAATATATTTCCTTCTCACACAATAGATAAATAAAACAAAAATATTAAACTGTGGATTTGGATCAGATTTTTTCTTTTCTTATTGTCCTTACATTATATTTGAAGTTTAATAATTTCTTTATTTAAGACAATGGTTACAGAAATGTTCTTAGTGGGTTTCAGTCATTGAAACACCCTTCACCAGTATAAATTTCCCACCACAAATGCCACCAATGTTCCCAATGTCCTCTCTTCCCATCTGTCTCTAGGACAGGCATTCTCTCTCTCTCTCTCTCTCTCTCTCTCTCTCTCTCTCTCTCTCATTGTCACAGTAATTGTCAGTGCAATTAGTGCTCTAACTGTGCTTACCACTCTTTGTGGCAAGCTTCATATCATGAGCTGGTCCTTCTGCACTCATCTCTATTGTCTGAATATTATTATCATACTGTCTTTTATTTATTTATTTTGTTTTTGGGTCAGATTTGGTGGCACTCAGGGGTTATTCCTGGCTCTGTGATCAGAAACTGCTCCTGGGATTTCTTGCTTTCTTGTGTAAGGCAGCCAAGAAGACAACAGTGAATATACTCTCCTCAGGGTCCAGCACAGGGTGAGCTGTCTCGACCTAAGAAGGGTACAAGCTGATTCTTGCCATGAATTTGGGCACAAGAGAGCCATTACAAAAAGCTGCTGCCTTGCTCCCTGCCTGTTTTCCTGCTTTCCTGTGTGAGGCAGCTAAGAAGACGATTGTGAACATAATCTCCTCAGGGTCCTGCACAGGGTAAGCTGTCTCCGTGGCCATGCACATATTCTAGCCCATGAACCCCACCAGCACATAGTAAAAACAACACTATAAGTGGGGCATTTGGGAAACAATGCAGAACAACACCATGCATAGAGAATGAAGATAGCAACTCTAATGAACCAAAAAGTAACAACCACTTAGTTAGCCCTTCAGATAAGGAATACAGAGTAGAAATATGGAGGATGGTCAGAGAACTCAAAGAAAGCATAGATTGAGCTGAACAGTCCACAAAGACAGAAATAAAAAACTCTAAACTGAAAAAAACAGGACTGAAAAACTCGGTAGATAAAATAAATACCTCAATGGGAAGCCTTTCCAACAGAGTAACAGCAGCTGAAGACAGAATCAGTGAACTGGAAGAAGAGATACAAAACAACTCCATGAAGCAGAGGAGATTGAAAAAGCACCTTAAAGCAAATGATCAGACAATGGAAAATATCCTCAAAGAATATGAACAAATGACTGTTACTCCCCACAGCAGATGACAATAGAACTGCTTGATAAATTCAACAGAAACAACATAAGAATCATTGGTGTCCCAAAGACCAAAGAAGAAAATCCCCAAGAAGAATCGACAGGTAAGGACATCATTACAGAGAACCCCCCAGAGATAAAGACTGAACACAACCAAATCCTGCATGCCTGAAAAGTAACAACTAAAAGAGACCCAAAGGAAAGCACCCCAAGAACATCCTAGTCACAATAATGAATCCCACAGATAGAAATAGAATACTGAAAGCAGCAAGATTAAAATTGAAATTACATTCAAAAGTGAATCTTTAAGGTTTACAGAAGACCTGTCAAAAGAAACCCTCTAAACCAGAAAGCAGTGGTGGGATATAGTGACCAAACTCAACGAAATTAATGCTTCACCTAGAATACTGAACCCAGCCAGACTCACTTTCAGGTTTGAAAGAAGTAAACATAGCTTCCTGGATAAACAACAGCTCAGATACTTTACAGATTCAAAACCTGCCTTAAGAGAAAAACTGAAAGGTCTACTTTAAGACAAGAAAGACCAATAGACACACCAAACTTCTAACAAAGATGACACTAAATCCATGTCAATAATCTCTCTCAATACCAGTGGAATAAATGCATCTGTCAAGACACACAGTGGCAAAATATATCCAAAATTTGAATCCAAGTTTTTGCTGCTTACAAGAAACACACCTGAGTAGTCAGAACAAACATAAACTCAAAATCAAAGACTGGAGTAAAATCATCCAAGCAAAGAATTCCCTTAAAAAAAGCTGGAGTGGCCATATTAATATAAGATGACACAAACTTTAGACTCATAAAAGTTGTAAAAGACAACACAAAGGTGGACATTTTGTACTAATCAAAGGATATATACCACTCCTAGGGATATACTCTAGGAACACAAAAATACAATACAAAAAATGCCTTTCTCACATTTATATTCATTGCAGCGCTATTTATAATAGTCAGACTCTAGAAACTGCCAAGATGCCCTTCAACAAATGAATGGCTTAAAAAACTGTGGTACATATACACAATGAAATATCACACAGCCATCAGGAGAGATGAAGTCATGAAATTTTCCTATACATGGACGTACATGGAATCTATTATGCTGAGTGAAATAAGTCAGAGGGAGAGAAATAGATACAGAATAGTTTTACTTATTCATGGGTTTTAAGAAAAATAAAAGACATTATTGCAATAATGCCCAGAGACAACAGAAATGAAGGCAGGAAGGACCAGCTCATGATGTGAAGCTCACCACAAAGTGTTGTGAGTGCAGTTAGAGAAATAACTACACTGACAACTATCATAACAATGTCAATGAGTGAGAAATATAGAAAGCTTGTCTTGAATACAGGTGGGGATGGGGTGGGAGGGTGATGTGGGGTATTGGTGATGGTAATGTTGCACTGGTGTATGGTTTTGTTCTTTATATGACTGAAACCCAACTACAGTCATGTCTGTAATGAAGGTGCTTAAATAAAGATTTTTATTTTATTTATTTAAAATTTTTTTTTGGGCCACACCTGTTTGATGCTCAGGGGTTACTCCTGGCTAAGCGCTCAGAAATTGCCCCTGGCTTGGAGGACCACATGGGATGCCGGGGGATTGAACTGTGGGTTTTCCTTGGCTAGCGCTTGCAAGGCAGACACCTTACCTCTAGCACCACCTCACCAGCCCCAAATAAAGATATTTAAAAAAATTAAAAAAAGCTTATGGGGCCAGAGCTATAGTGCAGTGTTAGGATATTTGCCTTGCATGTGGCTGACCCAGGGCAGACTTGGGTTCAATTCCCAGTGTCCCATATGGTCCCCCAAGTCAGGAGCAACTTTTTTTTTGCTTGGTAAATGATTATTATCTTCTTTTTAAAAAAATAAAAAAAAATAAATCTTTAGGCCAGCATGGGGTTTGGCAGGTCTTCGCCATGCCAAAGACCTTTTTAACCAGGCCTCGGAGGGGTGCAAGGCTTGGGTCACCCCAGCACCCATTCACCTCTTTCCTCCAGAACTCCAGGGATTCCCCTGGGCCACACACCTGGGGAATCAGTGAGGTGGGTACCGATGAGGAGCTTAAAGGTTACCCCAGGCTTTCCCCATTTCCCACCCAGCTCTGGAGGGTTTGGGTGTTGGCTTTGTACTTCCGGGCTTCCAGCTCTAAGGATCTCTTTTCTTCCTGGGAGCCGGGAGTTTTGCCCAGCATGGGGAATGGCAGCACAAGAGGTTCTGGCTTCAGGAAGTCACAGGCAAGTTTCCTTACTAACCCTGTGCATTGTGGAACATATAGACAAATATTTGATATCATTGGGTTTAATCTGTTTGTCATATTCAGAATGCCACCCAGAAGCTCATTTTATTCCTTTGCTCCCTCACTCCCACCTCCTATTATCCTACATTTAACCATTTTTTTGTACTAATGATTTTTGTTTTGGCCAAGGTGGATTGCATATCTTTCACAGTAATGTTTTGGTGGGGAGACGGAAACTTCAGCAGGCAACATGAGGACGACATGGCTCCGTGTGGTAGGCTTTTTGGCTAAGCTTAGGGGAAGATACAGCCTCAGCTGCCCCATCACAGCCTTCTCTCTCCTTCCTTCCAGTCCCCAAGGTTACCCCTGGCCGCCTGCTCAGGGTCCCAGCAAATGGGTTCTGGCCAGGAGCAGTTTAAAGGAGACCCCAGGCTTCCTCATTCCTGCGGGGGGTGGGGAGGGGACTGGTGCACTTCTGGCTTTTAGCAATTAGGAAGCAAATGCCTCTCAGGGTGTCGGAAGCTTCAACAGGCAACACGGGGACATGACTCCATGCTCTCTTCACTTGGCCAAATTACAGACCAAAGCGGTGTTTCGGAAACAACACCCTCCCTCTCGACTATTTCTAAAACATAAAAGTGACACGTGTATCTCTTTTGTATATCTCAGATGTATTCCTTAACATCTATAACTCTTTTCAAACATCCTCATATAGTGACAATTTTGCCCACTGGCTTTGTTATTTGATTGATTTCCCCCTTTGAGATCTGTTTTATAAGCAATACTGGTAGAAGAGTATCTCTGTATAGAATTCATGTTTGAACCAAGTTATGGGGAATGCTGGACTTTATCTGTCAGCCCCCAGATGCACCAACAATATCTTGTGGCATTGTTTCTCTTTTGTATAGGCACATAAAATAGGAAAATAATACATATGCAAACAAGTTCTTATCTAATAGAGATGGGAACACAAATTTGGTAATGCAGTTAGGCCTTTTACCCTGAACATTGGCATAATGATTTGGCTTAGGCCTCAGAAGAATGGGCATTGCCCATACACCCCTGAACAATGAATACCATTTATGAAAACAACCACAATTGTCTATTACATTACCAGGATGCAAACCTCTACCAGGGAAGACTTAACACTGCTCTGGCATTGACTTACTCCAAAGAGTGCTCTCAACACCCAGACGACTCAGCAACAACCTGCTTGCAGGGCAGATTGATCCACATCTAATGGTGTGCTGAAATTAGAGCATGCTCCATATCAGCCTGACTTCAATGAAAGAAATGCATAAAATCCAGAATCTTTTTTTTTTTTTTTGGTCACACCCGGCAGTGCTCAGGAGTTACTCTTGGCTCCATGCTCAGAAATCACTCCTGGCAGGCACGGGGGACCATATGGGATGCCAGGATTTGAAATGATGACCTTCTACATGAAAGGCAAATGCCTTACCTCCACGTGATCTCTCTGGCCCCAGAATCCAGAATCTTTAAATATAGGAACCTGATACCAACAACAGCTAATGTGTGAAAAAGTTTCACTGGGACCACGGAAAATGACTCAGCTTGGACAGACTGGTATGCCTGGAGCCCAGAGTTGGTCTTATGCCAATAAACTTCTGGGGTGAGGCCTTCTTGTAATCAGGCCAAAGTTCCCCCCCCCATTTCCCCCATATTTTTCTGGGCCTATGCAAACAATGGCGATTGTCACTGTCACACCTTTACTATTTTTTTTTTTATTTTAACTCATCCTTTAAGGAAAAAAAACTGTTTACTGAACTTAAAAACAAATAACTGTAGTAGAATGCCTGTCTCGAGTACAGGCAGGAAATGGAAAGGGGGGAGGGGGGCTTTGAGAGGGGGGAATGTTACACTGGTGAAGGGGGATGTTCTGTTTGTGACTGTAACCCAACTATAATCATGTTTGTAATCATGGTACTTAAATAAAATATATATTAAGAAAATAAATTTTTATTTAAGCACCATGATTTCAGTCATAAACAGAATACCCCCCTTCACCAGTGCAACATTCCTACCACCAATGCCCTCCCTCCTCCGCCACCCTTGCCTGTATTCGAGACAGGCATTCTACTTCTCTAATTATTTAACATTGTCATGCTAGTTGTTAGTGTAGTTATTTCCCTAACAGCATTCACCACTCTTTGTGGTGAGCTTCAAATTGTGAGCAGGTCCTTCCAGCCCTTCCAGCCTTGGGCCACACCCGGTGACGCTCAGAGGTTCTCCTGGCTATGCACTCAGAAATTGCTCCCAAGCCAGGAGGGTCACCGGGTGTGGTGCAAAAAAAACAAAACAAAACAAAACAACAACAAAAAAGAAAGCTTAAAGTAGAAATTCATGAAGTGAACCCCCCCCAAAAAAAAACAATCCAAAAGATCAACAAAAGCAAAAGTTGGTTCTTTGAAAAATAAACAAGATTGATAAACCACTAGCAAAACCTCCAAAGAAAGGGAGAGAGATAAACTTAATAAACAGAGATGATGGGTGGACATCGACTTCCTTTACACAAGAGCCTGGGGCCACCTCCTATTTCCGACAGGACATTGTAGGTATGATGGTGCCAAGGCCTTTAAGGTGGGAGCATTTGTAATAATTGTGGTGGGATGTCATCATAAAGGTCTTTAAGAACTGGAGATAGGATGGTTGGCTGTGAGAAGTTAAAGCACTGTGAACAGGAGCCAGGGATTGGAGGCCCCTCAGAGCCCCTCTTGAAGTTGGAAAAGGCAAAAAAGAATCTCCTGAGGGCTTCAGAAGATCTATTTTAGATTCCTGACTCCCTACCTGCTTGGCACTTAGAAATCATATTGTTTCAAGTCACCACTATTATAGTGATTTGCTGCTGGTACCAACAGGGACTAAAACAGCCCCTAAGGGCAGAACTTCAGATCTATTGAATGATTGGATGAAGAAAATTTTCTTCATTTTATTTATTTTCATTATAAAAGGTTTCCATAGATTTACTAAAGTACACACTGTAGCTCTTCTGGTTAGTGATATCAGCTGGCTTTAAGACCAACAATTATCTAAATTATAAAGTACTTTACCACCCCTGAGTATAAAGAGGGAAGTTCAAAATGACCATGTGGTCATTATTCAATGGTATCTATTTAACCTCTGTCCAGGCGGGTGAGGCATGAATAAAGTGCAGCCCAGGCTGCCAATAAGACTCAAAGGCATGTAAAATAGTTGGTTTCAAGAGGAGGCGAGTTGGCTTCTTTTAAGCCTTGCAATCTTGAGAATGTGTGAAGCAGAGTCTTTCAGGCCTCCTTCCTCCTCTGAAGAGAGCAATAAAATTGGGGCAAATGGAGCTGTTTGAATTCATTTTCGAGTCGGAGAGGACTAGAGGGGACAAGCAGTATGGAACCTTTGTGCTATTCTTACAGTCTTTCTCATTAAAGACCGAAGTTGAAAGAGCCAAACGCTGCTGGGCTCCTTGAGAATAACATACCCAACTGTTTCATTCCTCCCGATGGAACCCATCTGTGCGTCTCTGCACAATGCTCAGAATCTGCATCCAAGTGCCCTCTGTGTCCCCGGAACCTAATCTTTCCGAAAACAAGTGGTGACCTCTGCCGGTGTCCACTTAAGAGATGGAGCCTCTCTTCCTCCCAGGTAGGTGGCCAAGTAGTGATTACATCTTGTGGGAGGCAAAAGGCACCTTCTCATGACTCCAAGGTAATTAGGAAGAGGAACAGAGAGGGCTGTGGGTGGCTACATCCATAATTGCAGCAATGATACCCTTAATTGCCTTAAATGCCACCTTTTGTGTCACATGTGCTCTGTGTATGGAAGAGCAACTTTTTGGCATGTCCGAGTGGCTGGTTTTACTGCACATTCAGTCAAGCAAAAGGTGCCATGGAGGACTCTCCAAGGTCATTGAGCTATTCTCAGGACCCCAGTTTCTGTGGACTCAAGAACCATGGAGTAAAGCCCAGAATGCTGGGAACCATCATTGCAAAGTTTTCTGCAGCTCAAAAGCTTAAGAGACTGGAATTAGCAGCTTTGTCAGGCCTACTCAGGTCCCCCCAGGGATGGACTCACCTTTGGGTTCTACTGGGAATCTGGTTGGCTTCCCTGTGTGCCCCACAGCAATCAGGGTGTGCAAAGAAACCAATGGCTCCTTTGTGCTGTCATAGCTAGATGGGTGACTGGGGGCACCAGGGCCCCCAGATAAGTCCCTCCACTTTCCAAGAGGCAGTGGAGAGGAGCAGAATTGAAGGTGGAGATACCCCGTTGTCCATCCAACCAAGTATATAGCCTTTGATTTTTGTTTATTTATTGTTTTGTGTCACACCTAGTGATGCTCAGGGGTTCCTCCTGGCTCTGAGCTCAGGAATCACTCTTGGCAGGCTTGTGGGGGGCTATGAAGTGCCGAGCATCAAACCTGCTGCATACAATCAAACACTCTCCCTGTTCCTGCTGTTGTTGGCCCCTGGCCTTTGATTATATGATTCCCCAAGTAAGCCTTGGATGGCGCTGGCCTCCTGACCACACTGCAGATGCTTGTGATGCTTACCTCTCCTGCTCACATTTCTGAACCTTGGAGTAACCCACACATATAACCTGGAGAGAGCTGGGTGGGGAGATGCCAGCAATGGGTTGCAGAAGGCATTGGTTTCCCTGGCCTGGGAACAGGTGGGTTTTTTGCATTATTTAAACTCAGGAGGTTCACCAGCAGGTACTCCCAGAGCAAGGGCAGTCACATGAAACCAGCTTCATGAGGAGTTCCTGATTCCTGCTGAGCTCAAAGCACGGGTTGGTGGCCTCTAACTCCCTCCCCCACCTCACCAGTGACACTCTTTCAATGTGGGAAACTGTGCTTTGTTGTTGGGTGACAAGTGCTCTCTTCTGAGCTACCAGCAAGGACCCTGCTCTCATCCTCTGCTCCCCTCTCCGTGCTCTGCATCTTGCCTACTACTGACTCTCACAAGGGCACATTGAGGCTCTCAAGTACCGAAAGTCATCAGAAGTATGGGGCATCTGCCACTGTGATGCTCGGTCCTGCCGTCTTTGGAAATGCGACTGAAACAGTCATAGCTCTCCCCCTGCAATGCTCCCCATGACCTCCTAGATAAAATGCATCTTTCATCTTTATCATATCATGATTATTTCCCTCAATTCAAACACAGGCGTTGAACCATTTGAAAACTCTCAGCCAAAGTTTTCTCAGAGGATCTGCAACGTTTTGACCCTTCATATCTATAGGTTGAAGCCAGGAACAAAATTGTCTTTTTTTTTTTTTCTGGTGTCTCTCCATAAATTAATCTCTTTAAGCCTCAATTTTCTTATCTGTTCCATGGGGGTAATACCAAAAATTGTGCTTTCATGTAAGGACTCTGTGGTGTGAATAAAAAAAAAATCCATCCAATATGTTCCCCATAAGTTTGTGATGTGAAGAAACTTTTCAGGGAAGAGTTCATGATAGATTCAGTTTGCAGTTAGATGGCAGGTGATGGCTTGATCACTGGGACAAGGTCAATATGAAAATGATCCTCAGCATTTCCTAGGTAAGCCCTGAACACTGCCAGGAAAGGTTCCCAAACAAAACCAGACAAAACAAAGAGAGAAGCAGAATTTGGAAGCAGCAGTGGGTGCATCTGGCCCAGTTGAACAACCTCTGACCATCCGGATTTGCTTAGCCCTGGTACAGCCTGACAGAGAAGGCCTGGACTTCCATCTGGGGTAGAGAAACATTTTGTGACAGAGCCATGGCTCAGAGGGACTAGGACAGTTTATCTTCTAACCGATGCCTATGGGCTCTTGAGTAGTCTTGCTTCCCCCAATTTCTGTTTCTGGGGGCTGGCAGCTCAGGAACACAGACATTATCCCAACAAGACAGGAGAGAGATAAGGGGAAGAAAGAGCAAGAAAGCTGCCTCTCTTTGGCGAGTTTGCCAAGGAAAGGGTGGCTTTGAAAACATTTTTTCTCTGACCCATTTCTTTGAGACAATATATTGAGCCAGAAGTGTTGCACAGTGAGGCATGGAGTGAATTTCTAAGCCAACTTTGTCCCTGAAGCAGATCTCAGAGCTCAGAAGTGCCCAGAGCTGACTTGTTCCCTTTTATCTATTGAGCCATGGGAGACTGTGGGGTCCCAGCAAGGCAGAGCCATCCTGCCTACAGGTCACAGGGCCTTTGCTCCTGCTGTCTTGAGTCCATATCATTATACACTAATCAAAGGGCCGGGGCTCATCTTTCTCCCTAATTCCTCCTGATTTCATGTAATGCACCCGCCAATGAAACGAAATGCTCCCTAATGGATGGAAACCTTGGCTATTTTTGCCTGTTCTACTGTGTTTCCTGTGCTTGCTTCCCCTGGTAATTTAAGGTTTTCTGCTGTTACCGTGACCCACATGCCTGCCTGTCCCAGTCATGATTTATCACCAGCTGAGCCTGGCCTCAAGACTGGGATCAAGACATCATCATATTAAGACACTGTGTGCCAAAATAACTAATTTTCTGATGATGACCTCAGAGGCTCTGTAGGCTCCTCAGGCCTTGATGCCCTTGCCTTGCTGCCATTGGCTTTTCTGTTTCTGCTCATTATATTTAAGTCCTCAGGATTCACCTCCAGCCTTAATTTCTCACTTTATAGGACACTTTCCCTGAGCCCTAGTACTATACATTTCTAGTTGATCTCTTGCACCACCAAAGAGTTCCAGCTAAAGAGCATAAAAAGGGGACCTTGGGGATCTTTTAGGCCTTGAGGCCACTCAAAGTCTCCATTTTGAGATTGGCTATGATAGGGTTGCCAGACAATGAAAGCTTATGGCAGCTTTGTGAAAAACTCTGCTTTGAGGAACTATTTTTTTTTTTGAGGAACTATTTTTTGAAGAACTATTGCATAATTCTGCCGCGGAAATTGGTAAAGGGGCCCTGACTTTCTATTTTTGCAATGGTAATTTGCAATCAAAGAAGCTCCTCATAGATACTCAGAGATCCCTGTGGGCTGAGCAGAAGTCTTTAAGGATGATTAAAATCCTGCTGAATGCTGCAGGGGACAGGGGCCATTGCTTGGCCTCATAAAGAAGGCCTGGGATGGCTCTGAATGCCAGTGAGAGGACAGAGAAGAACGGGATGGGGGGTGAAGTGGAAAGGGACAAGAGAGGAAAACGCCCCAGTTCATAAAGAAGATGGGAAAAAGCAGGATGGGTCAAAGTTTCCACGGGAAAGGCAATGGGACGTGATTTGCTCTGGTAACAGCCACTCATTGGTATCAAATGGGATTAGTGGAGTTAATTTTACATCTTGACAATTTCATAAATTAATCCAGTAAACCTGGCACAGCCAGTAGAGATGGTCTGGATTTGTCTAAGGCACAGGACGCTATCAGCATACACGAAGCAGGGATTGTCTGTGATTAGTGGTAATCCCAGTCTCTCCTTGGAGAATCTAATAATGGCAGTTCAGAGCTTTACTATTAACACATGGCAGAGTGCTCTGTCTGCGTCATCTCTCCTCTTCGAAGCCTTTGGAAGAGTCTGTCTGGAATGAGTAGAAAGTACTCACAGTAAATATGTTTTTTGGGGGGATATTAACTTGAATTATTTTAATCTGAATTATTTATTCCAATTCCAAACAGAAGCACTTCAATGAGACATTGAACCTGAGCTTTATTAAGCAATTCCTAGAGTCAAAGCAGCCGACGTTGACCTGCATTTAGAGTCGCCACATAAACATCAAGCATTGCCCTTCTCGCTCATCTCTGGCTGTTGTCTGATATAGTCTGAAGTCTGTCTGAAGCCGCAGCCATGGGGTGGGTGACAGATCTGGTCTCTGCTCCTTGGAGTCCACAGTGGTTATGAGCAAAACTTGGACAAATGCACGTGGAGCAAAGACTTTCCTAGGTAGATGATATAGAATCTGATCTTCACATGGTGCCCTGACACTCCCTCCAGAGGGTTCCAGGCACTCAGAGAGACCAACCTACAGGAATTTGGCTGGCAAAGAAGAGTAATTTTTTGGAACTATACCTCCAGCTATTAACCCAAAACAGAGATATTCCATCTTCCTCTTTCCTTTAAGCTTCTCCCTTTAATATGTAAAAGCCTACCTGGATGATCCAACCTTCCTCTCCTGGTGAGTTGATAGTTGGTTTAATAAAGAAAGAGCAGCCTGGCTTGGGTGTGCAGAGAGACCATGAGAAGAGAAACAGACAGACTACATGACTCTCTCCTGACTGGCTTGGCTTATTAATGGCTGGCTTCATGGTTACTTTACCTTCATCAAACCCATCTGCCTGGGAGTAGAAGTACATGTTTGTGGTGATTTCACAAAGTTGGGATTTGTTTTATACCCCTCAACCACTAAGAATTCCCAGGGAACCAAGGGACCTGAGTAAGCCTAATTTCCAAGGTTCCAGCCACTCTTTCTTTCACAATGCATGAGAACTGCACACATGAGAAGGAACAGTGAAGCCATCTCTTGTCAGAAGACCCAGCAGTGAGCCAGAATACTCAAAGCTAAGTTACTGGCATAACATGTACTGGGCCAGGTCTCAGGAGACAAGACCAATATGGAGATGTCACTTAGATAAATAAACATAACAAAAACAGCCTGTGTATAAGCACAACAAAAATACCATGTTCAAGCACCAATATGAGAAAGTTCTAGGGATGATATTAATGAACTAGCAGAAAGACTATATTCTGAGTGACCAAAAAAGAGCTCACTACTACACTACTATTCAGGCCAACACTGAACATTTTTTATTGTTTGTTTTTGGGCCACATCTGGTGGTGCTCAGGGTTACTCCTAGCTCTGCACTCAGAAATTACTCATGGGATAAGAGGGATTGAATCTGTGTTGGCCATGTGACTTACCTGCTGTGCTATCAATCTGGCCCAAACATCAATGGAACTTTTAGCCAGAGAAGTCAGCCAAGATAAAGGACCAAAAGCAATGAGTTGGAGCAAGTGACAGTATCCTATGTGCAGATGATTGTGAAGAATGTGGGAACATGATATTAGGATGAAAACAGTGAGTTTCCATCAGAGGCAGGATTATCTTTGCTCCATTCCAGGCTGAGCACAATTCTTGGCATACCCGGTGGGCTCTTGATAATCACCAAGAGGGGCCCCCCATGGGAATTCCCAGACCAGAGCCATGTCTTCACTATATAAGGCTCTCTGGGTATTTATGGCACCCACCAGCACACAGTCATCAAAACATAACTGCTGAGTGATACAGCATGGAAAAATATGGATGAACTAGTCTGTCCAAGGTGTCTCTAGAGGGGACTAGAAATTGGTGCTCAAAGGACTTGATATCATTGAGTGGACATTGAGGAAGCAGATTGGTATTGTGAGCGCTGAGGATGAGGCAAGCCTTGGCTCTTCTCCTGCCTGATCCAGTGCTCAGCCTCCCATCTGCTGCCCAAATTCTCCCTTCAGCCCATCTGCGAAGGGCAACTCAGCTTTTGGGGTGCTTCTTTCAAACATGCCTTTGAACATGTTGCATGTGAGCAACAAGGAGAAAGACTGACCCACATTTCTGGGCAGCAGGGTCTTTTCTATAGATATATCCTCACTTCTTGCCTGGAACTGTCATCAAAC
This sequence comes from Suncus etruscus, assembly GCF_024139225.1. Lineage (NCBI taxonomy): Eukaryota > Metazoa > Chordata > Mammalia > Eulipotyphla > Soricidae > Suncus > Suncus etruscus. Next base: position 127,494,981 of record NC_064850.1, on the reverse strand, counting down.
ATGGGAAGTTAATCAAAGGCCCCTTGGTTAGAACAATCAACTCATTGCCCATCTTCCTATAGCTCATGGGGAACCGGCATTTTTAAAAATAAATTGCTAGCGGGGAAGAAAAAGTTGACACTACAAAGTGTACACGTATTTGAATGTAGGAAGAGCCGAACTGAGCTCTGCTCTCCTGGGCTGGCCAGGCCATATTGGCTTTAATTGAAGGGCATGAAGCCAGTTGGGGGCTCTTAGATCCCAGCTATCCCTGCCTCAGTTACTCTCCTCTCAAGCCCAACTTCCAGGGCATGCTGGGATGTCTGGGACTTAAAAGCTTTGTGACATTTCAAACTTTGTAAGATTTGCTGCAGTTCTAGTTTTGTTTTTTCTTCTGAGATTAAAATCTTAGATTCTAGACACTTTGGGTTAAGTTTTTCCCCCTCATCAGGAGAAGAGCTCTTTTAACCAGCTCCGGATATTGGGCTTTGCCACTGTCAGTGCTCAGTAGTAATGCAAAGTGTTCCCTAGAGTAGGCTGCTTCTTGGATTTCAAAATGGGAGTGATCCAGCTGCATCTTCAGTTATAAAAACACCCAAATATATTTACGATGTTAATGCAGCCCTTGTTTTTTAGGGGGTCAGCAGCCGCGTAATAGATGGCATCTCTTCCTGATTATGTGGGATAAAATGATGTGCTTGAAAAAAATACTATTTAATAATACTAAATAATATTATATAATTCAACGAGTTCTTCATCATAGCCTTGGCAGAAAAGGTGTCAAGTTCTGTTTGGTAGATTGCAGAAACAGTGGTGGTAATGAAATAGAATCTTCTAAAAAATTTATTTTGCTGTCATTTTGCTCTCCTGGGGGAAAATCTCATCCTTGATAGTTTTTTAAAACTAGACTTTACAAGCAAATCTCTCTGCTAACAACCTCAACCATCTGATTCTCAACTCAATATACTTTTTTATGTAATTTCTGTATTTTTTGCAAGGTATTACTGCTGGTATTTTCTGACTTTTTAATTGAATGTTTTATTTCAGATAGACAATAGAACACCAGGTTTCTTTAGATTTTGATAATCAAGATACTTTTCTTTTTTTATAAATTGTATTGTGACCAAACTGAATTACAAGTCTTTCACAATTTATATAAAATACATAGTGACAGTAAATCAGGGCCATTCCTGCCACCAATGTTGTCCTCCCTCTACCCCTGTAAGATACATGTAAGTCACAGGGAAGTTATTAGCACCTGAGAGAGCATCAATTAAACCAAGTAGTGTAAGGCATGAATTTCCATGGGCTATTAAATAACAGAGACTATGAATGTGCTGATTGCTCTGACATTTTTCCACAGTAGAAGATGCAGAAAGGAAAATGTTTCACAATATCATATTGTTTCACAACTTCATATCCTGAGTGAAGTTTTGAGTAGATGAGGATGTTTTTCTTTGCTGAAAGAACTAATGTACTTTTTCAAGTGTGAAATCTTTTAAGGCAAGAGAGCTGAGCTCAATAAATATTTTGGTAGACAATTTTTGTTGTTGTTGGGTTTTTAAAAAATAAATCAATATTTAAAGAACATAAGTATACGTGAATAAGAAAATGAGTATTTAACAAAGAAGTTTTCATCTCTCATGGGAAGAATGCTACAAAGAAATAAATATCAAGCTCATTTTAATGCTTTGAGAAAGAATTGTTTAATTTGTTTCAGATGTTGATTTAATGATGTCTTATTTTTAAGTTTTTAATAATAGTACATGGTGCTTGTAAAATAGTTTATTTCATTGGCTAATATTATCATACTTATTAAAAATATTATCAAATATTTATTAACTTTCTGGCACGGTGCTTGCACATAGTAAGCATTAAACAAATAATTCTGGAATTCATTAAATTATATTGGGTAAAATTAATTTTTAATGCAAGAAAGATGGCACTCAGGTGTGCATGGAGCTGAAGGCAAACAACGCATTTAAAATTCAAATGTGACTGGTCTGTTCATTCCACAGCACTTCCCCTGAGAATGGTTGTATTTTGGGTCCAAATTCTGTGTAATTTTCCTATTACCTCAGGATCATAGTTCAACATACCCTCTGGTGAAAGAGGCCTTAGAAACTGCACTAGAGAGCATGTGTGTTGCCAGGATAAAAGATAGGCCCCGTATTGAGGATTTAAGGGTTGTCTCAGCAGCTCCTGGAGCTGGGACTGCCTCAGGGTAGAATCCATCTCCATCCGATCACAGCAACATCCATCCCAGGGGTTTCTCCAAGTATCTTCCTGAGAACTCAAAGTCCTCTTGAGTCCCTTCATGAAAGAAAATGTCTGTGTAAACAGTTCAGGCATGTTGTCTACACTCTCCTGGTGCACCATCTAGCTAATTGGAAGATGCTCCACCTGGTTAAACGGCCTATTTGACACAATGCACTGCTGAAGCAAATGTGACGTTGGGAGAATTTTTCCTGTACACATCCCGTCTATATGAGTCCCCGTGTTGTGTCTGATAATGGGTCTTTGCTCTTTCAGCCTCTGTTGCTGTGATAAGGCTTCATAAATCTTTCGTGTTCATGAAACCAGAAATATGGACACTTAGACAAGATGAAACTTCCAGGTGTCCAAGGAAGGATTAGGTGTGGGAGAAGCACAGTAGGGAGTTTGGGGCAGCTTTCCCACCTGTCTGGGTGCTCTCCAGAGATGGTAGGTGTGTCTGTGATATGGGGCTGTTGTCTGGATACATGTGAACCACAAGCAAAATATTTTCAATAGTTCAATTTGTCATGCCCATAGTTTGGAGATGGGGGGGTGAAAACAATAAAGAAAACCCATCACGTCTGGGAAGGGCCCTATTCCAACAGGCAAGTCCTTTCTTTTCCACCAAATACCAGTAATTAATTACTTGGTGAATTTTCCCAGTTCTCTCAACCTGCATCAGTGAATTCCTTGTAACACTAAGTGCAAATATCTCTGCACCGCTGACCCCATCCTCACTTCCTGCCTACTCACTCCATAGTGTTTATGTCCATGTTCTTGCAGGGCTGGGCTGGGGGTAAGTCTTTGGAGTTGTGGTTAGGTGGGCACAGGGGCTGCTGCCTCCTGGCCTGAATCAGATCCTGAGATATCAGCTTGAGATGAGCTCATGTAGAAGGATGGAACAGCAGTCAGAAAAGCTTAGGAGCCTTTCCATGGTGACTGTCACTTTTCCATTCATCCACAAGGAGCTCCATGCCCTAAGCTTGCGTTTAGAAATTGCCTTTGATATATCTTACAAATCTGAACTCGGGTGTTCTCATTTAAATTCCTTAGATTCAGAATTGTTTTCCTCAAGATTTCTTCTTCGACCTATAAGTGGTTTAGAAACATTTCTTTGTTTCCTCACCATTGGCCCCTCCCAGACTTTTTTTCTTATGAAACAGAGGTACCCCTTCATGGAACAGTCTTTGCCCTTATGGAACTGCCTTTATCTCTCCTAGAATAGACTTTCACCCTCATGGAAGAGCCTCCTCCCCTCATGAAACAGCCTTTTCCCCTCATGGATGCTGTCTATGTGCTCCTTCATGAACCTTTCTGTGACCACCCAGCATTATCCTCCCTTAATTTCTTTCTGCATTCTTCCCTCTCCAAGACCTGTCAGTTCCTTCCTCTGCAGAGCTTGTGAATAAGAGCACTTTTTCTCTGCTCAGTTGTAATACAAGACACTACACTGTTCTCTCTGGATTTGCCTCTTCCTCTCCTCCTCCTCCTCCTCTGCATCATTTTCCTCCTCTTCCTCTTTCTCCTTCTCTTTCTTTCCTCCTTGGTTGACTGCATGCAAGGCAAGCATTATACCTTATCACAACCCATGGATCTGTGTTCCTTTCTGCAGACTTCAGACGACCATAGTTTAAAGATAGAAAACTTACTATGTTCCTCCTGTGAAAATAGTTCTAGGCTCCTGTTATGGCTTCAGGCTATAAAGCAAACTATCTTCATAGGTTGACACCCTCAGGTAGCAGGAACATAGCTAGGTCCTTGCCAGCCCCTCCCAGGTTGTGGCCAACCTCCTATTTTTTTCTCTATTATACCTATAAAATCCTCTTCAGTTCCTCAAGCATACACTTTCTGTGAGCTCCCCAAACTGCCCTCATATAAGCCACTTACGCCTAGAGTACCCAAAATATGGAGACACAGAGTGTACTCTACAACTAGGTGAGCTCGTCCCTGAAGTAGGAGCTGCAACATTTGCCTTGATAGGAAACAATTTTCCTAATATTGTCTTTAAAAATCTTGGGGCCGGGCGGTGGCACTAAAGGTAAGGTGCCTGCCTTGCCTGTGCTAGCCTTGGACGGACCGCGGTTCGATCCCCCGGTGTCCCATATGGTCCCCCAAGCCAGGAGCAACTTCTGAGCACATAGCCAGGAGTAACCCCTGAGCATTACCGGGTGTGGCCCAAAAATCAAAAAAAAAAAATCTTACCTCACTCCCGCTTCCTTTAGTGAGCCCCACTCGGTGCCTTTGCTCCAGTCCACCAGAAGATCCCAGATTAGTCAGTGTTAGTGGAGGCTGCAGGGGGTGAGGCCTTTTTAATTGCCACTAATGGAAGTGATTAGTCACCGAGGACACACAGGGATTAGCGGGCTCCAGCTGCTGATTTTAGGCTCTTCAGATTGTGTGTGTGTGTGTGTATGTGGTGTGTGTGAGAGAGAAAGAGAGAGAGTGAGCAAGCAAGTGGACCAGAGATACACAGAGAGAGAGACAGAGAGACAAGAGAGACAGAGACAGAGAGAGATGTCAAGGCCAGAGAAAACAGAAGAGAAACACACACACACACACACACACACACACACACACACACACACACACGTCAGTTTTCTGCAGAGGCCCAGCAGCCGTGGGAACTTTCAGCCTGTGCACAGAGGAGGCTAGCTGGCACAACATGGAGAAGAGATAAAGGAATTGGGCCCATTCATTGAACTATTTTCCCGGTGGAACTAGAGGACCAGGAAGAACTGGGCTCATGCTCTTCCAGAGGATCCTGTTGAGGAACAGGAAACACGTGATCTGGGGCATCTGGTCAAGGCTCCTCATGCCTGGCCTCCACTGTAGAAGTACTTGTTCTCGGGACTGTTTTTGTCAGTCCTGGGAAGGGTGGCATGGATGATGTGGGTAGATTAGGCAGAACTTCGATGTGGCCCCACAATGGATACAGGGTGTATCTGTACTACAGAGTTCCCCAGAGTACGTCCTGCACTCTGGCAGCATCAGTGCTGAAGCTCCCCAGATGTATGTGCCCAGGCAGGGCCAACAGAGAGTAGGGAGTCGGGAGGGACAGTGGGTAGGGCCACCCTGGAGGGTAGCTGAAACTGACCGTGGTTCTGACGATCAGAACCTGTCTTCCTGCCTTGTGCATGAGTAGGTGTGTGTGTCTGTAACATGGGAACACGTGTGTTCCTGGAGGGATGTGATGTGTGAGTAATGTGAGCCTCTATAGCACCCTGGTGCGGGGTGGGGGGGCATTGCTGTGTCAGGTGAGTGCAGTCACTCTGGGATTACAGACATCATCCTGACTCAGTGTCCCCAGAGTGGCTGAGAGGAGAAGAGTCACTCAGGACACTCCTAGTGAAGTTGGGGATGGTAGAGCCAGAGGTCAGAGGGGCCTGCTAGGGACTCAGGTCTGAAGGGCATGGCAGTTCTCCCAAGGGGCAGAGCTGGGCCGGGTGCCACAGATGGTCCTGTATCTTCACCAGCCTCGTGGAGAGGAACATGGAGCTCAGAATACCCAGCCTGGCCTTACTATGTGCTCCAAGCTGCGAATGGAGATTAAAATTTTTTTATTCATTGGGGCCTGAGCGATAGCACAGCAGTAGGGTGTATGAGGATGGACCTCAGTTCAATCCCCAGCTTCGCATATGGTCCCCCAAGCCAGGAGTGATTTCTGATCGCATAGCCATGAGTAACCCCTGAGCATCACTGGGTGTGGCTCCCAAACAAAACAAAACAAATATTTTATTCATTTATTTATAAACATTTTATAATTAAAAATTAAAACATTGTGATTTATAAAGTTATTCACATTTGAGTTTTATAGACACCAATCCTACCTCCAGTGCCAACCTCCCTCCACCCATGTTCCCCTGATACAGACTCTGCCCACTCACCCAATACAGGACCATAGCAGGCACCACTTGTTGCCGTGGTGTCTGTTTAGTGCAGGGCATGCAGCTGGGGTTCAAGTGTATTGAGTGCTCGGGTGAGACTCAAGGAAAGAGAAGAGAGTTTACCCCTGAGATTTTGCATCACAACCAACATTTTCAGAGCTGTCCAGGAGGTGTTGGTGTCATTTTTAAGGGTGAGACGTGGCGTCTGGACAGACAGGAGCTTACAGAGGGCAATGACCGCTGTCAAACCAGGTTACCCCGGGGTTTCAATTCTTTCTTGGAAATGGGGGATGATTCTTCCTTAGAAAAGGAAACACCCTCACTCGCCAACTCAGCAAAAGCAACCATTTGTAATTTAGATCATTAAAAAAAATTGGATTGTGCAGAAAAAGAACATGCTTTCTAGGTCAGATTCAGATACTGTGGTGCCCTCATCTCTCAAAGAAGCAAACTTCTTACTGAAAGTAAAAAGCTAAAGAAGGCATTTATAGTTCACTTTCCCCTGATAAGCAGCAGTTTTTACAAAGTGAAAGGAATTGAATTACAATTTTTGAGAATGAGAAGTTGTATCCATGAAGTCGATTCATTTATTTTTAAATAAAAAAAAATTTTTTTTTTTTTGCTCACACTGTGCTGCTACTGGCTCGGTGCTCAGAAGTGATCCCTAATGGGGTTGGAGGTTCCTTCCATGGGTGGTTATGTGCGGGCACAGGGCTTGAACCTCTGCACTATCTCTCTGGGCCAAACAAGTCATTATTATTTTCCAGGACAGATTGGCCCAAAGAGTTTGAAAGTGTTTGTTTTTTCTTTTCTCTAAATGATTGTTTATTTGTTCATTAAACACAGAAATGTCAGGAAGGAGGGTTGTCTGGTCACACGGCTGTGACCAGCTACTTAGTATTGTTGAGTGACCTTAAATTTAGGTGTGTGTGTGTGTGTGTGTGTGTGTATGAGAGAGAGAGAGGGGTGGAGGAGAAAGATATAAAGAGAGCAAAAGAGAAAGAGAAATAGAAAGAGGGAGAGAGAAAATGAGTAGGAGAGGAACATAGGGAGACAGTGAGAAAGAGAGGAATAAAAGAGATCCCCTCAAATATCTCAAAACAGTGCCTTTTTACTCTGCACTCACTCTCTCTCTCTCACTCTCTCTCTCTCTCTCTCTCTCACACACACACACACACACACACAAACACACACACACATACACATACGCGCCAGGCACTCACACACATCACACACCCACCCACATTCACACACTCAAAGACACTCTCACAAACATGCACACAATCACACACACTCATATACACGCATACACACACGTACACACAAATTTACTGCTTTTATTTCTCCTTGTGGGAACAGTGCACCCTTCCGGGCATTTGTTTTCTCACCTGCTGGTCTTCGGTGCCAGGTTCCAGCAGCGCCCACAGCCACATTTCCCCAGTGCCAGCTGACCTGGGCCTCCGTGTGAGCCTCGCTCACACCCGGTTGTGTCCATGTTGGAAAGAACAGTCACAGCCTTGGGATGCTCAGATATGGATGCTCGAATACGTATGTTTGTGTTGCCATGGTGACTGCGCGCCAGGTTTCTTGGCAGCTTGGAGGCCCAGCGCAGCGCATTTCCTTCCCCATCTTCCCACCACCTAGGCAGGCACACTGCATTCGGGGGCCTTCCAGGGCATGTACCCCGCTTCTCCTCTGCCCCGTTATTACACATGCCGATGGTCATGGAGCCATAGAAAGCCTTGGCGCTTAGCTGTGTGAATTATGTGGCTCTAAGGGACAGGAAACCACTCCCAGTGGGTTCCTGATCCTCCCTGAATACAGCTCAGTTGGGCACTGATGTGGCACCATGTTTGCAGGGAAAGGTGCCAGGCTTGGTTCAGGCAGCCTCAGGACCATGCAGACTCTGTCCTGGGGGCGGCGGGGTGCTGGGACACAGAGAGAGGGACTTATGGGGGAAAAAGGCCCCTGCTCTCCTTTAGTGGGCCTGCAGCATGTGGGACAGGTTCCCTAGCACCACCTTCCTCCAGCGCCTCCTCCACTATCTCAGTTTCTCCTTACCAGTCTCTCCATTCCCAAAGCTTTTCCTTTCTCCCAACTTCTTCAAGAAGAAGTGAGATCAACAAGCACAGCCCTCAGCTGAATGGGTGTCAGTGTGTGAGCTGGGAGCTTGTGATGCTGGGCTTAGGATGCAGAACAGTTTTTGAGGAGGGTCAGGGGGCTAAAATTAGGGGTGAAGGGAGTATCTATCAGCACTCACTTGAGACAGCATCACTATCTGTTGTGCTCTCCAAGGGAAACAGAAATGCGACTCAGAGGCTGTAAGTCCTTTTGGGAAGGTCACAGATTTCTAGTGCTCCTTCATGGGGAGGCCCAGCCTGTACCCTGAGAAGTTCCAGGAAGTCAAATGCGGAAAACACAGCAAGTGGGCCTAACACATCTCATGAAACACTCAAGAGGTGTGTGTGTGTGTGTGTGTGTGCGCGCGCGCGCGTGCGCACGCACGCGTGCAGGGGACCAAAATTTGGAGGGGGTCAGAGAAAGTAAGAGGGGCCCTCATGATGCTCATTAAAATGCCTTCCCGTTGCGCGGTCACCCCCACCACAAATCCCGCAAACCAGGATCTCTAATGTGGGTCAAGTTTCCCTGGGACACTCAGCTTCGCAACCAGGCCTCTAAGGCGACCCCTTGATCCACTTTCTGGTTTGAAAGCTTGAAACTTGGTATGGTGGTTTTTTTTTCCCCTCCCTTCTTGCTACATGACCCCCAATATGAAGGTTATTGTGGTGGGTCTCTGAAAGCAGTGCGGATTGAGAGGGAAGAAAACGAGCGTCGATGATATGAAAGATAAACTTTCTGAGCCGCTAACGAACACTTTGGGTTTTGGTTTTCCTGAACATTTGGGAAAGAAAGGGCGCTCACAGGAAAGGGATTTGTTGCGCAGAATAATTGCCCAGTGCATTACACAGCACAGTGGGGTTATAATGAGCAGCAGATAGTGCAGAAAACTCAGCCTCCAAGTTAGAGGAATAGTTTGATTCAACTAGCCCAGTTTCTGAGCTAACAGATAGTTGGGCCCAAAGGACCAGGCAACAATTGTTTTGAAAGTTTCTTGGGGGTATGCAATTAGTGACAAGATTTAATAAACCCCAAACAACGGAAGGGAATGAAATGAAACATCCCCCCATTCTTTTGTTCTTTCTATGTAATGTAAGAAAATAGCAAGAAGACGATTACATTATAACGAAATGAATTAAACAAAGCTCCAAAACATAAATTAGAATTTAACTATGCCATTAAAAGCTAATTTAATTTGCAAGCCATCATTACTAGATAATAAAGACCCATTGCAAAGTGTACAACAATATCTTGTGAACAAGTGAAAAAACAAGTTATAGATCTCATTCAGCAGATGAATTTCTGTTACATTAGCAGATAAAAATGCTGAATGGATGTTTCAGTATGTAATGAAAAGTAGCAAGTAATGGAACAATTGGTTTGCTTAATTTTTTGGGGGGTTGCCATAAATGGTTGCACAGTTAAAGAAAACCCTGAGGGAAAAAAATCACAGAATTACACTCAGTGTATGTTGGTTTTCGGCCAGAATGTGCTCTCAAGTTAAGACAAAGAAAAGGCATGGACACATGTTGCTACCGTAAGAAACATTGTAGAAGAGCTCATTCAAGAGCCAACCTTGTTGGTATTAGCTATTTGAAGATGGCAGCCTTGTCCTGTGATGGATTCAAGCAGTTTGGATCTTCCCGAAACAGCAAGGTGTACATAAAAAAATGCAAGAGAGACTAATTAAATAAAAATACACCGGGCTAGGTACTAGTTTAAAATTCACTACGAAGACATCGTCAGCGTTTCCTGATCAAATCAAAGTACAAAACAAAGGGTCCAAAAACTCCTTTCATGGGAAACAGCTGAGGACATCAGGGGGCCGGCCAGGCGCCGCCTGTCATGACGCAGTGCGACCGGCAGATGGCACTGTCGTCCCGCGCTAGGGAAGCCGCCCGCGGGTACCTGCTGGACCAGTTGAGCATCCTTGTGGGCGGCCTAAGGTGAGGCCAGTAGAGGCGCTGCCTAGCGAGGACCACTGCAGTTAAAGGGTCCTGTGGCACGTCCCTCCTCTGTCTTCTGGTCCCTGCCTGCTCAGTCTACTTCCTGCCGTCAGAAGAGCAGGTATAGGCAGAAGGTGCAGACCCTCCCCTCCAGGGCCCTTTGCAGCAGGTCCCATGGAAGGTTTGCTTTTCTGGTGCAGCTGGAGACAAGGCTGGGGGGAAGTGGCTCTTTTGAGGGCTCCGTGAGGCAATAAAGGCTGCACGGGGAGGCCATGAACCTGATTTGCGAACGGACTTTCCCCAGCAAAGCGCAGAGTGATGCTTTGGTAAGAATGAGCAGAATGGAGTTTTGACTGTGGTCTAAGCATGTTCGTGGAGGGTCTGTCGAGTTTCAGAGGTGGAGGAAAGTGCCAACTACAGAGGGGCAAAGACATCTGCTTTTCCGAACCCGATGGAGCCGGAGCGTGGGGGGAAGAATTGGTAGCAGGTGTCACAGAAACGTGGTAGATGCCAAAATAGGAGTCAGGTACATCTCCGTTAGAGGACTCAGTCCGTCTGGGGTGCAGGGCAGGCAGTCAGTGGGAGGTGAGGAAGGGGAGTTGTGAGAAGAAGCAGAGATGGGGGTGGGCAGGCTACAGAGAGGGCACAAAGTAAAGTGAAAGTGTCACAGAGACAGTGAGTGGACTGGGGGTGCTGAGGGCAGGGACAGGCTTGGCTGCACAGATCCTGCCTCTTACTCAGAAGAAGTTTGTTTTGGGGCCACTCCTGCTGTACTGAGGACTCAAGGGGCATAGGAGGTGTTGGGGCTTGCACCAGGGATGGCTGGGTGCCCCATATATGCCTTAATCCAGGCACTATCTTTTCAGCTCAGGAAACCAATTTTTAGTCCAACGCAAGGGAATGAATGATGCTGAGATTTTTAAAGGGAAAAACTAATTAATCAGATTTATTTCCAATCTAATGCAGAAATCCCGAAGCAATGGAGCAAATTTCCAGATTCCAGGCGTTTAAGGTCTTGGGGAAGAGGAGGCACATTCAGAATCCCTGGAGATGAACAGTGTTAGGGCTAAATTGATGGATTTAACATCTGCATGACTTTGTTCAGGAACAGGGTATCTCTCCATACATGGAAAAAGGAACTTTAGAAACCCTGAAAGACAAACGGGGGTGCAAGAGAGATAATGCATGAACCCAAGAGAAACAGCTCAGGCTCCAGATATTGGGGTTCACACAACAGGCGCTCACAGTGCCCTTGGCCCTGTCAGACACTCAGGGCAATATCTTGCAAGGAGACAGAGGCTTATTTCTGGAGTAGTTGCTTTGAGAGCCAGCGGCATTTTCATCTACCTCCAGCTTTTGCTCTGGAGTATCGGAGTGTCTTGTGGACACCGAATGATGTTCAATTTCATCCCTGGCAGGATGCGGCCACCTGTCTGCAGTTCCTGAGACGTCCTGCAGATGGTAGCAACACTCTTTCTTTCCTAGAAGCTTTTTGTCTTTTTTTTTTTTTTTTCCTTACTTTTTAAATTCTTTTTAAAAAACCTGCTCCTGCTCTTTCTCTTCCTCCCAGACAGTCCTTTGCAACTGTGCTGGGCGGTGATTTAAACAACGCTTTGATTCTGTAGGATGTTGGTTCACAAATCAGATCTAGCAATTTCTTCTTCTTCTTTTTTTTTTCTCTCCTAAAAAGATAATATACTGCTTTTTTCAAAGTCAATTAACACTCAGGGCAAATGAAACAGGGAAGCAAAAGGTCACTCTCCCAAGGGCTGCCTTGAAACCTTTAGGTATTATTCAGGTTTCATACAGGAAATGCAAATCGCCAGGGAGACAGAGGAAATAATAATTAGTTCATTTTGTTTCTTGATAACATCCCTAACACGGCTGAAGACGGCTTTTCTGCTTTATTTCCCAGCGTGCCCATGTGGGGCTCTGAGCAGGCGATAATTCCATCGTGTGTTGGGGTTGGGTATGATTGGGGATAGTTTGTGAGTCCAGAGAGGGAGAAGATGGAGATGATCACACGCGTTGCTCTTGCATGTTTGGGGGTGCAGAAGGTTCCATAGAGGAGGACAGCCCACAGGGCCATGGGGAGGTGAAGGGGGACTTTGGGGACCCCATAGTGGGGAAAGGTAGGAGCAGCTCATAGCTCCATGACTCAGGCCTTGGTCTGGTCCTACTTCCATTGGACACCCGAACCATTCATAGGTGCTGAGATTTAGTCCCTCTAACAAGATTAATCCTAGATGGACTCAGTGGGCCAGGACAGGTCCAGGCCTCTTTTGGACTCTGTTTGTTTGTCCGTCTGACAAACTCTGTAGAGTTTGTTTGCAGCTTCTGGAGCCTAGTGACAGATGTTACTCGTCTTGCCAGGATGAACCTGAAAACATGAGGTTCGGCAGGAGAGGGGAACAGTGAGCAATGTGGACCGAGCCAGTCTCTGAGGTTGGTCAGAACTTAGTGTCTCCAAGGACAGAGTGAGAAGCATCCCCAGGGCCTGGGCCCCAGCAAAAAGTCCCCCTGCCAAGGGAGCAGTGCCAGAGAGAGAGGGGCTGGGACTAAAGTTGTGTCCTACACCCTTAGGAACTCATCAATTGAAACACCACAGCCTCTCTGAGCTGCCTGATGTTCAGAAGCACAGGAGATGACAGAATGGGTGGCTGACAGTGGGAGCTCAGTGAATGTTTGACGTGACTTAAAGGCCTCCTTGCATATCTGATCATCTTCACAAATTAGCTTGTTGATGTAATCTTGATTATTTTCTCTTCTTTCTTTTTTTCTCTCTGTCTCTCCCCCCCCCCCGTAATAATTTCCCTCCCACTTACCTGGAAACAAATGTATTATGATCAACGTCATCAGCTATGTGATACGAATAAAGAAAATTAAATTGAAAGATCAGTATATTGACAACGTTTTAATGAACACTTGTCACTCAGGGGCTGCTCCTGACTCTGTGCTCAGAGTGACCCTGGGGTGCTCAGGAACTCGCAGGATGTAGGACACACCTTTAGCTCTGGCCCCTCTCTCTGGCCCTGCTCCCTTGGCAGAGAAGAACTCCTTGGGCAGAGAGTGCTCACTCAAAGGTGCCCCCTTTCCTTTCTGCGAGACCTTTTTTTTGAGGGGGGGCACACCCGGTGACACTTCGGGGTTATTCCTTGCTATGTGCTCAGAAATTGTTCCTGGCTTGGGGACCATATGGGATGCCAGGGATAGAACCAAGTTCTGTCCTAGATCAGCCGCATGCAAGGCAAACACCCAGCTGTGGCACCTACTGCTCCAGCCCCAGGAAGATCTTTTTTGTGCTTGTTTGCCAGTGTCCCTGCGTGAGGTAAGGTGGCATCTTCATCCTGGCTAACCTGGGATTCATTTACTTTCCTGCATTTCCCCAAGTGCCTGGACATCTGGGCCTACAGTGTGTCACCTAGCAACGAGCTCAGGCATAATTTCATCAGGCCTGCACCCCAGAAATGCTGGGCCATCACATGATGCCAGGACAATTGTCCTCAATGAATGCTGCATGACTGGTGAAGCTCAGCTTATTAAGTGGCTGAGGACACATGTGTGACTTGGAAGTGGCAGTTTGTGAGGTTTGTCACTTCTGACTTCTCTGTCACCAAGACACAGTTCTTGATGATGTTGGAGGTGGGTAGTGGGTGTTATAGGTGGGAATTGGGTGTTGGGTATGATTATGAGAGCTGGAGATGGGTGTTCTGGTGGGCGCTGAGTCTAGGAGGTGAGTGTCAGAGGTGGGTGTTGGTATTGGGTGTTGGATATAGGAGGTGAGTGTTGAAGGTGGGTGTTGGAGGTAGGTGTTATTGAGTGTTAGTGGGCATTGTTGGGTATTTTTTTTAATTTTTATTGTGACCAAAATGAGTTACAAATCTTTCACACTAATATTTAAGGTACATAGTGATAATGAAGAAGGAAAATTCCCATCAGTCTTATCCTCCCTTCATCTTTTTTCCCACTTCTCCCTTCTTTACCCCCCAGGATGGTAGAGTAAGTACAGCTTGTTGTAGATTGGATATCGATTATGTTGTCATTGACTTTGGGTTTGGTGTTCAAGTCTGATCATTTTGTATTGTTTTGAGGATTTTGGAGGAGGATGTTGGTTGTCCTGTGATTGTATTCTCACTAAAGTTATCAGGGAAGAAATTACAAAGCTGTGCTGTCACTTCCAGCGCCCAGTGTGATTTCCAAGGTGGCTTTGGTCTGCATCCTATTGATCAGCTTTGGCCACAGTGCCTGTCCCCTCCACTTCAGTCTTGCTTTTGTGCTTTAGTTCAGGACTCCATCATCATTTAGAGGGAAGAATGGGTATTGAAGGGGTCTTCACTGTCTATGTACAGACCCAAGATTAAATTTAGAGAAAAGTGTAAAATTCTGCATTTTATTGTAAGGTTCTTACAGAAGAAGAAATTATTTTGTTAATTAGTAGTGCTCAGGGATTACTCCTAGCTCTACAGTCAGGGATCAATCACTTGGTGGGCTCAGAAAACAATAGGAGGTGCTGGGAATTAAACCTGGGTTGGCTGTGTGTAAGCCAAGCACCCTACCCATTGTATTATTGCTTCTACCCTAGAAAAAGAACTTTTTCTTCTCTTCTCTTTTGGTAAACGTAACCTAAATTTCAATTGTTAGCAGGTCGTGAAAACAGTGAGTTAAGGAAGCTTAGTTGAGTGGAGCAGTTTGCATTGATAAACAAGATTGGAATGTGATATGGAAATTTGCACCCAAGGATTATAGGGGGTTCATCTTTGTTTCTGTTCAGGGACATTTCCACAGAACAATGGACCTGGATAATTTTTGTTAAGCTACATGCCACAGCTTGTGTTTAAGTATATAGATTGTCAGTCATGCAAAGGAAAAGTATCTCAACTGAAGAATGTGTGTTAAGGATCTGATATTTGTGGAAATGTTGGAGTTTAAGAACATTCTTGAGGTTCCTCATAGAACAGATTTAAAATCTTATTGACAGGACCTGAGTTGGCTTCTACCCAGGACTCTCTGCCTGCTAAGCTTCTGGGTCAGCAGGACCATTCCTTCATGAGTTGACTACTTTCTGTTGGTGAAATCAACATAGTCTAAGCATAGAGTTCATCCATACCAGCATCTCTATTTAGAGATGTGGATTTACCATCTTTGGTGGGTCCAGAATGTGATATCATTGAGAAATTCTCCAGATAATGCTGGTGCTCAACTAGACTTAAGAACTAAAGGTCTTGGGGCTGGAGCAGTGGCACAGGCAGAAAGGCATTGCTTTGCATGTGCTAACCTAGGATGGACCTTGGTTTTATCCCCTGGCATTCCTATGGTCCCCCAAGCCAGGGGCGATTTCTGAGCACTTAGCCAGGAGTAAACCTTGAGTGTTACTGGGTGTGGCCAAAAACTAAAACAAAAACAAAAAACCACACACACACACACACACACACACACACACACACACACACAACTAAAGGACCAAGAGATCTCAGGTGCATGGGTGGTATTAAGAAAGGACAGAACTAAACATCCAAGCCAGAGTCAACAACAATGAAATCATGAGACCCAAACTTTAATAATCATAATTAAAAATGGGCCTGCTATGTTGATAGGCCTGTTCCTGGGGGGGCAAGGGGTGGTGACATGGGAAGGACTCTGGGAACATTGGTGGAGGGAGGTTGACACTGTGGTGGGATTGGTCTTAAAACATTTTGTCTGAAACTCAACTATGAAGAACTTTGTAGATCACAATGGTTTCAATAAAAAAATAAAAGAATTGGAAGACACAATGGGAGAAGTGACTCACACAACTGAGTTGGATTGGTAGGCTTCAGGGGAGAGGAGTTGGGGTTCCTGAGGGTTGGATTCACTTGTGATGGGTGTGGTGTTGAGTTATATGCATGAGAAACCATTATTAATAATATCATAGACCACAGAATATCAATCAATAAAAATATAAAAAAATAACAAAAGAACTAGAAGACAAGACATTTCCAAATCAGATACATATGAAGAGTTCATGGAGCATCAAGTCAAATAGTAAATCTAGGGGTGGTGTTATTATCTGAAAGCTGGTCCAACCCAAATATTAGATCAATGTTTCTCATATGCAGCCTCCCAGCCCTCCCCCTCCCAGGATACTCCATAGAGCCACAGGTGAAAATGACATAAATGGTAGGAGCATAGCTAATGGGTAGACCAGTAATCGGGTCACAAAGAGAGAACAAGGCCACAGCTAGATGAAGGCTGGCTGAGAAAGACTCCTAGGCAAATGGTTATTTCATGTCGACATTTTTTTCTTTTTGGTTTTTCAGCCACACCCAATGGTGCTCAGGGGTTATTCCTGACTCTGTTCTCAGAAATTACTCCAGGGACCATATGGGATGCTGGAGATTAGAACCAGGTTTGTCAGATGTAAGGCAAATGTCCTACCCACTGTGCTATCACTTTAGCCCCTCATATCTACAATTTTGAAGATTTTGTAGCAGTTAAGACCAAAGAGTTGAGTAATAGCCATGTCATCCCAAGCTTAATTCTACCAGTAAGAGCTGTGAGAATAGGCTGTGGTGCTTTTCCCTTACCTGAAAAATAGGGATGTCCAAAGATTGATCTTTAGTGCTTGTGTGATAATGATTAAATGAATGATTTAAGTAAAATGTCTCAGCAAACTGCCTGACATCATTTGAGAGCTCATAAATTTTTTTATTATTCCATCATTATATTTTATAGTTTGTCTTTAAGATTGATAGGACAGATATCATTAGTACACTTGGTAATTAAGTAATTATAGGTACGTTAAATACCTGACTGTGATAATTTGATTCATCATATTCACTGCGTCTCTCTCTCCATGTGGGAATCTTGACTGTTGGACAGAAGTCTTAGAAGACCATATGAGGTGTCTATGTGGTCCATCATATATGTGGAGGAGCGGAGATATTGTCGGGGATCTCACATAAACCTTTCTCTTTCCAATGGGTTTCATTTTTTGAGTGATTAATTATTCCTAAATTTCTCCTATAATTAGTGTGCTCAGATGATCTGATTCTTGCCATTGAAAGGCAAATAGAAGTGATTGGTGTCATTTTCAAGTCAGTGCCTTAAGATATTGGGTGTTGATGTCTGAAGATATTAAAAGATTCCAGTCCTCTTGATGGGAACCATATGAAGCAAGAGTCCCTGCTTCAGTCATGCCGAGAATAATTTGGAGAGATGGAGCAAAAAATGGTGGAACACAAAATGATGGAGCAGAAAGATGGTGGAGCAGGAAGTGATGGAGCAAAGAAAGATGTAGCTATGAAAGGGTGGAGCAGGGAAATGGAGAAGTAAGTAAATGAGAGAGTAAGAAAATATTTGCCTGTCACGCGGTAGACCTGGGATCAATCCCTGTCACTACATGTAGTCCCCAAACATTGCCAGCAGTGACTAATAAACACTGTCAGGAGTAAGCCCTGAGCACTTCTGGGTATGACAAGAATAATGCCACCACTACCACCAACAACACTAACAATGTCAACAACAAAATTCAAAAAAGCATAGATCAGATATTATGGACTTTCACCCTGGATCTCTGACCCTTACTTCCATCCTGGCTGTCATAGTTTTGAAATCATAGAATATTTATAATGCTTATCAATCAGTTTCCAAGATGTTGATCTTCACCAGAAGGCTTGTCAAGGCTCAGAGATACAGAACTTAAGAACATTCCCCTACTATCTACCAGGTTTTTGTGCTTTATAAGATCTGTTTTTTTTTAATCTAGAAATCTGGGTCTTTACTCAAACAGATGACTTGACATTAATGCATGTGCCTCTTCAGAAGTTATGAGTGCTCTGAGGTTTTCTTTTGAAATAACTTATTGTACACCAGACTTTGTTTTCTGACGGTGGGTCATGAACGAAGAATGCATCTTCAGAAATAGGCACCATTATGTACCATCTAAGTTCCATCCATTCCCACTAGAGTAAGTGGGATTGTTGGGCCTTCCTGGCACAGAGACTCACCCCAGAGAAAAATGGTGGGCATGAGAGTCATTCTCTGCTGCACTTTGAGCTCTCTGAGACCCTCCACATTTAAGAAGGGCTACCTGATAATTCTCGACTGAAACCTCAGTAAAAGCACACTGAACAGTCTAGGTTTAAATTCCTAAGCAAAAAATTGCCAAATATTAATATATTAGAATCTTCGCTTTGTTCTGATCTTGCGTTTAGAACCAGGAGATATTGTTTTCCTTGGAGATTCAGCCTTTTTTCTTATTAGAATCACAACATCTGTTTCTCTGTCTCAGAGAGAGAAGGTACCTAATGAATTTTAAAACAGAAAAAAAAAAAGAAAAGAAAAGCCCTCAAATCAACAATACCCAGCAATTAGAATAGAGCTGGTGTGGGGCTGGAGCAATAGCACAGCATCAGGGCATTTGATTTGTACACGGGCGACCTGGAATGGACCTGGGTCCTCAGCATCCCATATGGTCCTCCGAGCCTGCTTGTAGCTATTTCTGAGCATAGAGCCAGGAGTAACTCCTGAGTGCTGCTGGGTGTGGCCCAAAAACAAAAACTGAAAACCAAACCAAAACAAAAAGAATAGAGCTAGTGTGAGCTGGTGTTGTGAGAAAGTAGCTTATGAAACAGGAGAAAGATTTTGGGTAAATTTAGAACAAACAATTCTCACACACTACACATACAAGAAGGTCAAGTGTCTGAGGAGTAAGAGCAGGGTGTTTAGACTCAGAATCCCTGAGGACTGGGGAAGTGGGAGGGGAGGACTATCACCTTAGAGACACCTTCATCCACATATGGCTATCTTCGTTCTTTGGCTACAGAGGTATGGGGATGCTTTGTGCTGAAATGCACCCCCAGTTTGCATGACTGCCCTCTTACTCTGGGTTTCCATTTTACTCTATTTCACTGGGAGTGAGGAAAGTTATACAGAAATGTCACACATGGGCCCCTTTGCTCTCCCCTTGGGCTTCTCCTAAGTGTCCTCAAACTAAGATGAACAGAGAAGGTGAGTGAAGGAAGCAAAATGTGGATTGAAAATGTTTTCTTTGGGAGATGAAACTTCATCCTCCTGCTCTGCCTTTTGCCTAGAGTGAAGACTGGTTCCAGGGACAGGGATGCTCAGTGATGGAGACAGAATTCAGTGATAGATTATTGTAATAATACCCAGAGACAACAGAGATAGAGATGAGGCCTGGAAGGACTGGCCCATGATATGAAGCTTACCACAAAGAGTGGTGAGTGCAGTTAGAGAAATAACTACACTAACAAATATGACAATGGTAGTGAGTGTGAGAAATAGAATACCTGTATCCAATATAGGCAGGGTATGGGAGAGAAGGGAAATTGTGGCATTGGCAGTGGGAATGTTGCACTGGTGATGCATTAGGCATCAAGAAAGACCTCCTGGGCCCGGAAAGATAGCACAGCGGCGTTTGCCTTGCAAGCAGCCGATCCAGGACCTAAGGTGGTTGGTTCGAATCCAGGTGTCCCATATGGTCCCCTGTGCCTGCCAGGAGCTCCTATCACAACGAGCCAGTACCCACTACAAGTGAAGAGACACCCGCTCAAGCTCTCACCTCGTTCCCGGCAAGAAAATACAACCAACACCTTGACAGACTCATGCAGTGTGGCCCTCCTAATTACCTCTCCCTAATGTGGACTGAGGCCTGATACCGGAACTAGCTCCAAAGGACAAACTCTACCCAAGACCTCCCTGCCTGGACCCCACACCTCACAAGGAAATCTCAAAAGACAAGGGGAAACCCTATTCTTTCATCATAAGTATAGACCTATATAACACTACCTCTTATCCTGTTTCTCCCCAAATGTAAAGTGATCTCCTGTATTACTTTCTCCCCTTTTTCTTTGTTTCTTTTTTCTTTTCTTTTTTATTCTCGTTAGTTTCTTTTGTTTGTTTTGTCTTTTTTTTTATTTGATTTGATTTGTTTTTGCTTCTTTTGGGTCACTCCTGGCGGTGCTCGGAGGGTGCTCCTGGCTCTATGCTTGGAGAACGTCCCTGGTGGGCACGGTGGACCATATGGGATGCCGGGTACTGAGCCACTGCCCTTCTACAAGAAGGACAGACGCCTGGTCTCCATGCTATCTCTCCTGGCCCCACTTTATCTCTTTAATTACGTCTTTTATTTAATCTCCTTTTTTTTTTAAATAAACCTTTTTCCTTTAGATATGTGTGAGCATATATATTCTTAGTTTTTGTCGGATGTTTGCTTTCTTCTCTCTCCACCTCCAAATCCACCAACAATATAATGTAGCACCACTTCCTCCTGCAAAGACATATTAAACAAAGGGGAAATTGTACGTATAAAAACAAGCTCTTATCTACTAGGGATAAGAACTCATACTTGTTTACAACACAGGAACATCTCTCACCCTGAATGTATGTCATGTGGAAACAACCTGGGCTCCAGGGAACTAGACACTGACCATTCAGCCTTAACTCCTGGATCCCAGACATAGAAACGACAGAGTTCTCCACAACAGCTCCAGGAACCAAATCCCCTCCAGGGCATTTACAATGCTGCTCTGACACCAACATGTGCCAATTCTAAATTGATAACCTGACAATGAGAAAATGGGAAAAACTTGATCTAAGAGCAAGTTGTCCTTCCTCATCAGCTATCAATAAGACAAAATCAGAAGACATGTCACCCTTTGATCTGTGCAAAAGCCAAGATCGCTATATACAGACGACTGGTTGTTGCAACCAAGAGTGGACAGTACGCACCCAGGGACCAACAACAACAACAGCAACAAAAATCTCTAGCCTAGCTTTTGGTCTACGATCTGTTCAAGAAACAAGAGCTCCAATTCTAGAAGTCTGACTGAGACAACCGCAACTGTATGGGTCTTCCGGAAACATAATGAAAGACTTTATCCCAGGCTCCATTCTAGGAGCAACATAACGACCAAGAACACCAACTACAGAAGATGGATTAAAACGACACTGAAGAAGCATAACTGCTAGAACCAGAAAGAAAGACTTCATAAGCTCCATTCCCTGAGCTGCACAGCCACCAAGATCTCACCAAGATACAGAGGTCTGATTTTACCACCCAAGACAAAGCAGAGGTCTTCCACACACCACGAAAGCAACAAGGGGAGAGTAAATGATCATGCAAGGAGTTTAGAGTTAATCCCATGACAGTATACTTCAGGGGTGGAGAAACCCTGTATCTCCTAGGTCAAGGGAATTCCCTCTATATCCCCAATAGTTACTGTGCCTATGCAGGGGGAAAAAGAAAAAGAAAAAAAAGCACAAAACAATCATTTTTCCACATGTTTATTTATCGATTGATCGATTTTTTTTGTTTTGTTTTTTGGGCCACACCCAGCATTGCTCAGGGGTTCCTCCTGGCTGTCTGCTCAGAAATAGCTCCTGGCAGGCACGGGGGACTATATGGGACACCAGGATTCGAACCAACCACCTTTGGTCCTGGATCGGCTGCTTGCAAGGCAAATGCCGCTGTGCTATCTCTCCGGGCCCTGATCGATTTTTTTGACATCTTTATTTTGGTGTGGAGATTAAGGTTGATGTCTCCAATATTATTTTATTTTATTTTGTTTTGTCTTTCTCTTTCTTTTTGCACTCGAACATGATTTGATTTCAGAACCAAGACTATTGTGTAGTGCTCACTGGTTATTTAATTCAATATTTCTTTCTGTATTGTTGTGGTGTTTCAATTACCTTTTTCACATCCTCTCTCTGAGGTTGGAAGCCTCAGTCTAGAGGGACTCCACCCATTTTCAGCATATTTGACTTTTGACTTATTTTTTATATTTTTCCTCTTATTTTGTACCCCAATCTATTGCTTTTCTTTCCTTCAAACAAAACCACATACCTCGATTTATCTAGCTCTGCCTTTTAAATAGAGGGGGAAACAAGGGAGGGTTCCAGAACCAAACAGATATGTGATCACTAATAGTAAGCCAGACAAAGAGGGGTCCACCTACTCTAGCAGCCCGGGGGGTGATGGTGGGGTATATGGGTTGTAGAAAGGGAACTGGAATGGGGGGAGGACATATTTGGTGATGGGTATTCCCCTGATTCAATGTTAATATGTACCTAAAATACTACTGTGAAAGATATGTAAGCCATTATGGAACAAAATTTGTGTTTTTAATCAGAAACTTTCTTTGACTTACATATATTATTATTATATCAATTATATTATATGCTATGTTATGTTATGTTACTATATTATGTTATGTTAGTTTACCCCATTATGCTAATCAATTTTGTCTCTTGAATAAATTCTTACAATTAAAAAAAAACAAACCCAACTATAAACATTTGTAATCAATGTGCTTAAATAAAGGTATTAATTAAAAAAAAGGAAGAAAAATACCCCAGTAGTTGAATTAAATTTTTTTAACAATAGAGGGCTGGAGCAATAGCACAGTAGTAAGGCATTTGCCTTGTATGCAGCCAACACAGGACAGACCCTGGTTTGAATCTCAGAATCCCATATGGTCCCCAAGCCTGTCAGGAGTGACTATGAGTGCAGAGCCAAGAGTAACCCCTGATAACTGTCAGGTGTGACCCAAATATATATATATATATTTTTTTTGGTTTTTGGGCCACACCCTGTGACGCTCAGGGGTTACTCCTGGCTATGCGCTCAGAAGTTGCTCCTGGCTTCTTGGGGGACCATATGGGACGCCGGGGGATCGAACCGCGGTCCGTCCTAGGCTAGCGCAGGCAAGGCAGGCTCCTTACCTCCAGCGCCACCGCCCGGCCCCAAATATATATTTTTTAACAATAGAGAGGAGCTCAGAGTGATAAAAATACAAAAGAACTCAGTGATTGAGATAGACTCAGTGATGGAGACAGAACTCAGTGATGGAGATAGAACTAGTTGTGACATTCCTGGATCTCTGCAGACACATCCAGTTAGCCCTTACCTTTTCTCTGGGGATGTGAGTGACTGAATGGTTCTGCTAATTATATTTGTGTTTTGTTAGCTCAGGAGATATATATATATATATATATATCTATATATATATATATATATATATATATAGATAGATAGATAGAGACACTCGGGTGCAGTTGCTCATTTATTAGGATCCTCTCTCTCTGCCTCTGTCTTCTAATCCATGGCTTCGAGGATGACACTGTAGGATCCCGAGTTGGGTCAAAGCAGGTTTGCTTTCCATCAGCTCAGGATTTCAGGTGCAGTGCATTTTCAGCACCCATGATGTCCTGTTACCAATCAAACTTCCTAAATACTGTGACTTTGCAATGTGGAGCTTCCACATTCTCCAACTTTGTCACTCTCTCAGTCAGACATGAAGGTCCAGAGCAGGCTGTCTATACTTGCTGGCATGGGACTGACTTCTTCCTGCCTCTACTGCCCACAGCTCAGCTTCTCCTGAGGTGGGGTGTTGAAATGTAGGTAGTGCTGTTGGGGGAGATTCATGGGGTACCAGGTTACAGAGGGGGTGGCTGGGAGCTGGAGGTGAAGGGCAGAGGGGCATATTGGTACATATTATTCAAAGTGGCTGCATGGCTAGGGCATCAAATTTGGTGGCAGTGAGTCATAATAATGTTCCCAAGGCAGTGCCTGGCAGCAGCAGATGCCCCAGAACATCAGAAAGCTCATGGATGCCATGTGCAGTTGCTTCAGGGCGCCCGTGAGATGGTTTCTCCTCCAGCTTTACAAACCCTTTCGGAAAGGCAAGTGGTGGGGGTTACTGACTGGGAACTTGCAAGGGTGTAGACGGCTCTGTGTCTGCTTGGGAGGAAGACACAGCATCCCAGCCCTGTCTCATGCCTGTCACAGACTTCACGGAGTTCCAGTGCCACAAGGTCTCAAATATTGTGGCTCAGTGCTGCAGAGAAGTATCAGGAGGGACAGAGTCTCAGAGATGCTGGTGTGACATGGAACCTTCCTTAAGGAAGTTCCTCAGGTCCCCAGAAACCTATTGTGCTTCCTTGCAGTCCAGTTCCATCCTCTCCAGAGACACAGAGGGCTGATATTTGTACATATGAGGGCCAGAGATGCAGGAGCTAACCAGCATAGAAACACATACATGGGCACATTTACTACTCATGGACACATACAAATACAAGCATGTACAATGCTAATGAACATATACACAAACAAACACATGAATACATTTGCAAGGGTTTCATGTATATCCTCCATTCCTTAGCCTGCATCCTCAAACACAGCAGTGAATGTTTCACTTCGCATGTGGTTCTAATACTTTAGAACCATTATCATTAATGGTCTCAGACTCCAGGACTCCAAACCACAGGACAACACACAAGATATAATCTTTTAGGTGTTTTTTTTTTTTTTGTTTTTTTTTGTTTTTGGGTCACATTCAACAGTGTTCAGGGTTTACTTAAGTCTCTACATTCAAGAATCACTCCTGGTGGTACTTGGGGACCATATGTGGTACTAGAGGTGAAACCCAGGTTGGTTGCATGCCAGGCAAGAGTCCTACCCACTGTACTATCATGCTGGTCTCTCTTTCCAGCCTTCATGAGACTATCTTGGAAATATTTTTAGAGCTTATGGGATTGATTGACTCAAAGGTCAGGATGACTTAAATCCAATGACAGGCTCACTAGTTCTTAGGTTCACAGATTGGGAAGCACATTTCTGGGATCTGGTGGAAATAATCCAAGCAGAGAAATAGGTAACAAAAAATTAGGTCAGTGAGCTGGTAACTGGAGGGACCAGGGGGAAATCTCTATGGATTTCCTGGCTCCTGTGATGCTTTAGGGAAGGCTGTGTGTAAAAGTACAAACATAGCAAGGTGGGAGCAAATGTTCTTTTGGTTCTTTTCAAGCCTTTAAAGGTCAGGAGGTCAAGGGTCAGGGTCAGGTCTGGGTCCTAGTCACCTGCATTGCCAGGTTCCCTTTGGCTAGGCCTATCCTCTGGCTTCCTCTGTGGCTGGAGTGCTGGGATGGATAGGAAGAACTTGATCTTTCTAAAAACTGTCATCTCTAGAGCCTCTTCGCTGGTCTGGGCAAGCCTCTCCTGGATCTGTCCAGGACCCCGCTTTACAGAAGGGTTCTGCTGAGGCCCACCCAGTCTCCCCACTAGGGGTCCGACTCAGTCTCATTTCTGGATCACCAAGGAGTGGGTTGCTGGCCGGCTTCTCCTCCTGACTTTGGAACTTGTTCATCCCAGGACTCAGACCCTCGATTTTCAGAGTTTTTCCTCACGTGTGAATGGAGTGCTGCGAAGAGCGAGGTGAGCAGATGTGTACTGGTGCCCAGTGTCCCTCTGCCGCCACTGTTTAATTAGGACAGGCTTCTGGGGGCAGGCGCCTTTGTAGAACTTTAATGAAACTGAAGGGCATGAAATGTGGTTTCCCTGCTTTTAAATGAAGCTACTTTTATAGAAATAAGATGAGAAATGGAGAAATTGTTGGAGTCACAGTGCATGAAATTAAGGGAGCCCAAACTGTATTGGCAATAGGAGTTTTTTTTCCCTTCCCTCCTAAGTTGATGTTTTGAGAACTGGGATTGTGGTGGCTAACAAACAGCTGGCACTTCTCCCTCTCTCTCCCTCTCTCTCCCTCCCTCTCTCTCTCTCTCTCTCTCTCTCTCTCTCTCTCTCTCTCTCTCTCTCTCTCTTTTCCTCAAGCTCATAGACTTCTGACAGACATGCCCTTAAGGATTCAATTTGCTACTGTTTGGGAAAATAGTGCAAAGCAAACGATGTCAATGGAGGACTATTTCCAAACCACAGAAAAAAGGCAAATTAACAGTGGGTGGCAACTAGTTCTGAGATGGGGCCAGATTCCATGGGAGTGGGAGCTGTGCTTGGAACTCAAGAGCATCACAGAAGCTCTGAAGCCACTTAGGCCACTTGTGGGTGGGCCTGAGGAACTGGCTGGGCACTACTCCCTCTGGGCCATGGTCATCCCCAGGGGCTGAGAGTAAGGTATCCCTGCTCCCCTTCATCAGGACAGCACCAAATCATAGAGTCTCACTATACTATCCAGACCAGTGAAATTTTCTGAAACTGTTACTAAGATCCTGTGATTTATAATCCTGTTAATAGCGATTCCTCACGACATAATTTCAACACCACATCTACCACTGGTGCACCCACCTTCCACCTACCCAAGGACTCCAAAGCCCCTCCCTTTTAGACCTGCCTCAGTGGTTCCAACCAGCTTGTCAATGAATTGTCACTGTTTGCAGTCAGTGACCTGGGTTTTGTGGTGGGACTGCTAACAATATTGACCAATAAATATTCTTATGCTAGAGAATGGCCCTTATTTCTGTCTTGGTGGTCTGTGAGCTATTTCTCCTATTTTCACTGGGTCAGGGTTGTGTAAAGGCTGAAAAATACTGATTTATGCAAAAAGAGAAATTTTAATTTTTGTAGGCTTGGAAATGTTTTTTAAAGGCCAGTTTTAATTTTTTTTATTACTTTTAAAACTTTTTTTCTGGAGACTGGAATGATAGCATAGTGGGTCAGGTGCTTGTCTTGCAGGGAGCTGATCCATGTTCAATCTCCAGGATCCCCATATGGTCCCAGAGCATCACCAGGTGTGATTCTTGAGTTCAGAACCAGGAGTAACCCTGAGTGCTGCTGGGTGGCTCAAAAAACAAAATAAAACAGATGTTTAGGACTCACTCATGTTTCTGTGCTTAAGGATAATTTTTGGCAGGGCTCAGGGGTAATGTATGGGGTGCTGGAGATTGAATCTGGGTCAGCTGCATGCAAGGCAAGTACTTTACCATCATCTTATCTCTCCAGCCCCAAGTGCAAGATTAAAATGACAAAGGGAGTAAGTGACATGTTTCTGTAGAAGAAAGTTTAGATTAGTATGAAGGGCTGCTGGAGTGATGGTACAGGGAGATAAAGCGAAGGTCCATCCTTCTCATCCACATATGACCTTCTGCGTACTGGTCAGGAGTAATCCAAGTCCAGAGCCAGGAGTAGTTCCTGAGTAATAGTGATTCCTCATGTACATAATTCCAACATCACATCCACCTCCCACTGAACAGAGAACCAAGAGGCAGAGAGCTATCCCAGGTACAGAGAGATGAAAGACTCCTGTTGCAGAACACTAAATGCAGATGCCTCTACTTGCAGCAGGCTCTGACTCATGAACCTTGCATTGCAGAGGGCGTGGCCAAGGGAACAGGCTTCCCACAGACATGGGTTCTCTTCTCTTCTCAGGCATGGACTGAACTGGGGTACTGGGAACTAAGAGGGTAGAGGGGTGGGGGGATATGACCATCCCAGCTTTTTCTTCAGAGGCTTGAGCAGTACAGTGACTCTTGAGCTTCCTGGTGAAATCGGACCCCTGCCCTCTCCTCTCTGCATGAGCTTCTGATAATGACACAGAGTGGTGACTGCAGATCTCCGTGGTCATCCATGGTTCCCAGGTTTCTTAATATTTTCAAGAATGAGAATACTCAGACTCAGAGTTAGAATGTAGAAAAGTTTATAAAGAAGTAAAGGAGAAGGAAAAGGAACTCCCCAATTGGAGGGAACTTAGTATAGGACTAAGTTATATCCTAGGAACAAAAAACACAATACAGAAATGCCTTCTGCACACCTTTATTTATTGCAGTGCTATTTACAATAGCCAGAATCTGGAAACAACCCAGATGCCTGACAACAGATGAGTGGCTAATGAAACTGTGGTACATATACACAATGAAATACTATGCAACCATCAGGAAAAATGAGGTCATGAAATTTTCTTATACATGGATGGACATGGAAACTATTATACTGAGTGAAATAAGTCAGAGGGAGAGAGATAGACAGAAAATAGTTTCTCTCATCTATGGAGATTTAAGAAAAATAAAAGACAATATTGTAATAATACCCAGAGACAATAAAGATGAGGCTTGATGGACCTGCCCATGATATGAAGCTTACCACAATGAGTGGTGAGTGAGTTAGAGAAATAACTATAGCTCCCAGCCAGCCCCCAAAGTGAAAAACTAGACTCTTACCCTGAGAAGAAATCAATACTCTGTTCCTATTAATCTACTCCCAGTGGCCTCCTGTCCTCCATCTTCCTTCACTGTGTACCTGTGCTTGCTACCATACTCAGTTTCTGAGAAACCTCCACTCAAAGACAATTCCTAATATGGGACTGCTGGGAGTCCTTTGCAGCCTCCAGGTGGCCAACTCACAGACAAACACCCAGACTCAACACCTCCCTCCTGACTATTTCTAAAGACATAAAAGTGGCATGTATCTCCTTTGTATACCTTAGATATGTTCTCTTAACATCTATAACTCTTTTTGAATATCATATTATATAGTGACAATTTTGCCCACCGTTTCCCCCTACCCCTTTGGTATCTGTTCAATAAGGAATTCTGGTAGAAGAGTTTCTCTGCATAGAATTCATGCTAGAACCAAGTTACAGGGAATGTTGGACTTGTTCCCTCGATCCCCAGATGTACCAATAATACCTTGTGGCATTGTTCCTCTTTTGCATAGGCTCATTAAAATAGGGAAATATTACATTATACAAACAAGTGCTTATCTAATAGAGATGGGAACACAAATTTTGTAATGCAGATAGGCCTTATACCCTGAACATTGGCATAATAACTTGGCTCAGGCCTCAGAAGAATGGGCATTACCTATACACCCCTGAACCATGGATACCATCTATGGAAACAACCACAATTTTGTCTAACATTACCAGGAAGTAAACCTCTACCAGGGAAGACCCTACCACTGCTCTGGCATTGACTTACTCCAATGAGTGTTCTCTTAACACCCAGACAACTTATCAACAGCAACAACCTGCTTTCAGGACAAGTGTATCCTTATCTAAAGTGAAACTAGAGGATGCTCCACATCAACCTGACTTGAAGGAAATGCGCAGAAACCAGAATCTTTAACTACAGGAACCTGACACCAACAGCAGCTACTGTGCGAAAAAGTTTCACTGGGACCACGGAGAATGACTCAGGGGTTGGGCAGCCTGGTATGCCTGGAGCCCAGAGTCGGTCTTATGCCAGAAAACTTCAGGGATGAGGCCTCCTTGTAATTAGACTTTTTTTTCTGTTTTCCCCATATTTTGCTGGGCCTATGCAAACAATGGTGATTGCCACTCTCATCATTACTACTGTATTTTTTATTATATTTTAACACTTATACTTTAAGAAAGAAACAAAAACAGCTTACTAAACTTAAAAAAATAACTGTAGTAAAATGCCTGTTTCGAATACAGGCAGGGGATGGGAAGGAGGAAGGGGGCATTGGTGGTGGGAATGTTGTACTGGTGAAGGGGGGGGTGTTCTGTTTATGACTAAAACCCAACTACAATCATGTTTGTAATCATGGTGCTTAAATAATTTATATTAAAAAAAGAAATAACTATACTAACAACTATCATGACAATGGTAGTGAGTGAGGTAAATAGAATGCCTGTCTCGAATACAAGCAGGAGGTGAGGGAGGAGGGATATGGGGGCATTGGTGGTGGGAATGTTGCATTGGTGAAGGGGGTGTTCTTTTTATGACTGAAATCCAACTACAAACCTGTTTGTAATTCTGGTGCTTAAATATATTATTATGAGGAAAAAAAAGTCTTTGTGCAGCCTTAAAAGGCTCTTTGCATCCTTATCATTTGACAAGCATGTTACCCAAAAATGCCAGGATCCTGCAAAGTGACCTGGCTGGTTTCAGTCCTTTGGGCTTGACCATTTACTTTAGTTATTGTCCATTATTGTATCCTCTGTGGTGGGACAGAATTCTAAGGTACATTTAGGACTGTTTAAAGTATTAGCCGGGGCAGGGGAGGGAAAAAATAAAGTATAGCCAGGTCCTTGGGGATGGGCTTTGTGTTAGGTCAATGGAAACAGATGAAATTGCTGGCCAGGAGAAACTAAGGCTTATCTTTCAGCAGGCCTGCCTGAGAGATGGACCCCAGCAGCTGTTGGATCCTGAGCAGTCTGGGTGAGGCTAGAATCAGGCATGTGTTCTTCAGACCTCTATGCTTCCTCTAACTCCGGTCTTCCCACTCAAAGCACAGGATGGTGTGAAGACCCTCCAAAAAGCTTGAGACAGGGCTTGATAGGATCCCCACTGCTCCCTATTCCAGAGCTTCTGCAGTAGAGACCATTAGCTACCACAGAGGGTGGTGCAGAGGGGACCGAGATGGCACCTTCTGTAATGGAGGAGATGACTACTAGCAAAGATGCATAGAAATGCAAGCAGTTCTCTAAAATGTGACACAAAACAAGATTGGAAGCCATGATTCAGGGACAAAAGTAGCAAATAGCCCAAAGGCAATGAAGTCAGAGCCTGTTTGGTGTCATTTGATCTCTTTATTATCATTTTGGGACACAACTATAGGGGCAGGCCCTCTTTAAAGAACTAAGATTAAGGTCAAATTTCCCCCTATACTCGAAACTCTTTGATGCATTATTCAGATAGTAAAATCATATAGAAGATGTTCCTAAAAGATTTCTGGATGTGGGAGGTAGAAAAATTTATGAGGAAAAGGAATCCAGAGTCCCCTCCTGTCATCGGCTCATTACCTGAACTGCCTCCATTTTTATCCATTACTTTAGACAGTGTAAAGCCTAGTGAGGGGTCTCTGAGTTCAGCACTTTTCCAGAATGATGAAATTTATGTTTCACTCTGTGTCATCAACCTACTGTCCAGAAAATTGCTCAGACCCTGTTTGTCTTTTTTGGGGCTCTGGGTGTTGAAACTGTGATGGGGACAACTCTAGGGGACATGTGTAAAGGAGCAGGGATGAGTAGGCCCCAAACTCCAAAGACTATGTAGTTGTTCTCAGTGGGGATGAGCCTCCATCACTCTCTGCAGAGACCAATATCACACATGATGCCCTCAGGAAGAGGACGGAGATGACTCAATTGTCCACAACCCAGGGAGATTCACAAGTAGACCAGATGTCTACAGAAGAGCATAAACACACTAAACCCCCATTGGAACTTGTAAGTTGGTGTCCTGAGGCCACTAACAAGATTAGGAGGAGAAGCAGCCTGTTACTTCTCAGGATGAAGGGGCTGAGCCTCACATCCTCTCTCCTTTCTATGGGAGGGGTTGCCTTGTAGTACAGACCACACTGACTCCCTT
This sequence comes from Suncus etruscus, assembly GCF_024139225.1. NCBI lineage: Eukaryota > Metazoa > Chordata > Mammalia > Eulipotyphla > Soricidae > Suncus > Suncus etruscus. The sequence goes on along the minus strand of NC_064850.1, from coordinate 127,463,738 downwards.
TTCAAGGCATGGAACACTTTCACAACTCAAAACTCTACCTCATAAATAGTTACCTGTTTCAATGCCATGAAATTCAGTCACCCAGATTGAGGAAGTCATTTATTGCCTATGATATCCCAACAGCCTCCCCCTGCCCGGCAGTTTCAGGCTCGGAACCAGCAACAACATCTGTTGGCAATTTATTCTCTATTATCTTCTGCCTATGACTTAACCTACTGGATCAAAGGATTCTGCACTCTTGGTCCCCATCCACCTGTAAGTTGGAGTGCTCACTGGTGAAAACTTAAATGTAGCTTTGGAAAATTTTTTATAGCCTGATTGAAATATCTTTACCAGGATTTCAGAGATACAATCATCCTTTACTCCAAATCTGCTGTGGCCCTCAGCCAATGTGTAATTGACTTCCCTGTGATTTTGGCCTTATTGTGCTTCAGTAGGCTCAGGAAGGCAAGTAGTTCACAGGGCTGTAGAGGGTACAAGTTGAACTGGGGATGGTGGCATATTCTGGTGCTTGATGTTTCTACAACTCACAGAAGGGTTGACCAAGGAGTTGCTCTGTCTTCCTCACACCTGCATTGCTCTGAGACTGACCTGCCATATCTCTGGACTTCTTCACTGTTGTCTACAGATAAGGGAGACCTGGGTTTCTCTCAGTCATATGCCAAGGCTGTTCTTGACTTGTTGGGGAAGTTTATTGCTATGCTGGCTGAGATCATGCTGCCTGACAACTAAAAGAAAAACAGACCCATGAAAAAGCACCCAAGAGGAATTTCCAAAGCAAGAGTGTCTTGTCACTTTTTATAGTCATTATCTCTGGTTTTCACTGAGGTGTAAAATAGATTCTAGTCTGATTTCTCACCCTTTTAATCTCTAGGTTTGTTGTATATGAGTTGGCGGTTTATTTTATATCTGGGGGGATGACTTAGGAGAATAGTTCTACATTAGAAGGTAAGCTCAGCTGAAAGCTGGCAATCTCAGGAGGAGAGGGTGAGCCAAGTCTCTGCCCTGCCAAAGCCACAGTTGCTGTACCTATCACACACATTGTCACTTCGCCAATGGCCCTGCCTCTCCTCTATGGCTCTCTCAGAGACAACAATTTGACTAAAACTCCAGGTATGCTGATAGCTGGGATGATATTACCAGGACTTTTTTGGAGAGTATGGCCACTCTCCTCCCACCTTCTTACACTTCAGGAAAACCTGGCAGCTGAAAACACACCTCACAAAAGACACAGTATCAGCAAAAGTACTTGGAATTCCTGGAATGCACGACATATTTGGGGCCACGTGACAACTCCAATTTTAAAAAAATACTGTCTTCCCCATAGGGACATACCAATTTAGACACCAATGTGTACTTGAAGCCACCTAATGTTCAGAAACAGAAGAAGTAACAGAATGATCAATAAATAGCAACACAGCTTCTTTTTTTTTAATTTTTTATTTAAACAACTTTATTACATACATGATTGTGTTTGGGTTTTAGTCATGTAAAGAAAACCACCCATCACCAGTGCAACATTCCCATCACCAATGTTCCAAATCTCCCTCCTCCCCACCCAACCCCTGCCTGTACTCTAGACAGGCTTTTTATTTCCCTCGTACATTCTCATTATTAGGATAGTTAAAAAAGTAGTTATTTCTCTAACTAAACTCATCCCTATTTGTGGTGAGCTTCATGAGGTGAGCTATAACTTCCAGCTCTTTTCTCTTTTGTGTCTGAAAGTTACTATTACAAGAATGTTTTTCATTTTTATTAAAACTCATAGATGAGTGAGACCATTCTGCGTCTTTCTCTCTCTCTCTCTGACTTATTTCACTCAGCATAATAGATCCATGTACATCCATGTATAGGAAAATTTTATGGCTTCCTCTCTCCTGACAGCTGCATAATATTCCATTGTGTATATGTACCACAGTTTCTTTAGCCATTCATATCTTGGCTGTTTCCAGAGTCTTGCTATGGTAAATAGTGATAAAATGAATATAGGTGTAAGGAAGGGATTTTTGTACTGTATTTTTGTGTTCCTAGGATATATTCCCAGGAGTGGTATAGCTGGATCGTATGGGAGCTCGATTTCCAGTTTTTGGAGGAATCTCCATATTGCTTTCCATAAAGGTTGAACTAGGCGGCATTCCCACCAGCAGTGGATAAGAGTTTCTTTCTCTCCACATCCCCACCAACACTGCTTGTTCTCATTCTTTGTGATGTGTACCAATCTCTGGGGTGTGAGGTGGTACCTCATAATTGTTTTGATTTGCATCTCCCTGATGATTAGTGATGTGGAGCATTTTTTCATGTGTCTTTTGGCCATTTGTATCTCTTCTTTGTCAAAGTGTCCATTTCTTCTCCCCATTTTTGATGGGATTAGATGTTTTTTTCTTGTAAATTTCTGTCAGTGCCTTGTATATTTTGGAGATTAGCTCATTGTCTGATGGGTATTGGGTGAATAGTTTCTCTCATTCAGTGGGTGGCTCTTGTATCCTGGGTGCTATTTCTTTTGAGGTACAGAAGCTTCTCAGTTTAATATATTCCCATCTGTTAATCTCTGCTTTCACTTGCTTGGAGAGTGCAGTTTTCTCTTTGAAAATGCCTTTAGTCTCAATGTCCAGGAGTGTTTTCCCTACGTGTTGTTCTATATATCTTATGGTTTCAGGTTTGATATTGAGGTCTTTCATCCATTTTGATTTTACCTTCGTACATGATGTTAGCTAGGGGTCTAAGTTCAATTTTTTGCAAGTGGCTAGCCAGTTGTGCCAACACCACTTGTTAAAGAGGCTTTCTTTGCTCCATTTAGAATTTCTTGCTTCTTTATCAAAAATTAGGTGATTGTATGTCTGGGGAACATACTCTGAGTATTCAAGCCTATTCCACTGATCTGAGGGCCTGTCTTTATTCCAATACCATGCTGTTTTGATAACTATTGCTTTGTAGTACAGTTTTAGTTGGGGAAAGTAATTCCTCCCATATTCGTTTTCCCAATGATTGCTTTAGCTATTCTAGGGTGTTTATTGTTCCAAATAAATTTTAAAAGTGCCTGATCCATTTCTTTGAAGAATGCCATGGGTCTCTTTAGAGGGATTGCATTTAATCTGTACAATGCTTTGGGGAGTATTGCCATTTTAATGATGTTAATCCTGCCAATCCATGAGCAGGGTATGTGCTTCCATTTCCGCATGTCCTCTCTTATTTCTTGGAGCAGAGTTTTATAGTTTTCTTTGTATAGGTCCTTCACATTTTTAATCAAGTTGATTCCAAGATATTTGAGTCTGTGTGGCACTATTGTGAATGGGGTTGTTTTCTTAATGTCCATTTCTTCCTTATTACTATTGGTGTATAGAAAGGCCACTGATTTTTGTGTGTTAATTTTGTAGCCTGCCACCTTGCTATATGAGTATATTGTTTCTAGAAGCTTTTTGGTAGAGTCTTTAGGGTTTTCTAAGTAGAGTATCATGTCATCTGCAAACAGCGAGAGCTTGACTTCTTCCTTTCCTATCTGGATTTCCTTGATATCTTTTTCTTGCCTAATCGCTATAGCAAGTACTTTCAGTGCTATGTTGAATAGGAGTGGTGAGAGAGGACAGCCTTGTCTTGTGCCAGAATTTAGAGGAAAGGCTTTCAGTTTTTCTCCACTGAGGACAATATTTGCCTCTGGCTTGTAGTAGATGGCCTTAACTATATTGAGAAAGGTTCCTTCCATTCCCATCTTGCTGAGAGTTTTGATCAAGAATGGGTGTTGGACTTTATCAAATGCTTTCTCTGCATCTATTGATATGATCATGTGATTTCTATTTTTCTTGTTATTGATGTTGTGTACTATGTTGATAGATTTACGGATGTTAAATCAGCCTTGCATTCCTGGGATGAAACCTACTTGATCATAGTGGATGATCTTCTTAATGAGGCATTGAATCCTATTTGCCAGGATTTTGTTGAGGATCTTTGCATTTGTATTCATCAGCGATATTGGTCTGTAATTTTCTTTTTTTCGTAGCATCTCTGTCTGGTTTAGGTATCAAGGTGATGTTGGCTTCATAAAAGCTATTTGGAAGTGTTCCTGTTTTTTTCATTTTTATGAAAGAGTCTTGCCAGAATTGGTAGAAGTTCCTCTTGAAAGGTTTGAAAGAAATCATTAGTAAATCCATCTGGGCCTGGACTTTTGTTTTTGGGCAGACATTTGATTACTGTCTTAATTTCCTCAATAGTGATGGGTGTGTTTAGATATGCTACATCCTCTTCATTCAACCGTGAAAGATTATAAGAGTCCAAAAATTTATCCATTTCTTCCAGGTTTTCATTTTTAGTGGCATAGAGTTTCTCAAAGTAGTTTTAGATTACCTTTGGATCTCTACCATATCTTATTTTGTAATGGGATTTTTATTGTGATTATTTGGTAAGCGAATAATCGCGAATATTGTGATATTTGAAGGCCAACTGCGGGCCACAAAATGTTGTACGAAGGGCCGCAAATGGCTCGAGGGCAGCGAGTTTAAGACTTCTGCCTTATACCCATCAGTCTTATTATTACCTGGGTTCCATTCCTGACATTGCCAATGATCCCTGAACTCCACCGGAGGTGATTCTTGAGTGCAGAGTCAGGAGTCTTTCTTGAGTGTGGCCCTCAATAAACAAAACCATAAAAATAAAAACATGACTTATACTCACATTTCATGGGCTTGAATCTTGTCATTTCTAGAGTCTTTTGAGAGCCTTGTCACTTCTAGTTGGAGGACTATGTAAGTTTGTGAGGGCAGATTGTGAGGTAAGCCAGTAGCCCGCCAGTCTGGTGCCCTAAAGATCTGTGGACATGTTTTGAACAATCTCCTTGTTTCAAGGATGACAACTCAAGCTGCATTCCTCCCTTTCACAGTACAAGCAGGTGAACTGATGATTTTTTTTTTTTACCAGATGCTTGGGACAGTCTTCCCATCTGTGACTGACCCCATGTGCTGCCTCAAGGCCTTAGTAGGGTGCATAAAGCTGCAGATCTGGGACCCAGTAGCACCCAAGTCTTGCCCCACCAGTGTCTTTGGGACCAAAGCTTCTTGGTGGGTTATCTAGGCCCCTGGGTGTGGCTGGAAGAAGAGTATGTGGGTTTACACTACATGGAATACTCAAAAGGATCAGGCAGAAAGAACAGGTCAGGCCCAACAAATCTGTGTGATGTGTCCCAGCTGGATGAGAATAAATAGTCTTAACCCCCCTTTCAGAGCACTAGTCAGGTGTGAATTAAGGTAATAATCTAGATTTCCCCCCCAAATGTCTGGTTGACTCTATCAGTGGTCCTCAAACTATGGCCTGCAGGCCACATATTGTATTTGTATCTATTTTGTTTCTTCATTGCAAAATAAGGTATATGCAGTGTGCATAAGAATTCATTCATAAGTTTTGTTTTTACTATAGTCAGATCCTCCAATGGTCTGAGGGACAGTGAACTGGCCCTCTGTTTAAAAAGTTTGAGGACCACTGCAATGCTAACCTCCAGAGAGGGTTCTCAAAGGAAACTTTCAACATGATTTTTTTTGGTGTGCTTTAACAGGGTTCAAATGCAGTGGCAGTTTACCTGCATGATTCTGTCTTTCCCAATTGTATATACAAAACTGAAAAGAAAAGAAGTTAAAAATAAAACAGTCATAGGGGAAGGAAGTAGAAACCAAAATGCAGTCTCTCTAATAATATACAAATAGGAGTGTAGACAGGTAAATACAGACATGAAAGCTGAAGTTAGATGACTTTCTTTTTGTTGTTACTGTTGGGGGAAGTACTTCTGGTAGAACCCAGAGAATTGTATGTAGTTCCTGGGGTACAAATCAGGTTGGAAGACACAGCTGCTTGTGAGGAAAGCCCCATAACTGCTGTACAAATTTTCTAGTCCCATTGAGTCAGGGCTGATGGTGTATGCTGAGTTCCATGGGAGAAAGTTCTGCCAGGAGAGTGATGAGGGGTGAATGTTTGCTTTGTACCTGCAGACACTGCAGTAGTGCAGATGCAGCTGTTTGTGGAGCATCTGTGCATCACTGTGGGTCAAGTGCAAAAGGGGGAGCTCCAAAGAGGGAGAAGGTGCCACAGTAGTCTATAGGAGGTATTTGCCTCAAAGGGACAGAATATACAAGCTTCTGTCTGGGTTACCAAACTGGTCTCAGTGGTATTCATGCTTGAAGACATAGGAGATAGGTCCTGTGGACAAAGTTTGCATGAGCTTCTGCAATCCAGATATCCCACTGGTGAGACTGAGAAAGCCATGTACCTTTGACTCATCCAGGACTTGCTTGATGTGATGTAGGAGCTGATGTTTGTCTTTTGGATTTTTGGTTCCCTGTAGTTCTGACCCTGAGGCAAGTGTTTGCTCTTGGCCAGAAAAGGTGAAAGTCCTGATATTCTTCTGGCAACCAGGCTTCTTGTTTTTTATTGCACAATAAAATTTGTGAAGAAAACAATAGTGCAAAATAATTTCATAGGAAAAGAAAACGCCTTAGGTTGGGATATAAGAGCAACCCCAGAACTGAGTGTCTTATGCCTTCGTAAGTTGTTTATGGACCATTTGCCTTGACCAGGGCTTTCTGTACTGATATAATCCCTGGCCAGAATGCATGAGTAGTTGAAACTCTGATGAGTCTCCATCCCGAGTCTTCTCAGAGCTTCTGAATCTGGGAGTCTCAGTTTCCAGTTGAACCTGGGTCATCTTAAATCTAGACCCTGGCTTGGGACAGGAAGGTAAGTTCTTCTCAGGGTCTATCTTGGCTTTATGGCTTCTGATCTTTATTCTAAGGAGTCTGCAACCTTACTACCCACTTCACTGTCTTTGGCAGATGCTTCCAGCTTGTGGGCTTTAGAATAAGCTGCTCTGCTGAAGCCTTGAGGACCATATGTGTCATTACAAATCCCATCCTAAATTGGTCAGGGCTAGTCAGGGCACAGAGGCCAATTGAACAGTCATCAAAGATTCTATAGCTAAAAAAGAAGTTTCTTTCCTTTTTAGCAGATCCTTCCAATGTGACACTTCTCTCAGAACTATTCCATAAAACGCAGTTCATGTATAATTTGTAGTTATAAAAGAGAAACTATATTAACAATCTAAAAATCTCTTATAGAGTTTTGTACCATTTACATTCTTTTTGAAAACCAACAAAAACATTTTGGTGTAAGACATTTTGAGATTAATGCTGTTATTAAAAATGTGGAAAACTATAGTTTCATTTGCCTTGTGGCCCATATGTGGCCACTGCAAGGCACCAGTGATGAGAGGAATCCCACTCCCAGCATGGGGCCCATCAGAACTAGAACCAACCCATTGATTTAGCCCTGAATCCTTATCTAGAAGGGCCACAGTGGTACTTGTGACTGTCTCTTCTGTTGGTTTCCCACTCACGTTTCTCTACTCTGAGTATAAACACTGTGATTAAGGTATCTCAGTTCAAGATCAAGGATGTCTCTTTGGAAGACTTAGCCAGTGAATGATTTTCTCATACCTGGGCCAGCTGCTGTGAGATTGTCTCCACAGTCCTTTCTCTGGCATCCCAAGTTGCTCAAGCTTTTGTGCCTCCTCCTGGCTGTGTGACTCAGGAGAGTGGAAAGGTGATCATGTTGTATCAGAAGAGACAGAAACTTCCACACAAACTGACCCATTCTCTCTGAGAGACCCAGCAGGTGGGCCCTGCAAACCATGATCAATTCAAGCTCTACTAAAATCACCTGGAATTATTTGCAGTTGTTTCTGGTGAGTTGTTTTGCTGAGAGATCTGCACTGTTAAAGTATTTGCTACAGGTTTGTAGGAGGAAGAGACCATTATACTCTCCAGACACCCTCTACCAGGGTCAAAACCATTCTTGTTATTTGAATTGTAACATTGGCAGCCATTTTCTCTAAAGCAGGCAGCAGGATCTGATGGAAAATGCTGGAACTTTCCACAGAAGTGTTCAGAAAGCCCAAACACCACCTCTCCCTCCTTGCATGACTCCCACAGAGCTCTGAATGCCTCTGGAAACCCATCAACTTTCTCTGAAATAGGTGAAAAGTGCATCCCAGAAAAATAAACTCTGAGCCTTTTCTCAGTTACAAAAGCAATGAAAATAGACAAGTGGAGCTTTTATGTGGGGAACAGAAGCACAGGCGGATGGTTCTGGGACAAAGTGGGGAGCCCCCACCCCAGTTCCCCGGGGGGGGGCCAATGTGAAGCTCATAGGAAGTCCTCCCGCTGTGTGTATATACAGAGAGTTTGTGTTGCATGGCAGGTGGCCTGGCAAACAGTCTTTTCCTCTGTCCTCTTCAGGATCCCTGTGAGAATGAGTGATTCAAGTCAACAAAAACTTATTGACCGTCTGCCAAGCAATTCACCAGGTGAGATTCTATATGGCCAAAGGAGCAAGTGACACACGAGCCATATTGTGAAGATTCTACACTCAGCAAGGCCAAGATGGGGACCTGAAAGGTCATCAGAAAAGCAAGTCATTGTCTTCAGCTCGACACAGCAGCTGCCTATGGGCCACGAAAAAGTTCCATGAGAAGCTTCAGTTCAAAGTCTCATTTGTAAAAGGGCTGTTTGGCGTCCCAAGTAGCCTTGTGCCCAGTACTATTGGCACCTCACAGGTTTTCCACTCCTGAGGTAGTCTCCTTAAGCTGGTGAGAGCAGCTGGGGAATGAGGCCTTTACAGGAGCAGCGGAATTTGCCTCAGTGGGTTGCTTCTTTTGAGACTTGACCCTAGAAACATTTTAGATAAAGTATCTTAAGGGGGGGGGGGCAGAGGCGGCTTTTCTTTAGTACTCTTAATAATCTCCTGGAGAAGAGTCTAGCGTTCTTGGTGCAGAAAAGCATTTATGCTCATCTTTGTCCACTCTTTGGAATCATGGATTCTTGAATGACTTCTCTTCTTTCAATTGCTCTAGCAATTTCTCCTTTGTGCAATCTGTTGTTTTAGGACTATGGTTGAATAAGCTTCTATAGGGAATACTTATCTAGGGCTCGGCCAACAAACTGAACTTGTGAACACCTCTAGGGGGCAGTAGAGGGTCTCCTATTTCAGAAATCTGAGTGGTGGCATGAATCTTGCCCTCCCACAATTGCCCCCAATACCCAGTTCAGTAAATGTTCAGACCCACTCAATCAAAGGTGGGGGCATTCTCTCCTTTCTGAACCATGTCTTTGTTCCACCAGTTTTTTTTAAAAATTTATTTGTATTTTTAAAAATAATATCTTTATTTAAACACCGTGATTACAAACGTGATTGTAGTTGAGTTTCAGTCATAAGAAGAACACCTCCCCTCACCAGTGCAACCTCCCATCACCAATGCCCCCATCTCTTTCCTCCCTCACCCCCTGCCTGTATTCAAGACAGGCTTTCTACAACCCTCACTCAATGGCATTGTAATGATAGCTCTCAGCATAGTTATTTCTCTAACTGCACTCACCACTCTTTGTGTGTTCCACCAGTTTTTAATGAAAATGTTATTTGTTTATTTACTTTGACTGTTTAGTCAGTCATGGCTGCAGCTGAAGGACTGGGTATTGCTTCAGATGTCTGTGGGGATGCATGGGTGTCTGTCTTGTGTGAGAACTGTCTCCACATGCAGGTCAGAAAGCCCAGATACTGAATTCAAGTTCCCAAATTCAAATTAAAAATATTGAGACTGAATTAGGCTGTTCTCAAAGCTTGCTAATAAGTTACATTTTTCTCCTTGCTGCTTTGATTTTAAGAACTAGCAATTGGAAACCAGAGGCATAAAAGAGTAGACTTGCACTGATTTTTAAGAAATTATTTGGTTCATTTTTCTGTCTTTGGCTAAACTCGTCTGGTGTGTGTGTGTGTGTGTGTGTGTGTGTGTGTGTGTGTGTGTGTGTGTGTGTGTGCGTATGTAGGGTAGGTATAAAGGCATCTATTTGGAAATACTGGCTGGAAAGGAAATTCCTGCATTCTCTTTTCTACCATTATGATCCCTGAAAACAACATGTTTCCTTCAAAAATAAATAGTTTTCTCAGTTATTTGGTTTCTGGCAAAGCCTATTACAGGAATAATAAATTCTAGCATAAGTGCCTTTTTTTTGGTTTTAAGCATTTAGAGGAATATATTAGGTGGGAAGAAATATGTATTCAACAGTGAATAAAAAAGCATATTTCTTCTAGATCAAGGTAAATTCTAATAAGAAAATAGAACGTCCATCACTAATGCCTTGCACTGAATTTCACCCTCTTGAGTGAGGTACAAGGATATTCTTCATTTCAACATTGTGCCAAAGGCCTTCATTATTGCTGTGGTTTCATTTATTCCAGAATTCCTCCACACGTTATTTCTTTAGATATAAATGCAGCAGATGCAAAAATGGGTCTTCCCAAGAAATCTCTGTATATCTCTTGAAGAAAGGTGACTCTCTTAGGCAGCAAAGAGCCTAGTTGGGGCTTGTTTTAGAGTGGGTTTGCTCTCATGTTATTCATTTCACTCTTAATCGGTTGGAAAGGACCAAGTACAGATCAAATTGGGACACTTCTTTCACTTGATAGTATCCAATCCTCCCCCAGTTGCAGTGTTCAAAGAGCCTAGTTCGCTTCCAGGAAGATTTGTGCAGACAAGGTTTAAATCCCCTGCTACCTGGACCTTAAAGAAGAGCCGAGTTAAGAAAAGAAAAGAATTGTTATTTGGTTAGTTGGCCATATAATTCAAACCATTAACCAGATAAGCATGCCAATGCTCTGTGACTAAAAACCAAATAAGCTTATCTCTTCTCAAAATAAATGTCATTTTTTTCTCCTAGTTGTGAAATTAACTATCAATTCATATGCGATCCTAGATGAAAAAAAGATGGTGGTGAACCAGATGCATTGGTGCATGAGGGCAGAAGTAATTGTTTGTAGTTTTCATGAGAAGATTGCCTGTTTGCAGCATTTAAATTACACACAAACTGCTTTTTACATCTCTAATTGCCACTCTGTTGTTTTCAAGGAGGGCTGAATTGACATTGACAAACATAGATTAGAAAGAACACAAAAAGATGTGAAAACTGCACCGTGTTTGCCCCACACATGATTGGGTGAAGAATGTTGCAGTATTCTATTTATTCCTCGAAAAGCCTCGATTTACACCCTTCACTGCTGACTATGAGTGAATGAGAAGGTCATAATGCTGCTTAGAAATTGAGCAAACCAGGTGTAGGACCTCGTGATTTATTGTGTGCCTGATTTTCCTTTTTCCTTAAAAAAATTACTTGAATTAAATATACTACTTGATCTGTTTCTTTTTTTTTTTTTTTGGTTTTTGGGCCACACCCAGCGATGCTCAGGGGTTACTCCTGGCTGTCTGCTCAGAAATAGCTCCTGGCAGGCACGGGGGACCATATGGGACACTGGGATTTGAACCAACCACCTTAGGTCCTGGATCAGCTGCTTGCAAGGCAAACACTGCTGTGCTATCTCTCCGGGCCCCCCTCTGTTTCTTTAACTCTTTATAGTCCCCATTTATAAGTTGTCTCCTCTATACCAGCATTTCCCCATTTAAATCCAGTTCTGATAACATTTGAGTTCTGAGCAAGGGCAAAATTGGAATCCTATTAATATTCTTGTCATCTCTTTTGGCTTTAATTCCTGACTTTTCTGTAAAATAAGGCTGCTAACCTCTTGGGTCTAAAGAATGAAAGGCTGACTTCTTGGGGAAACAAAGCAATGAGACAAAGAGGTAATTGAGATTTTGCATTTGCAAACCCAATTGAATGTGCGGTGCAAATTCTAGTGTACAAACAACTCTTACCAAAGAATAACCCCTTCAAATCCACGGTTTATAACTGGCTTCTTAAAACAAAACAAAACACAAAAGCACAACTCTTTTGGTTCTCAAAGGGTCTTACTGAGTTTAAAAAAAAACACAGTTATGAAGATAAACAATAGCTTAGCAAGAGGGAATTCAAGATACATGAATTGGAAAAAGGACCGTGCTCAAAGCACAAACAAAAACATTCAGAAAACCTTCCCCATCTGGGTCAAACTACAAAGAAAACTGCCCGCTACTGTTAGTTCCACAATGGTTGGGAAGTCCACATGGGGAGAATGAGGGGCAGAAGCCCTGCCCAGACCTGGAACTGAGGGGCCCCCTGCCCACTCAGCCCTAAAAGCAGCCACTATCAGCCTGAGGGGAGCAGAAATAAACTATTTTTTCCCCTCTTGAGAGGAAAAGGCAGGTGAGCTCAATACTTTTCCCAGGAGCTCCATTCTTTTGTTTTTATTATTTGACTTCGATTTTTTTTTTTTTTGGTGAAAAATTTGGGCTCAGTCCCCATTTTTCAGTTTCCCTCTGGCACTTATATCTTTGTGGATGGGCTGCTTACAATGCCAGAATATCTGTGAACTTCAAGATTTGTGCTTTGTGGGAGTGGAAATGAGAAGCAGTAATCTGTTTCTTAGTTTTTCTCAATGATGTCTCTAAGACTTACAAAATTATCTATCATTGGGTTTCAAGCATGGGATGTTGCAGTAACAAACCCATCACCAGCACCCTGCTCAGCCCCTGGCCTCTCTCTCAGACTGTCAGTGGCTGGGAGTGATATTGTGTGTCCATGAAGCTGGAACTTTGCAAGATGGGGCAGAGTCTAAAACACATGGTTCTAGAAGAAAGAACCTTCCAGACTGATGTTCAATATTGTATAATGACCTTCTTGAGTATTTTAGATAAAGTGATGTCCTGAAAGAGAATTTGTCGCAAAACTGAATATCTTGAAATAATTTCTATTGGTCTTGTGTTTGACATATTCCACATGGCCCTGATTTCTATCTATTAATTTTACCTTCAAATGCTCTGTTCTATTTTTCTACTTTTTCCAGCTTTCTCATTCTAATGAGTACTCTTTGATCTCTTGGATAGGAGGGAACCTTCCTTCTCTTATATCATGTGCTTAGACTATCAAGGAAAGTATCTGTTTTATAGATGGAACCAGATGTCTTTTGGATGGATACAGGAGGAAAAATGTATATGTTACTACCAACTCTCTCTCTCTCTCTCTGTTCTGGCTTAGGTTGGCTTCTTTAGATCAGACGAATCCTATCAGAACCCCTCAAAAGACCTCCCAAGTGACTGGATTACATTGCACTCTCACCAGCAAACACACAGAGTTTGGGTTTTATATTTTTGGTTTTTGGGTCACACCGGCAGCGCTGAGGGGTTACTCCGGGCTTTATGCTCAGAAATTGCTCCTGGCAGGCTTGGGGGGACCATATGGGATGCCGGGATTCGAACCAATGACCTTCTTCATGAAAGGCAAACACCTTACCTCCATGCTATCTCTCTGGTCCCTGGGTTCCATATTTTTGAAGCATTTGGTGTTGTCTCTTCTGCTTTGCTTAAGAGGATAGGTCTTTCATGGTATTTCCTGCTGCCTTAGTTTGCATTTTCCTGAGTACACAGGATGTGTCTATTTGTTGTCTGTAAATCTTCTTTGGAGGTGTCGTTTAAGGTCATTTGTTCAGCTTTTAATTGTGTGGTTGGTTTTCCAATTATTGAGTTCTTAGAGTTCTTTGTGAATATTGGTAATGGTCCTTAGTAAGCCTTGAGCAGGGTGGGTATAGTTCAAACAAACAAACAAACAAACAAACAAAACCAGAAGAATTTTTTCCACAAATTCTTTTTTTATAGTATAGGTATTTGCTATTATATATTCCCTTGTAATCTCTGCTTGCTCAAATTTTGATAAATTATGTTTTCAGTTTTCAATTTGTTCAAAGTATATTCAAATTTCTCTTGTGAGTTCTCCTTTGGCTCGTGTTATTTAGATGTGTGTTCTTTAATCTCCATTTATTTTGAAAATTTTTTCCATTATCTTTTTGCTACTGATGTGAGGTTTAATTCCATGGTGGTCTGAGGTTGACTACTGTATAATTTTTACTATTTAAAATTTGTTTAGAGGTTTTAGACCAGAATGTAAATATGGTTGTTATAGTTACTCAAGGGGGAAATTTTATTCTAGAATGAAAATATTTCCTGGGGAAGTTTGCATACTAGCATCACCTAAAAACCACTTTGGGTATGTCAATGGAATGTTAAAGCACTCCTGGGTTCCAGCTGAAACTTTTTGTTAATTCACTCATGAGTTCCAGCTGAAACTTTTAGAACAGATCACATGACATCTACCTTCTTAAAGTTGAAGTGGAGTGAAGCAATTCAGAAAAGCTTCTTCCTAGGGAATATAACACTGAGCCTAGTGGTTGAAAAGTTTAACTGTGAAAAATCTGTATTAGTTGTGAGATGATACTCACATTCACTGCATGTTACCCAGTAATCTAAACATCAGAAAAGTATCCTTAACTCAAGTCCAAATATCTGGAACTATCTGCTTTGGTCAGATCATTTTCCATCTTCTTAGAGTGGTTGTCACTAGAGAATTGCTGGGCTTTCTGTTCTCTTATGGGACTGAGACATGTTGTACTGAGAAATAGCCATGTGCAAATCCCTACTGCATACATTTTAGGGATGTGTTGAAAATAATTTCAACCCAACCACACAGAAAGCTGTATAAATTTCAGCATAAAACAGTGCAATGAAAAAATTTGTTTTCATTTCTTCCCAAGTTTATTGACACATCATTGTTATACATCACTACATACATGCACACATTGATACACCACTCACTGTGTGAGTTCAGGGTATCTATCCATTGACATTGAGAAAGATGATTGCCATGGGATTTAATGTCATCTTTATGTATGTTTGGTGTGTCTGTTGGTCTGTCTTGTAGACCTTCCAGTTTTTCCTTTAAGACTGGTTTTGCATCTGTAAAATTTCTGAGCTGTTTTTTATCTGTGAAGCTATGAATCCTTCCTTCAAATCTGAACGTGAGTTAGGCTGGGTGCAGTATTCTAGGTGAAGTATCCATTTCATTCAGTTTTGTCACAATATCCCACCACTACTGGTCTTCTGGCCTTGAGAGTTTCTTGAGACATATCTGCTGTAAATCTTAAGGAGGCTCCTTTGAATATAATTTCCATTTTTGATCTTGCTGCTTTCAGTATTTTATGTCTATCTATGGGCTTCATCATTGTGACTAGGATGTGTCTTGGGTGTTTTTATTCAGGCCTCTTTTAGCTGGTACTATTTGGGCATACAGGATTTGATTGCATGCAGTCTTTAACTCTGGGAGTTTCTCTGAGATGATGTCTTTTACTGATGATTTTTTCTGGGGATCTCCTTCCTGGGCCTCTGGGACTCCAATGATTCTTATGTTGTTTCTGTTGAATTTATCAAAGACTTCTGTTTTCATCTGTTCACATTCTTTGAGTACTTTTTCCATTGTCTGTTCATTTGCCTTAAGGTTCTTTTCCAATCTGTTATGCTGTATAAAGTTGTTCTGCATTTCATCTTCAAGTTCACTGATTCTGTCCTCAGCTGCTGTTATCCTGTTGGAGAGGCTTTCCATTAATGTTTTCAGTTCAGCTACCAGGTTTTTAGACCTGTTATTTTAGTTTGGAGTTTTTCTGATTTCTATCTTTGTGTTCTGTTCAGCTATAACTATGTTTTCTTTGATTTCTATGAGGATCCTCCATATTTCTATTCTAAACTCCTTATCTGAGAGATTAATTAGATGGTTGGTATTTTTTGGGTCATCAGAGCTATTATCTTCATTCTTTGTGCATGGTGTTTGCCTGCAAAGTTTCCCCATTGTCATACTTGTAGTGTGATTTTTTTCCTGCATGTTATGGTGGGGTTCATTAGTTAGAAAGAACACGCAGCTGCAAACACTCTTCTGAAGTCTCTAGGAGACAGTTTTTGCTGTGTCTTTCTTGGCCTTCTCAGAAGAGATTCAGGAGACAGAAGAGGAGAGAAACATGCAAAAGAAACAGGTCTCCTCAGTCTCTCTCCCAGTTGTTACGCTCACAGCAGGGGCCAGACCCCTCCCATCTTTACAGACAAAGGAGCTACCTTTCTGCTGGGGCGCCTCTGGTAGCTAGTTTTCACTCGGTCTTTCTTGGCCTTTCTGCTTGGGCGTCTCTAGGAGACAGTTTTTGCTGGGTCTTTCTTGTCCTTCTCAGGAGAGTTTCAGGAGACTGAAGAGAAGAGAAATAAAAAAGAGAAACAAAAGTGACAGGTCCCCTCAGTCTCTCTCCCAGTTGCTATGCTCCCAGGGTACCTCTCATGGTGGATTGGTTTGTGCATGTTAAGGAAAGATCACCCGGAGAGCGTCAGCTCAGAGTCACCTTCTCCCTGAGATACATAAGTGAACTCATTTAATATTGCTTTCTTCTTACCATTTATTTCTCTCTTTGATATTTTTCCTGTTCCTCAATCTTAAGAACCTGCTTGGTGCTTGATGTTGAATCAGGATCAGTTAGAGATAAAGAAGAGAGAGTAAAAACAACATAACCTGTGGGGACATGCCTCTCTCCCTGGCAAGTCAATAGCAGCTCTTGGGAGGACTCTTCAGTTTATCACAAAGCCCCTCCAAAGGAATGATTGCCCAGGACAAGATCACCAGCCTCCAAGGAACCATTAACTACTACTGAAGCCTGCCTGAAAAAAATCTTGTTTTGGGGTCACACCTTGTGATACTCAGGGCTTACTTCTGGTTTTGTGTTTAGGAATCTCTCCAGCCAGTGGAACCATATGTGATGCTGCAAATCGAAGCCAGGTCTCAGCTGCATGCAAGGCAAGAGCCCTACCTGCTGTATTATCTTGTTTCACCCCATAGTATGAAAAATCTTGACTGTGTTTCCTCCTACTTAAAAATTTCTTCCTAAGCTCTTTTTCCAAACAAAGCTACAATGCCCCAACTTGAGCAAGTGAAGTGGGATTTTGGGATGTAAATCTGCCATCTTTGGTTCCTTTGCACATCAACTCTTGTCTGTTGAGTACTTGGTTTTCTCAAGAGGAGAACACCCAAACTAGTGAGCTCTCAAAAGAAAAAGAAAGAAGAAAAAGATGAATGGATGAAATCTGCTAAGAACACTTAGATGTCTTGAACACTTTCCAAGCTACCATGAAGCATCATTTGCTCCCAGCATCCAGCTTTCATAGCTCTTTCCCCTGCCCAGAGCTGACTTCTTCTCACCAGATTCTGTCTTGGACCACCTTACTCTGGAGTATTTTTAAAGCATCATGATTCCCTATGGAACTGTATGTGAAATTAAGTAGAACATATTAGACCACAGTTAACTCAGGCATGATGGAGGGGGTAGCCACATATCCCTCATTTCTTGTCTTAGGAGCCCTGGTTTGAGCTGGAGGGGAATCTCTGGAATTGCTGGGTTACTCTGGAACACATCCCAATACCTTCTGTAATCTCTCTCTTTTTTTTCTAGAAACCTGAAATCTCTCTTGATCTCACACTCTAAGAAACCCAGAGGCAAACAAAACCCACATTATAATGTTGATATTAAATGAGCCGCATCTCAGGACTCCACAGTCACACACCTTTCCTCTGAATCCTTTAACAATAGCAATAAAATCCCATTGTTTGAGAAAATATTTATTTCTAGAAAATGCTTTGAGTCTTTTTTATTAAATAATTTTTACTTTGACCAAAGTGGATTACAAATCTTTTACAATAATATTTTAGGTACTTAGTGGCATTTTCACCACCACTCCTTTTCTCCCTCCACTCCTTTTTCCAGCATGCATCTCATATTCCCTTACTTTGACCCCCGTGCTGCTAGTATAAGTGGTTCCCTCTGTGTCTAGCTTGTTGTAGACTGGGTTTTGATTCTGTTGTTGTTGGCTTTGGCTTTTGTGTTTAAGTATGATCAATTTTTATTTCTACTCAATGTTCATACACCTGTTTGGTCTTGGTACCCTCCATTAATTCCCCCCTCAATTTGTGTGGCAGAAAAAGATGGTTCAAGTTATGTGGTTCTGTTTGGAGGAAAGAAAAAAAGAAAGAGAAAAAAGTGGGGGTAAAAATCAAACAAGAAAGGAACAGGAGGAGTCCTTCTAGAGGCTATAAATATCAATTTAAGAGAAGAAAGGGAGAAATGAAGAAAAACATAAAAACCATACAAAAAAAAGCACCACAGCAATAAAAATAACAACAAAACAACAACCAAGGTCCTGAAATAAAAACAAAACAAAGCACAAAAAAGAAAACAACAACAATAACAATAACAAAAATTTTTGTTTTGCCTATTTTCATAGGCACAGTAAATATTGGGGAGTCTTTTTTTAAAGAAAGAATGAAAGTAGAATTTTTTCATTATACATTTCTAGGCTTTTGGCCAGGAACTTCACCAAGGCTTTATAATAGGCTCATTATAGAATTGTTTTAGGCAGCCTAATAAGCTCTTGTAAGGTTCTTCCATAATATTCTAAGCCCCAAGTAAATAAATTGGTTAACATTTATATTTTAATTATGTCTTTTGGCTTCCCCATTATGCCAAGGTGTGGTGAGAACAGGTGAGAATTGTTGGTGAAAGTTTCACCTCATAGACATTGCTCCTATATCTTACATAGAGATTTTTCTTTTCACACATGAATTAAACAATTACATTCTCCAGCTGCCTTGGTGCTCACAAAGACCCTTAAAATTATCACCAGTAACATGGTCTACTGTTTTCTCTACCGATTTTTAATGACAGGGAAGCAGACTTTTGAGGGGTCTTCTCACAATCTCCTCAGGACGTAACTCTTGCTTTTAGAAAGACTCATGGCTGCAGAAAGGCTCAAAGCTTTGTTCAGAAAGCACCTCCCTATCCCTGACATATTCTCCCAGATTCTCTTCTTTGTGACATTTATGCATTGTTTGTTTGTGTAAACACAGGTTCAAAATAGGAAGCACTTCAAAATACCATTATTCTTTCTAGAGGAGTGACATGCAGTGGTCTAATGGGGAGACAGTAGAGGAAGTTTGGGTTTCCATATGGGCACACTTTCCACCTGTCCAACACCCCTTTTCCCTCCACAAGCAGGAATTCTGCTGCACAGAATTCTGCTCCCCCTATGATTCAAGTTCAGGGGGCTTAAACATTTCTAAATGAAAAAACACGAAAATAGCATTTCATTCTTCGATTTGATATTTTCCCTAATTGAATGACTGGATCACAGAATGACAGTGAACAGATAGATTGAACCTGGGCAGATAGATAATATGGAGGGTAATAGAATTCAGATCACTTTCATTTCTACACACTCCCAGAATAGCTACTCTTTCTGAATAAAAAATAGTGGTGGGATTAGCTGCCTTAATCAGGACAGTGATAAACCAGACAGTGCCTACAGCACAGCATTTTGGACAGGGAAACTATTATAGAAAAAGTTCGTACGAGAAAATTGTAAAAGAACTAAGCATTTTTACCCAGAAAAGAGGTCAAGTACATGCATCTATGTACTGGGAGCATGCGTGTGTGTATATTGTATGCATATTTCTGTGCAGTGATGATAGAAAGAGAATTTTGAACATCATCATATGAAAGAAAGAAAAGACATCATCAGTGCAAACCCTACTTGTAGATTAGAAGTAGCAACACATTTTACTCTTTCTTTGACAAATATCTGACAGCTCATGGGAAGCTCCCACTTAAAAAGGTGCCATTTTCAGCCAATTACTTTACAGTCACTGACTATTTCCCAAAATTGCTCAGACCCATTGGACAAAATGATCCACCAGGTAGGGTTTTACTGAATAGTGTACTAGTGTGACCTTTCTGTTGGATGATGAGCTGGAAATGAGTGGGAGTTGACATGTTGGCCCCTTAAGGTGAAATTTTATTATTATCAAGGTGAAATTTCTTTTTTTTTTTTTGTGGTTTTTGGGTCACACCCGGCAGTGCTCAGGGGTTTTTCCTGGCTCCGTGCTCAGAAATTGCTCCTGGCATGCACGGGACCATATGGGACGCCGGGATTCGAACCGATGACCTTCTGCATGAAAGGTAAATGCTTTACCTCCATGCTATCTCTCCGGCCCCTCAAGGTGAAATTTCATATGATTCAACTTTACCAGGCTCCTTTGAATAGGGTGGCACTTTTCTTTATCTGCAGGCCTTCTGCTTACCTTGCAAAGATGAACGGTAGGTGATTACTAATGACAGAGATTCATGTCTTCAAACATGTTTGCAGATCTGTTTGCAGAACAGAGACTGCCATGGACTCTGCTAAAATACTAGTTGACATAACAAACTCTTAGGCTTTTATGTTCACAGAGACAGGCAATATGTAAGCACATTACTCAACCAAAGGCTGATGGTCAGAGTTAAAAATAACAGAGGAGGAAGAGATTCATGGGGAGGAAGCCAGAAACTCAGAAACTGCATCCATTTTCTGGAGGACCAGATTGATACTGAGATGCTGATAAAAGTGGAACATCCTGTGAAAGAAGTGCCTAGTTCCTCTTCATAGTTCACCTGCCAATGTGTAGGTAACCAGCAGCCCCATGCATACCCTATTTGGGTTCTAGTTACTTGTTTGGCCACATCTGGATTGCTCATTCAGGGTCATCTTACTCTTCTAAGTTGCAGTCACACTTCTGTTTCTAATGACATAATGTCTGCTCCAACCTGACCCATAATGTCTTTCAAATAGACTAGCCTCCCACAGTAGGAAGTAGGAGAGGGTTTACTGATAAAATTCAGCTGCTTTTCTAGGGCGCTAAGGACACTTTTCTTTCCATCAGACATTCTGACAGTAAGAAACACAGGCTTGTGTTGGTAGGTTTGATATATAGGTTAACATCTGACAGCTTATCATGTTTTTTTATATAGATCAATGCAGCCAGGGAAAGTATGAAGCCATGATTCTGGGTTGGTCTAAATCTTGCTGTCACTTCCAATGTCCTCTTGACAAGTTTCAGAGCTGCCTGTAGAGAGAAAAAGTCTTTGGGGGGGGGGTAGGTGGTGGGTGGGAAGGGTCCCATGAACAATTGCTTTGGTCTATTTCTATCTTGGTTTATGTTTCATTTCTCTTTACTTTTTATTTTTTTAAATAATATCTTTAAGCACCATGATTACAAACATGATTGCAGCTGGGTTCCAGTCATAAACAGAATACCCCCCTTCACCAGTGCAATATTCCTACCACCAATGTCCCCCATTCCCTCCTCTTCCACCCCTGTCTGTATTTGAGACATTAACATTGTCATGATAGTTGTTAGTGTAGTTACTTACCACCCTTTGTAGTGAGCTTCATATCGTGAACCGGTCTTTCCAGCCCTCATCTCTATTGTCTCTGGGCATTATCACAATAATGACTTTTTTTTTTGGGTCACACCTGGCACCGGTCAGGGGTTACTCCTGGCTGTCTGCTCAGAAATAGCTCCTGGCAGGCATGGGGGACCATATGGGACACCGGGTTCAAACCAACCACCTTTGGTCCTGGGTTGGCTGCTTGCAAGGCAAACGCCGCTGTGCTATCTCTCCGGGCCCCACAATAATGACTTTTATGTTTCTTAAATTCCAAATCTTTGCTAAGTTAGATTTCTCTCCTCTCTCACTCTGCACATTCAAATAGTTACTGAATATGTTCACTCAATCTGTTTCTGGTCTCTCTGTTTCTATCTTGATGTCTTTCTCTACCCTGAGAACTCTTGGTCTGAGCTATCCAGTGGGATCATATTGAGTCATACATTTGTGGTTATTTAAATTTGATCTCAATGAAGTCAATTTAAGTGAAAAATTCAGCTCCTCCCTCAGTTGTATTTGGAGCATGTAAGCAGGGGCTCCAATTAAACATTCCAGTTAAACATTCTCATCACTGTGGAATGTTCCAGGAGATAGTTCTAGGAGATAGCTCTGCCCTAGATATTTACATTATCCTGTCTTCTTCTTCTGAAATTGTGTGGGTTCCAGGAATATCCCATTCCAATTCTTTGCTGACAAAATGAACCTCCAATTTCGCTCCCCCTGATTTAGCTATTTTGCTTCTTGGGTTCAAACTTTATTCATGGGTGTGCTGTAAACTTTAGAGTTAAATTTGAAACCAAACCCTTCTAACTGCAGATCTACAACCTCACACTATTCTCCAGTGCTGACACTTCTTTGGCAGAGGGAAGAGTAAAAGAGTCTTCTGTCATCGTAGGATCTGTGAAAAAATAAAGACCACCATTTATAAAAGACTGATTACAACAACAGTGATGAAACAGAACTTCTAGAACTGTAAAGAAAGACTCTATCCTAGGCTTTGTCCTATGACCTGTGTAAATTCCAAGATCTCTAGTTAAGAGAGGCCTGTTATTATTAGTCACAACTGAGTGGAAAGTTGCCTGGCACCATAAAAAGACCTTGGGGTATGAAAATGAGTGTGTAAGGAGCCTGTAGTTGGTTCCATGACAGTATGCTTCAAGGGTGGAGAAACTCGGTATCTCTTACGCCAAGGGAATTCCTTTTCTAATTTCCCCAATACTTACTGTGCTTTTGAAAAAAAAAGAAGAAACACAAAAGTGTTTTATGTAGTTGCTGGTTTTTTTTTTTGTGACTGTTTTTTTGTTTGTTGTTTGTTTGTTTTTGTCGCTGCTGGTTTTATTTTATTTGTTTGTTCTTTTTTATCTTTTTCTTTTTGGTTTTTGGGTCACTCCTGGCATTGTTCAGGGGTTCCTCCTGGCTATAGGCTCAGAAATCGCTCCTGGCAGGCTCGGGGGACCACATGGAATGCCGGGATTTGAACTGCCATCCTTCTGCATGCAAGACAAACGCCTTATCTCTCTGGCCTCTGTTTGTTCTTTTTTTTTTTTTTTTGGTTTTTGGGCCACACCCAGTGGTGCTCAGGGGTTACTCCTGGCTGTCTGCTCAGAAATAGCTCCTGGCAGGCATGGGGGACCATCTGGGACACCGGGATTCGAACCAACCAACTTTGGTTGGTTTGCAAGGCAAACGCCGCTGTGCTATCTCTCCGGGCCCGTTTTTTTTTTTTTTTTTTTTGGTTCCTTTTGCTGTTGTTGCTTTGTTGTTTTTTTTTGTTTTGTTTTGTTACCGTTTTCTTCTTTTTTCCCCTTTCTTCTTCTAAATTGATATTTATAACAACCAGACAAACTCCTCCCAGTTTTTTCTTCCTTTTTCCTTTTCCTTTTTATCTCCATCAGAACCACATAACTTGAATCATCTTATTCAGCCTCATAAATTGAGGGGGAAATGGATATGTTCAGACAGATGTATGAATATTTAGTGGAAATGAAAAATGATCAGACTTGAACACCAAACCGAATGTCAATGACAACAGAACTGATACCCAACCTACAACAAGCTGTACAAGTGGGGACCAGTTACACTAGAATTCTGGGGAGCAAAGGAGGGAGATATGGGATGCATGATGGGAACAGAGATGGAGGGAGGACAATACTGGTGGTGAGAATGCCCCTCATTCATTGTCACTATGTACCTTAAATATTATGTGAAAGGTTTGTAATCCACTTTGGCTACAATAAAAAAAAGTAAAGACTTTCTGGTACTGTGAGTGAGTTGGCTTTGCTCACTGTGCCCTGGTTTCACATCTGCCCAGCTAATATTAAAATCCTAGCCAGAGAGGGGGATTAGAGATATGTCAGAAAGGCCCTTGCATCATCTTGAAGAAACAGGAAATATTTGTGAGTTACTTAAATAGGAGTGTCTGAATCAACTGTGCTGTGCCTAGACAAGGGAGCCTCAACTTTGTGATCTTGGGAGCCAAAGAAGTCCTTCTGGCTTCTTTCCTGCCTCTCCAGCCCTTCTCTCTTAACTAGACTCCCCAAATGACTTTCCCACAAAATCATCAGTTTTTTGTTCCACATGCTGTGTACTGGGACTAGTCCTGGTCTGGGTTACCAAATGTTGACTGAGGCCTTAAGAACAGCTCAACTTTTTTTCCTTAATGAATTCTTCATGAACTTTCTCCCAAGGCACTTGGCAGAAGTTATAATACTATATTTACAATTCTTAGCTTATGCCCACTCTCCTAAAGTGTCAGAAAATAGGAATTCTTAAAGGCAGGAATAAGGTGTTTTTTTTTTCCCCCTTTCTTTTGGACACAGCCTGTGACGCTCAGGGGCTATACTTGGCTATGCGCTCAGAAATTGTTCCTGGCTCGGGGGACCATACAGGATGCTGGGGGGTCGAACTAAGGTCTGTCCTATATCAGACATGTACAAGGCAAATGCCCCAGGAATAGGTTTTAAAACTTAGTTTATGCTTATCTTTTTAATCCATGACATGGCACCTGGACCATTTTTTTTTTTGAATACTGAACAATGTCCCTATATACAATGTCCCAGATGTAAGGAAAAGGAAAGTTACCAAATCATTAATTTATCCTGGAGGAGAGAAATGAGCACTATGAGATTACTCCTCACTTCTCCCCCCCTCACTATTTCATCACCACATTGGGGAAATACACGTGGGAAAAGAGTAGATAACCACAGAAATGAACTGGAGGAATGTCAAAGGTTTAATTTTGTATTTTTGTTAATGTTAATCCTCTTCAGGCTGTGTAAACTTTGTTCAGTAAAGCAAATACTCCAGAAGACAAAGATTTTCTATTTGCTGGGAAATTCACACTTGCAAATGCTTGTGTGTTCTCAATGTCCTCAGGAATCTGAGCAAATAACTAACAGATTTGAATTTTTCTTGCACCTAGAGTGAAAGGTCTCCAGCCCATTCCTGAACAATGACATTAAATAAATATGTAGAGCTCAGGCCCAGCATCGGTGGAAAGGATTTGGGCTGATCTTTGATTTTTGGACTAGATTACTCACAGATACTGTAGCTTAGCACAGAGACTAGAATTAAAATTACATTTATAATTATATTTGTCTTCCCTCCAAATGCACTGTTAACATAAGGTTTTATAAATCAGGCCTTTTCATATATCAGGCAGGCCATGTCATTTGGAAATAAATATCCAACTTCAAGTGAAGCAGCCAGAAGAGAAAGGGAATCAGAATTGGTAATAAACAATTCAGCATGAAAAGCGTGACCCTGAGGGTCTCACCCAGCCCCCACATCATTGTTTAGACCACTTGGGAGCAAATAGGATAACCAAACTCATTAAAGGCATCTAACTGTAGAATCTCCACAAATAAAGAGTATGAAAAAGAATAAATCTAAGTCTCCTTTCTACATATTCATTTATCTAAGAGCATATATTCTTGCAAAAGTTGATATTCAGCTTTGCCTGGGAACTTACCCTGTAGGAATTTTTGTCCTCAGCAGACTTAGGACATTTATTTTGCATAGAAATATGGAGATGGTGATTTCTTGCAAAGTGATCAATAAGGATTCTGGGTACTTGAGTGGAAAAAGTCTTGCCTCTACTTGTGAAGACAACATTGTGCTCCAGGCCGGCGACAGAGGAGCCTGGAGTGTGCTCAGGATTGGTCTAGGGTCTGGCAGGACACATACCGGAAGGGACAGGCAGTGCTTTGACAATCTTGGCTCAGCTATTCCTGATTTTTTACTCACTTAAATTTATTTAAGTTGGTGTATATTTCTGTGATAAAATGGAAGCCTGCCATTCTCCATGGCTTTGATTCCTTGAAACTGCTTCCCCGATCTTGTTATATCAAGATGGTTTAGCTCACAGGCGGTAGCCTTAATACTTGAAAGATGAAGACAAAGCTAGTGGATTCTGAAAAGCATAGGGAGGAAGGAGCTCTGGCCTCCAGGACGGAGGAGTAAGAATGTCTCTGCAGGTCCTTATTGCCCAGAGCCAAATTCACAGTGAGGGATACTTTAGGGTGCTGGTTCTGGGAACTGTGATAGTGCCCAGGAGAAAGACAAGGCCTACGCTAGCCTGTGGTGCACAGGGTAATTGTCCCTGAATACGGTTCTCTTCCTGCACTGCAAGGCTCACAGGAGAGTATCAGCTCTGTGCAGGGCTCTTAGAGCTTTTCATAACATCTTGGTGCATCTCTGTTAAGTCGTCTTGGTCCACTTCAGGGAATAATACAGTCTATATTTTATGCCTCTAAATACATTTGCCTTTCATTACATTTTCTAGGCTTGGATCCTGGAACGAGGGGACAATTTTCCTCAGCACGAGCTCTCTGTTTCCATCTCTCCCTTGTTTCTTTGCAAAGAGGCAAAATGGCTCTGCCGGAAAAGTGGTTTCTAAAATGAGTCTAACCTGCATTCATGGGACTGCCGGGCTATTCTTTTCCCTTAAAAATGCCCCCCACCCCAAGATTTCTTTTAGCGTGAAATTATTTCTTAGCTTTTAACCACATCCTGTCTGCCTGGATTGTATTGTCCATACTGGAGATCCGTTTGTTTTCTCTCACCAAGAAGCAAAATTCTCTTTCCAGTCCCTTTACCAGGCTCTTTGGGGATGGGGTGGGGCTCACAGAATGTCTTTTTGGCAATTTATATATCTACAAGCAGTGCTTTTCTAATTCATTATAGATACTCATTTTCTTCTAAGAACTGTGATTTCCCTCCTTCAAGCTAACCAAAGGCCTTATTCACTCTTCCACTATTGCTTCAGTGTCTCAGTTTGGCTTTTCTTAGCTTCCGGACCTCTCTGTAGGACTCTTGCTCTGACAGTGTTTCATTCCTTCGAGTCTGTGTTAGTCATAGAGGTGATAGTCCATGAAGACTCAGAGAAGGTACTTGACTCTGTTTCCATTGTATTCCCACCTACATGGTGCCAGTATCCCAAGAGCCAGACCAGAAGCACTGACTAATTTTTTTGAAGACACTAGCATATTTTATTAATTAAATTTCCAAGAGTCCAGATTGATTTTTCTTTTCTTTTTTCTTTGTTTAATTTTAACAAAAATTCTACTTTATTAAATGTTTACTTTTTTATATATTTTATTTAAACACCTTGATTACATACATCATTGTGTTTGGGTTTTAGTCATGTAAAGAACACCAGACCCATCACCAGTGGAACATTCCCATCACCAATGTCCCAAAGCTCCCTCCCCCCCCAACCCCCGCCTGTACTCTAGACAGGCTTTCTATTTTCCTCATACATTCTCATTATTAGGATAGTTCAAAATGAAGTTATTTCTCTAACTAAACTAGCATTGACTAATTTTACTTGAGATGATCACAATGGTACAAGGAAGCAGCTACTCCTTGAAGAATATAGTCTTGCCATCATCAACATTGAAATTCACAGGGCCTAAAATAAAAGGAAAACTAATATATTGAGAGATGAGTTTGAAAAAAAGAGAAGATGAAATGAAATTTGTCTTCCCTACATAGGATCAGCACTTAAATAATAACTGGACCTATGTAATTTTAGGCATTCAATTTCTTCTAAATTGGAAAACTATCAAGTAAGTGACTTGTCAACTTTGTGCTGTTAGTTATGTTTCTAGAATATATCCAACAGAATTGAGTACATGTGCTAAGCTATTAGTCCTGTGACCCTTGTAACCTGCCATGCCTTCCCATTCACAAAGGGAGCACATACATACATGCACACACGCAGACACTCACGATCCCTTGTTAGACAGACGTGAAGTTGTAAGTTCCTGGCCAGGGCTCTGTGTGGAGCCTTCAACAACACAGACCTACTCTCAGGAGCAGAGGAGATTCACAGTGACTGCACCACCGTGGAAGCTGCCAGATGCAGTGGGTTGAAAATAGCTGGGAGTGAAGCTCCAAGAAGAAGGTTCATTAACTTGGAACTTGAAGTAGGAGTCAGTCTTCTAGTTAGTTGAAGAGAAATTCAGCAGGGGAGAGGGAAGAGGCATATCAGAGGAATGAAGGAGACAGGAGTAAAGGACGGCAGAGAAGCAGCAGCTGTTTAGGACAGCCGGAGTGTCAGTGCATCCCTGTGTGTGCCCTTACACCTGGGTGTTCCCTGTTTGTAAAAATGCACATGTTTATGTATTAAGTTAGACCTCCAGCTCTAAAGCCAGGACATAGGAGAGATGAGGTCTGGAAGCAAATATTGATGCAGAAAATAATCAACATTCACTAAAGTGGGTGAAACAGGTTCAGGAGTTCCAGCACGAAAGCCTTCCACACCTAAAAAGCAGGCAGCTCCATGGGAAGTTTGGAAGCTTGAGATGCACTAAAGTTCTGACAGGGAAGGACGAGTGTTTTCCTGAGACCTAGGGTATTTATTGGGAAGAATCAGACCACACTCTGGGGTAGATTAAGTGGCTCATATGTACATGTGAGTTTGCATGCGTGTGCATGTTTTTGCATATGCAATTCCTGTGTGTGCTGTGTCATTATGCAACATGTATGGATGTGTAAGGTGCATGTTTATGTGTGGTGGTGAGCACAGCTGAGGCTTGCGGTATAAGGAAGTTCTTCTTGGTAGTCCAATACTTCATAAAAGAACCTTTTCAGCCTTGCTCTCCTACATTGGGTACTGTTGGTCCTCTGCCAAATAGTGACATTTACCGAGTGCCTACAACGTGTAGTGCACCATAGTGAGTTCTGTGAGGAGTGGAATGAATTTTGGGACCTAATATGCATCCAAGAGAGATAAAACCTGCGCTCAAATAGTTATGATGCAAGGTGGAAAGTGATAAGTGTCATATGAGCGATAAAAATAAAATGCTAAGGGAGTTCAGAGGAGGGAGAATTCACACATCCGTATGTGGCTGACCTATTTTTACTAACACTATGATAATCTTAGCTATGACTCTCATCTCGACTAAGCTGTTGTTACTTTCGCAGCTGCTTTGACCTTCCACAGGGGGCTGTCTTTATAGAAATATTCTTTTTATATACCATCCTGGTCTTGCTCTCGTAAGTTTTCAGACTGACAGCCTATTGGCATCAAGGAGGGTGGTTTTTTTTTTTTGGGGGGTGTTTAAGGTCTTCGTAAGTGGAGAGTAGTAGAAATGGAGACTGACAGGTGAGTGCCTCTACATTTCCTGAAGCACAGGAAGCCACACCAACAATCCACAACTGCTTTTGTGTCAACTCATCAGGTTAGCTCCACAAATCCTTGAAATCCTAGAATGTCTTGACACATTCATGGCCATCCTCCACCTCCATATTTTTCTTTTTTTATGGTTATCTAATTAAAATGATTATTTTAAAAAGATTAAAAAATTCTTTTTCAGTGCCAAGTTATAGGAGTGTTTAGAGATGAAACACCCCCTTTTTAATTTTTTTGCTTTTCTTTTTTTATTTATTTTTAATGATTTTTTAAATATATTTTTTATTTAAGTAACATGATCATAGTTAGGTTACAGTCATAACCAAAACACCCCCCCCCCCTTCACCAGTGTAACATTACCCCCTCCCCTCTTCCCATCCCCTGCCTGTATTCGAGACAGGCATTCTACTACAGTTATTTGTTTTTAAGTTCAGTAAGTTGTATTTTTTTTTCTTAAAGGATAAGAGTAAAAAATATATAATAAAGGTGTGATAGTGGCAATTGCCGTTGTTTGCATAGGTCCAGAAAAATGGGGAAAATGGAAAAAAATCCTTGACCTGACTACAAAAAGGCCTCACCACAGAAGTTTATTGGCATAAGACCGACTCTGGGTTCCAGGAATACCAGTCCGTCCAACTCTAGTCATTCTCCGTGGTCCCGGTGAAACTTTTTCACACTTTAGCTATTGTTGGTATCAGATTCTTTTTAAGTTCAGTAAGTTGTATTTTTTTTTCTTAAAGGATAAGAGTAAAAAATATATAATAAAGGTGTGATAGTGGCAATTGCCGTTGTTTGCATAGGTCCAGAAAAATGGGGAAAATGGAAAAAAATCCTTGACCTGACTACAAAAAGGCCTCACCACAGAAGTTTATTGGCATAAGACCGACTCTGGGTTCCAGGAATACCAGTCCGTCCAACTCTAGTCATTCTCCGTGGTCCCGGTGAAACTTTTTCACACTTTAGCTATTGTTGGTATCAGATTCTTATATTTAAAGACTCTGTATTCTGTGCATTTCTTTCATCAATGTCAGGCTGATGTGGAGCATCCTCTAGTTTCAGTATTCCATTCAATGCGGAGCGATCTGCCCTGCATGCAGACTGTTGCTGAGTCGTCTGGGTGTTGGGAGCACTCTTTGGAGTAAGTCAATGCCAAAGTAGTGGTAGGTCTTCCCTGGTAGAGACTTGGATCCTGGTAATGTTATAGACAATTGTGGTTGTTTCCATAGGATCAGAGGTCCTCAAACTTTTTAAACAGGGGGCCAGTTCACTGTCCCTCAGACCATTGGAGGGTCTGACTATAGTAAAAACAAAACTTATGAACGAATTCTTATGCACACTGCATAATCTTATTTTGCAATGAAGAAACAAAACAGATACAAATACAATATGCGGCCTGCGGGCCATAGTTTGAGGACCACTGCATGGTATTCATTGTTCAGGTGTGTGTGGGCGATGCCCATTCTTCTGAGGCTTGAGCCAAATCATTATGCCAATGTTCAGGGTAAAAGGCCTAATTACATTACCAAATTTGTGTTCCCATGTCTATTAGATAAGAACTTGTTTGCATATGTATTATTTTCCCATTTTAATGTGCCTATGCAAAAGAGAAGCAATGCCACAAGATATTGTTGGTGCATCTGGGGGCCGACGAAGAAAGTCCAACATTCCCCGTAACTTGATACATACATAAAATTTATACAGAGATACTCTCCTACCAGTATTGCTTATAAAACAGATCTCAAAGGGGGAAAATCAAACAATCAAATAACAAATCCAGTAGGCAAAATTGTCACTATATGAGGATATTCGACAAGCGTTATAGATGTTAAGGGAATACATCTGAGATATACAAAGGAGATACACGTGACCCTTTTATGTTTTAAAGATAGTCAAAAGGGAGGGGGTGTTTTTGAGACACCACTTTGATCTGTGATTTGGACAAGCGAAGAGAGCATAGAGCCATGTCCTCCCCTTGTTGCCTGCTGAAGCTTCTGACTCCCCGAAAGGCGTTTGCTTCCTAATTGCTGGAAGTTGAAAGTTCAGCAGTCCCTTCCCATCCCCTTGCAGGAACAAGGAAGCCTGGGGTCTCTTTTAAATTGCACCTCACTGGAACCCACTTGTTGGGACACTGAGCAGTTGTCCATGAATAACCCTGGGGACGGGGAGCAAGGAGAGAAAAGGCTGTGGGGGGCAGCCGAGGCTGCATCTTCACCTTATTTTGGCCAAAAAGCCTACAGCATGGAACCTTGCCGTGACGCGTTGCCTGCTGAAGCTTCAGACTCCACCAAAAAAATTACCGTGAAAGATATGTAATCCACCTTGGCCAAAACAAAAATCCTTAGTACAGAAAAATGGTTAAATGTGGGGTAACAGGAGCTGGAAGTGAGAGAGTAAAGGAATAAAACGAGCACCTGCACAGTGTTCAGATAATGACAAGCAGATGAAAAACAATATCCATATATTGCTCATAAAGTGCCCCCGCGCAGTTTCCCAATGAACAGATTTAATAAGAAAAATACCCTGGTAAGTCCTAATGCCAGTCCCGCACTTCTTCCTAGGCCTGGTTACAGAGGCCTTTGGCCTGGCGGAGGGCTGCCAAACGCCGAGCTGTCAGGACCTCCCGGCTCAGCTCCCAGGAAGGAAAGGGATCCTTCCGGAGCCAGAAGGTCAGAAGGTCAGAGCCCCCACCCCAAACCCTCCCTTTGGAGCCAGGAGGGAAATGGGGAAAGTCTAGGAAAACCAATTAACTTCTCCAAGGGACCCACCTCGCTGCCTTGCCCAGCCATGTGGCCAGGCAAAGCCCTGGAGTACCGAAGAAAGGAGGTAGAGAGGTGCTGGGGTGACCCATGTCCCGCACCCCTTCCTAGGCCTGGTTACAGAGGCCTTTGGCATGGCGGAGGGCTGCCAAACGCCAGGCTCGGCTCCCAGGAAGAAAAACTTTTAAAATTTTTTTAAATTTTTTTTTATATTTTATTTAAACACCTTGATTACATACATCATTGTGTTTGGGTTTTAGTCATGTAAAGAACATTACCCATCACTAGTGCAACATTCCCATCACCAATGTCCCAAATCTCCCTCCTCCCCACCCAACCCCTGCCTGTACTCTAGACAGGCTTTCTATTTCCCTCATACATTCTCATTATTAGGATAGTTCAAAATGTAGTTATTTCTCTAGCTAAACTCATCACTCTTTGTGGGACACACCCCCTTTTTAACCATGCCTTCTTTACATCTTTTACACAAAAATAAATAAATTTGGTTAATCTCATAGTTAATAGTTTAAAATGTAAGTTGGAAAACTTTTCCTACAAAGGGCCAGATAAATGTTTTAGGCATTATAGGCCATATATGACTCATCCTTTTGCAACCCTTTACAAATAAAAAAATCCATTACACCATATCAAAAAAAAAAAAAAGACAGCCAAATTTGGTTTGGGGGTAGTAGTTTGCTAACCGCTGGTATAACTACTTTATTTTGTCACAGAAATTGCTCTCAAGACTTTTTGACAGTACACTGCCTAAAGTAGACACACTGATGGGCAATCCATATTTTTCAATTCTAACATCCCAGTGGGAATGCACCATATTGGTTGTAAAATTATCACAGAAGCCACCTAAGCTCATCTAATAAAACCAACAACAGAAGGCTCAGCTAGCAACAAACAGATTCGTAAAGCTTCAGACAATGACTTAATGATCCCATTGTGAGATATGACAATTTCCACACATTTTCTTTTAGTGTAGTTTTTTTCCCCCCAATAATTCCATTAGCATTTAGTTGTATCAAGAAATATTAAGTAAATTATTTGTATCTGGGCCCAGAGAGATAGCACAGCAGCAGGTTGTTTGCTTTGCACACAGTCGATCGATCCAGGACAGACGGTGGTTTGAATTGTCCCTCGTGCCAGGAGTGATTTCTGAGTGCAAACCCAGGAATAACCCCTGAGTGCCACTGGGTGTGACCCAAAACTACAAAACATTTATTTGTATCTTTCAAGAGCAGTCTTTTTTTAACCTCTCTTTCTCTCTCTTTCTCTCTGTCTCTGTCTCTGTCTCTGTCTCTCTCTGTCTCTCTCTGTCTCTCTCTCTCTCTCTCTCTCTCTTTCTTATTCCTCTCTCCTTGGCTATATATGGCTCTGTGCTCAGAAATTACTAGTGGCAGGCTCGGGACCCTATGGGCTGCTGGGTATCAAAGGCAAATGCCCTCCCCTTTGGGCTATCTCTCTGGCCCTCCAAGGGGTAGTCTTGAGGGTGGTGGGGAAATTGGGGAAAATGGTGGAGAGAATGTTACACTCATGGTGGGATTGATGTTAGGATATTGAATGTCAGAAATAACTGTATTAGAAGCAACTTTGAAAACCATGGTGTTTAAATAAATAAATTAAGAAAAAAGAAATGAAGACTGAACTATTAAATGTTGTTCATATGGAGCTGGTCATATTAAAAAGAACACATTAAATGAAACCAGAAGGCCTTGTACAAATAATCAGACTGGAGGACAGTTGTCTGTGTTCTGTCTGTAGGGAAAGCTAGTCTAATTGGAGAAGAGATGGATTTGCTTTCCATATTGACCCCTTTATCCTCACCTCTGAGTGACACTACCCCAATAGGGTCAGGAACCCATATGGACTAGTGCATGGAACAGCTTTCCCAGCTGCTGCTCACCTGCTGAGTCCAAATGATGACCAATGCTGCAGACGAGTTGATGAAAACGGTCCTGGCTGTTCTTTATCCAGCTCTGTGTTCATTGAAGCAAAGCTGCATGGACTCATCTAGCCTCAAAGGCCAGACTTCTTTTCCCTCCCTCCTAGAGCAGAGCATGAGTGGGTCCACGGATAATAATGAGATCATACCCTGCAAACAAGAGCGACTGAACCCAACATCCTTGCACTTAAATTGGAGCCTCCACCTACAGTTTTACAAGGCAAAGGGACCTAACGCAATGAGGTAGTCCAGTTTCTGATGTGGAATCTTCAGTTAAAGTCACTAAGACAGAGCAGGAAACTTGCTTGAATCTGCAAAACACATTTTTCTGGAATTAAATGGAAATGTGCACAGAAGGTCTCTTATGGCATAGAAGGTTCAGGACCAGAGATCAAAGTCCCATCTCAGTTTGGCATTGAGAAATACCTTTGTTTCCTACTTTTTCACCCCCTAATCTTTTATATCTGTACACTTGTTCCAGTCGATCAATGTAGAGACTAAAGTGGAGCCTGCATGATTCTGGACAGGCACTTGGAGACACTTGTTTAGGGATGAGTGGCGAGGAGAGTGTGATTTTTTTCTATCTTCTAATTGTATCAGCTCACAGGCTCATTAACCAAGGGGTCCTCTTATCCCATGTCACCATCTGGAAATGAACCCGGTATTCCTTTTCAAAATGTTTTTGGATTCTATCCATCTCATTGTTATACATTCCTCGTAAAACATGAAAGCAGAACATTTCAAGAAAAAAAATAAAAAGGGACTGGATAGTAATTACAACCAAACTTTCCTTGGGCGCCAGCAGCCAATTCATTTATTAAGTCAATGTAGTCAAGTAAGGCATCGGCCTCACACTTGATGGAATCGTGGCCAAGTCTGACAGATGCTTCCTGCTCCTTGTCAGTCTCAAGTAGGCTTTAATGAGCTGAGGGTGGTGGGAGCGCCTCTTTGCAGATGCCAGTGTTGCTGAGACTGTGAACACCGTCTCTGGGGTCTGGGAATTGTGTCTCCCATGCTGTGGAGGGCAGGACACGGTATAAAGCCCCGGAGAAAGTCCTGGCCATGCCTGGTCTGTGCATGGGTGTCTTGTGCATTAGTTCAGTTCAGCTTCAGGCCCCAAAGCTAGCCTGTGTGCAGAGAAATTCAGATATTGAAAGTTGTTAAGTGGGGTTCCCAAACTCCACTTTGGAGATTTAAGAAGATCTATACTTTCTGAGACTCATGAGAAGCTATAAAAATAGTTTAAAGGCACACTAAAAATCATTAAAAAAAAAAAAAGAAACAGTTTAAAGGGCTGGAGCAAGAGAATAATCAGTAGGGCGTTTGCTTTGCATGTGACCAACCTGGATTCAATTACCAGCATCCCATAATGGTCTGTCAGGAGTAATTACTGAGTGCAGAGCCAGGAGTAACCCCCAAACACTCCCAGGTGTAGCTCCCAAACAAAAACAACAACAAAAATAAATAGTTTAAAATTGCTTTGTTTTACACACATGTGCGCATGCACACACACACACACAAATACACACACACAGATGCTTTCTCAATGAAATGGCATTGTCTAAGATAGAGAGGGATGACAAAGTAATTCTGATTTTACTTGTATGTCTTTCAAGTTTGGGTCTAAGGCTATAGAAGCTTTTTTAGAAGCAGTTTTCAGAGAAATAGTTTGAAATTTCTTCTGATTTATAGATGTGATCTTTTTTTTTTTGGGGGGGGGTTGGGCCACACCCAGTGATGCTCAGGGGTTACTCCTGGCTGTCTGCTCAGAAATAGCTCCTGGCAGGCACGGGGGACCATATGGGATACCGGGATTCGAACCAACCACCTTTGGTCCTGAATTGGCTGCTTGCAAGGCAAACACCGCTGTGCTATCTCTCCGGGCCCAGATGTGATCTTTTTACCTTAAAATTATTATTTGTGTAGAGGAAAAATCATGAGGATAATATTTCTTTGGTCAATCTCTATCTCAGAAAAATGGTTTATATATTTTGTATAGTACACCATAAAAATGAATATTGCTAAGCAGCTATGCTGTATTAGTTTCTTCCACAAGATAAATCTGCTTCCGTTTACTAGTCTATCTTCCCACTTCTAATGTAAGAATTAATTCTTTCACTTAAAAAATAATCAGATATAACCTTTTAATAATCAAAGCATATTTATACTTCAAAGTGTCTGATTTAGACTATTCCTCAGACATTTACATGATACGATGCAGAAATTATTAAGGGTGAAGAAGCTTGTGAGGAGCTGTGCTGAGCCCCTGTGTATGACACATAATTTAGAGTTAATAAAACTCGCAGACACTTAAGTAGTGTTTTTTACCAGACTCTTTATGTGAACAATTTCTTATGCTTCTTGCTTGACTTTAAACCCTATCCCTGTCAGAAAGCCAGAGGCAATCTTTTTGTCCCCAAAATAACAAAGCCTTCCTGCCCATCCTCTCATGTATCATCACCAGTACTCCTTATTCTAGGACCTGGCACCAAAATCCTGCTAAGAACTTACTCTGTCCACACACTCCATTACATAGGATCAGGGTGTGTGTCATGCTGTCGAAGTCTCAGCATTGCTGGCCCCATTGTAAGCAGCACCCAGTACACTGAGGTGGTGCTTCTCCCCTGTGCCTGTACGCAGCCAGTAGGAGCATGGACTGGTCTGTCCAAATCCCACTCACATCCATTCACCCCTGATTAGAGCAGCACATTCTTGTGTTTTATTTTAGTGTTTCTTGGCACCTGAAAAGGCATCGGGTGGTACCTCTTAGAGCCTGGCTGCATATCTTCATGTGCCAAGTAACAGTGCAGGGGAGAGGTTGGCATCCCTTCCCTGTTGCTCTTTCCCTCTTCTCTCCTCCTCTTCAGTCACACCCTGAAAACTTCAATCAGCTTATGGACCTGGAAGTCAGGATACCTTTGATAGGAACCTTTTCAAAATGCCACATGGCATTTCAGGGCTGTCAAGAGAGCTTCATCTGGAATCTGGGCCCCTAGAACCTGGTCAGCAGGATGCTGGGACCCTTGTGTGGTCTGGGAGCCTTTACTTGCACTGGTCTTCCTGGTTTCCAGAAGCTTCCCAAGGCCATGATCTGGGAATGTCAGACAGTGTATGGAATTAGATCCACTTAAAATCTCCATCCCTGTCAAAATCAAGTGGACCAGTAAGGCAAATAGCCAAGACAAAGCTCTATAAACTCCCTTGGGTGAGTTGAGCTGTCACTTCTTCCTGCCTCAGTGCATCTCACTGTATGGTCTTTCAGATTTTCCTGGGACACCCTGGCTGTAAGTGAAACCCCTTACAGGGCAAAAGGCAAGCCTGAGGCTACAGCCAGAAATTGCATCTTCTATCTTAGACCCAAGGGCAGAGACAACCTTGTTGCTGAGCCTTGGAAGAGCACAAGCCTCACCTATCTGATTGCTGGATGGTAGGTGGTATGGAGAGATCCTTGTCTTGATCCCAAATTTTATACAAAAGGGGCTCATTTAAATTTTAGAATCTCTGTCCACAGTCCCTGGAGGGAAGAAACATGTTTCCATGGCTATTCCCTTCATCGCATTCTTGGTGGTTGGTATCTGGGCTGAGAGGAGCTGAGTCTAGTTAAAGTCCAGTTGCCACACTTGCTGGTGCTCACTCCTCCCTGATGTCTGACCTCCTCCCTGACCAGTCTACTTTTCATGGGACAGTCTTTCTTCACTGAGTATATCTGGGCAATATTTCCTTGATTTGAAAATCATCCATCTGATGCTTCGTGATCACCCACAAAGCATCATATCTATAAATAAATATCTATATTTATAAAAAAGATACTGCATGTGTCTCATTCACTAGCCCAGCTAGGTGGTGTGTTGGAATAACTGGTCTTCACTCTATTCAGGATAATTCTTTTTGATGGTGCTTGTCACTCATTGGATGGAAGCACCTTTGGATTGAAGCATCCTTTGCATTGGTCTCTTACCCTACCTGTGTTGTCTTTCACTTCCCAATAAAGATCCTGAGTCTCAGGGAGAAAACACTTGCAGTTTTGGTTTCTCCACGACTGAACCATCTGCTTGTTAGGAGCAGAAGGCTTGCTGTGGAAGTTCCTAAATCGGCTTTATCTCTTTAATCATGTGTGGATTATTTCCTGTGTCAGAATTTGCTTCCAGACCACATCTGTTACCCAAGGAATTGAGCAACAGTGTGTGGGGTGATCTTACAAACCAGGGGGATTTATTTTACAGTGGTGTAGGCAAGATTATTGCCACCCCGAACCATCATGTTGTGAGCCAGAGGAAATTGCCTTCTAGAATATGCACATTCCCCATGGTTCAAATTAAAGATCAGTCTCCTTCATGTTAGGAACAACAGTTCTTTATTTCTCAAGGAGGTGATTTGGAGCCCATAAGCTAAGGACTTTCTGTTTATCACTTATCAACTTAGAAGGGAATCCTACTTTCCATCTTATCTTACTACTGTCATGTGACTGTGCTTGCTCAGAGAAAACTCAGCTATGAGTCAACTGAGAGATGGTAGGAATGACAGAATCCTGTCTAAAATAGTCCATAAAGTCTAAAATTTTATATTTAGACATGTAATGAGGGAGGATAAGTTAATATAAATGTATGTGGATACCTTCACAGGCATGTGGATATGTTTAAAAAGGTAGGTAATAAGGGGAAAGGGAAATAGTAAAGGAAATATATATATATATATATATATATATAAAATAGGTCAATAAAAGGGCTACACATGTGTAGATCAAGATAGAAAGAGAAAGCCCAGTTCTATTGACCATGGAGATGACCACCATCTGGATGTTTGGGTCAGCCAGAATGTGTGTGTGTGTGTGTGTGTGTGTGTGTGTGTGTGTGAACAGAAAACCTGAACTCAGCACTATACCCTGAACACCTTAAATTATGCTTTCCGGTTTTCATCATGTCCACGATATTATTTTTAGATATAACTCATGGCTGCATGGGAGATTTGGCAATGATAAATTCTCTTTTCTTTCTTGGTTCACAAAGAGGAAAGAGCCAATTACCCAGAGCAGCTTATGTCATGCTGAAAGCACTATAGAATTCTGGGTGACTCCGTCCTGTGGGGGCACCGAGGGGAACTACGTTTTCCCCCTTTCCTCAATAGCTTTCATGCCCCACTTAATATTTCCTTTTGTTTAGGAATATTGCATTGCATATAAAGGCTATTGATTACAGGCAGAAAATATACTTACCAATTACTGCCTTAAAAAATGCTCCGAGCTCACAGCTCGAGTGCTTCCAGCTGTCGGGGTACAATAGCCCACCCCTAGATGCTCCTCGGTTCACAGGGTACTTCAAAGATGTTCCAGATTCTTCTTAAACAAATGCCTGCATGTTGAGTTTTTTTTCCCTTTAGCTTAAAACCCATGGGAGAATTTCTGCAAAAATAAGTAGGAGAAGTGGAGCTTGGTAGCCTGTGGAGATGTTCTCAGAGTCCTCGGTACAATCAGCTTAGCAGTGAGGGATCTGTATAACTTCAAAGCTGCACTTTCTCAGAGCCTGGATTTCCAGCCCATGGGCCCTGCCCATGAGGTAGAGGCGTGCCAAGGACTCAGGAAAGCTGCTTTTTCATAAACAATAATGCTTAGTACTATAGCTGAGCTCAGGCGCTGTTCAGTGACCTGTTCAAATGAGCTGATGCAAAGATGCTCTGGGAGAATAGAAGCTTCGGGGGACCATGGATACACCTTCCTTCATCAGTGCAGGCCCTGACCACCACTCACCTTCAGGGACCAGCTGGGCCACACTGCCCTTCCCTTGGGGAGAGAAGGAAGTGCCCAATCTGGCTTTTGGGTGCAACACTGCCTGCCTTTCCAGGTCCAAAAAATGTTCTCCCAGTTGGGGGTGTATCTCAATGCTATATAAATTTGGCAGTACCATTAACAACAGAAGGGTGGGGGGGGGTAGAGAGAGAAGAGAGAGATAGAGAAAAGAAAAATGTTTGAAAATGCCTCAGAGGCAGACAGGAGAGAGAGAGAGACAGAGAGAGACAGAGAGAGAGACAGAGAGAGAGACAGAGAGAGGAGAGAGAGCGAGCACAGGGCACATGCACAGGGTAGAAAGATGCCTGTGTGAAATTCTCCAAATCAGTGTTATTAGTGTTCCTTAACCTTCTTCCAACCATGGCTCTCTTCCGCCTTACTTCCTTCTTATGCCCCTACCATTGGCTCCCTAGCTTCATGCCATGGACCTCACACCCCGAATTTCACTTTTGGGCCCTTTTAAATATCCTGGGGTTGGATTGGATTGAGTACTATTGCTCTCAAGTAGCCACTGAGCTGGGGGTAGCAAGCATGAATCACACCTCACCAAGAGTCGGGTTTTAGATGCTTGGTTGATACTCACCCAGTTCTGCCTTGAGTCCTCTCTTGGCTGATTTTCTCTCTGCCTCACACTAATTGCCAGATGCAGCAATAGCTCTGGAACCTAAGTGAAGAGTCTCTGGAGAGAGGATCTCTTCACAGAATTGCTCACTGTCAAGATTCCTCATTCCAGAGGGTCACTACTCCTTGTCTTAACCCTGGGAAGCCTCAATCCTGTTTCTACCTACAGGCATGACCTATGAAAAGATCAGAGATGTCCTCATTTGCCTTCTGGCTTTCTGACAGAGAGATTTTTCTATAATTTTTTACTTTTCCGGGCATCAGGGATGAAATGAGATTGTTAATGTTTATTGGGATGCTAGAATGTTGGACACTCAACATTTTCAGTTTTTGTTTATTTTTAGTTTTGGTCATGGAGGTTTCTTGGGGCATCACCTGTCAGTGTTCAGGGAATACTCTTGGCTCAGTGCTCAGGGTTCACTTCTATCAGTGCTCAGTTGTGGTACCAGGATCAACC
This sequence comes from Suncus etruscus, assembly GCF_024139225.1. Lineage (NCBI taxonomy): Eukaryota > Metazoa > Chordata > Mammalia > Eulipotyphla > Soricidae > Suncus > Suncus etruscus. Next base: position 127,423,466 of record NC_064850.1, on the reverse strand, counting down.
AGGGTTTGCCATTTGCAAAATCAGCTCTATAACTCTTTGTAGCATGTCTCTGCCCCATTAAATGTTCTTAGATGATAGGTTTTCTTTTCTCTGTTTGCTTTTTCTTAGTTTAGATACACACCTACTCATGTATTCAGGAACAGATACTTAATAATTCCTCCATTGGAATGTAGGGATACTAAAATGAAGCAGAAATAAGTAAAAATGAAATGGTTGACTTCATGACAGTTTATACTATAGTTTCTCATGGGGACTTATCCTGGCTATCAGAAGATATTATTTCTGCTCACTCTGTCACGAACTACTTAGAGATGAACACAAGAACATGCACAGGATGGATTTTATGTTTCTAGAATATTCTTACCCTATTTCCCTTACTCCAATCTCAGAAGCCATTGCTACTGATTGGAATATGCTCCAGCTTTGACAAGCATTTTATGGATGTAATTTAAGTCATACAGCCAGTGTAAGGTAAAAAATAGAATAGGCACCTTTATATAAAGTACTCACAAAGGTTAACTCTACAAAACCTACAGACTCCATTAAAATGGGGAGAGAAAATGAATAGACACTTCTCTGAGGAAGACCAACAGACACAGAAAAAAAATGCTCATCATAACTTATCATTAGGGAAATACAAATTAAGACAATAATGAGATATCATCTTACACTAGTGAGATGATACAAAAATATAAAAAATCAAAAATGCTTGGAACAATCTCTGTTGGCAGGGATATGGGACGAAAGGAACTCTCATCCACTGCTGGTGGGAATGCTGCCATGCTGCCTGGTTGAACCCCTCTAAAAAACAATCTGGAAGATTCTCAGTAAACTCAAAATTGAGCTGCCATATGACCCAGCACCCCCTCTTTTGGTTATTTATTCCCATGAGAGAAAAACACATATCCAAAAGTTTGTATGCACACTGCTATTTATTGCAGCATTCAGTACAATAGCTAAGACTTGGAATCATCCTAGATGTTCAACAACAGAGGAGTACCACATTATGAAGATGTGGTACATATACACAATGGAATATTACATAGCTATAAGGAATGATGCCATCATTAAATTTGCAGTAACATGAATGGAACTGGAAGATAAGTTAAATAAAGTAAGCCAGAATAAGAAAGATAAATACATAATGATATAACTTATATGTGGTATTTAGAATAACTGCATGAAAAAACACAATGGTCAAAATGGGAGTTGTCTTGAACACCCTTAGCCTCAGAGTATAGTGAGGGGAAGGAAAGAAACTGAGTGGAGGATAAACACAAATATGAAAGGATGGGGACTAGGGACCAAGTAGTCTCAGGTGCATTGGTGGAGAAAAAGGAGGACAGAACTAAATCTACAAGCCAAAGAAAACAACTTTGGAATCAAGAGGCCCAAACTTTAACAATTTAAATTTAAGACGGGCCTGTTATACTCTCAGGCTGGGGGGCAAAGGGTGGTGGTTGGGATACACTCTGGGAACATTGGTGGGAAGAGTCAACACTGGTGGTGGGATTGGCCCTGATTCATCGTCTGAAATCCAACTATGAAGAACTTTGTAAATCACAATGGTTTCAATAAAATAAAATAAATGAAAACATGATAATCTGCATTTGGGTAAGTAAACACTTCCTGTTACTGAAACTGCAAGTTTCTTGCTGCAATAGTCTTTATGAGCACCTGGATGGAGGCACCTGAATGGAGGCACTTGAGGATTAAACAGAGCTCGTGCATGGGGTGCTTGCCCATGCAGGCTGTTCCCTTCTTCCTAAAGTGGCTACTGGGGTCTGAGTGATCAGGTTAAATGATTCCACCTGTGAACCCTTTGCTCTTGGTGAAAGCTGGACTTGCTCCCCACCTCAGCCTCCTCGTCATCTTCCTGACTGCTAGGAATCTTTTCTAATGCCTTCTGAGAACATTTTCCAGTGAATCCTGGAAACTCTGGTTTAATACTTATATGAAACAGTCAAAATAATTTTTTTAATTATAGGTTCTAGGCTTTACATTGCTGTCTTTCATTAAGAAGGTAAGATGATAGACAGCAGATGGATTTGTCTTTTTACTTAGCAGCAAAACTGCAAATCAGTTTCATATAAACAGATCTCTCAGCCAAATATAGCTTGACAGTAATTCTATAAGATTCATCAAGTCAAGGAAAATGATTATGTCTGTGGTGCGAAATAATGTAAAAGTGGATCTGTCACCTGATTTCAATATATTAGGCAAGACTCTATTAAATAAAACCCTTTTAACGAAAATGCTTTTCTGCATACCTAACAATTTCAACATTCATTTATCTCTTAAAATGATAAATATGTTTTATACCTTTCATTTAGTTTTTATTTTACTCAGAATAATCTGAAAGTATCACTAAAATAGTGCTCAGATTGCAGGCAATATTGAGTTATGCTTTTGTTTTTGGGGTAATAATCAATAGTGCTCAGTACACTCCTGGTGCACGTTGGGGGACCATGTATGTTATTGGGCATGGAACTTTGAAGGCCACATGCAAAGCAGATACCTTACTTGCTGTCCTATCTTGCCAGCCCTGTTTTCAATACTTTTTGGAAGATCAGAGATCAAGATTTCAATGCTTGAAAACTTTTCATTTTGCCTTTTTTCCAATCAACCACTGATGATTGAAACTGCATATGGGGGTCATGAAATTTTCACAGAAGACACAAGTGATGATGTGCGTGACCCTTATGACAGCTTATGGCTACTTTTTTGTTCCTTGCTGTCTGGGGGCTGGTCAGGTAGAACAGGATCTCAACGAGGTTTCAGAATGGCTGCTCTGTGGGTCTCACGACATTAGACCATGACACAATGCTGAAATTTTCAATAAATACTGGCAATGAACACAAGTCATTCTGGTTTCTCCTGGTAGAAGATGCAGGTAGGGCACTCTGGGCTCTGAAACACCTTTCACTTCATTCAGAAATGGCATCAGTATGCATCCACTGAAGCTGCTCTTTGGGTTCCTTTCTTGATGGCCCTTCATCCTCTGTGCCCATAGAAAGACTAAGAAATGGCTTCTGTCAGGCAGGCATGATCACCTTCTGTCTTACTGTGGAATTTGCTGGAAAGTGTATTTTTAAAAATAAAGTAATAGAACTATCAGTCTACCTGGAGCCCATGTGAGAGAACTGCATAGCCCTGTAAAGACAATACTGTGGGGGAAGGCTTTCAGTTGTATTTCTGTTCAGAAGAAAAAAGATGATGTATTTCTACTAAACAGAGAAAGGAAAGTCAAGTTACTCAGGGCTTGCCATGCCCTGAGACAAACGTTAGGGTCATAGTTCATAGCTGGTCATAGCCCAGCCTCCCATCCCATAGGGACTTTGTGTCAGTGATTGTATATTGAGGATCAAACCAAAGCTGGGAGCCAGCTATGTCTGCCTCATCGTTTTGCCTCTTGCTCAATGCTTGTGTGTCTGCAGTTTGGAGGCCAAAAGGGGAGACAATTGTATCAAAGAAGAACTTGATGATGTGTTTTTCAGAGGTTGAGCTAAGGTTAGAGCTGTCATCTCCTCAAAGTCCATCTGCTGTCTCTTTGCCTTTAAAGCTCATGGGAAGCAGAATAGATGAGAGCAGATTCATTTGGACCAGTTGTATTGATGCAATGAGGACATTTCTGTCTTTTGGTTTCTCTGAAATCAAGTACAGAACCATATAGTCCTGGGAGTGTTGCTCAGCCATTCATTTGGGCTCACTTTATTATTCAAGAAAAATACCAAAGGTCACTTATGTTTCATAGAAGGCTTATTCTGAAGGTGCCTACAGCAACACATTATGCAAGCAGCAGAGGCATTGGAAGATTGGACTATGAGTAAAGGTTCTCACAAGTCAGAAAATATAAATTATTGCAAGCTAAATGGGAGATTTGAGAAAAAACATTCCATGATTGGCAGTGAAATGAAAATAATCCAAAATGGGAATTTTTGGCCCAGTTCTGATCTCCAATGTAAATTTTGCCTGATCCTGTCTTTATGAGCAAAAAGAAATGCACTGAACTATCATGTCCCTCACACCTGCCATGGCCCAGAATCTGACTTATATTTTGGATGTTTTGGGTGGATATGAAAAGCTCGGGTAGAAAAATATAGCAGTAAAAACCTTTCTGAAAGTGGATTATTCCAACTCAAATACAGCTGAGGTGATAGAAGTGTATTTCCAGAAAGTATAATTTTTTTGGTAGATGGAATTTTTGTTGTGGGCTTCTCCATGAGCCCAGAGAGAATGGAATGCTATAGAGTGGGGATGAATAATCACCCATGCCATCTCCTCTCAGTCTTAGAAAATGTTTGATTTATGTAGGTTCAAAGGAGAAAGAGTAGGTTAGAGAGTGTGATTTTTGTAAAAGTTGTTCAGCAACAAGAGAAAAGCAGGGCTGAGCTAGGTAGAAACATGGAACCATCTCCAGAGGATGGTGAGAGAAGAAAATCAAAGGATTCGTCTGGATGCTGGAGATGGACACAAAACTGGGACATGGGGAGGAATTTATTTATATCAAAATGTTGAACTTTAGACAAAAAGGCTTAATTGGGTATGAGTTATAGTTTAAGTAAATCTCTGAATTGTGTATTGGCTATTAGCCATCTACCCTCTCCACCTCTCTATTACAAGTACTCTCTGGAAAATTCTAAATCAAGCTACAACTTCTAAAGACTTCCAAGTCAACACTTTTTTTTTATTAATATCTGCTTCTAATATGGGCATTTATGTTGGTATATTAATATGAGGATCCTCATTAAGAATACAATATTGTTAAATAAGGTTTTCAGCTTTAGAAGTATATAAAACTGAACCTGTCTGAGTCAACTAGCCATAGAAATGCGAGTTTGCCTCATTTGTTCTGCCCTCCCTTGGTCCAACTTCTACTGGCTCTGAGCCCCTACAGCATTCCTGGAGATAGGCACCTTCACAGATTCACTGTACTATCTTCAGAAGGTGAGCATTTGCAAGAGATATTTATGAGTGTAAACCAGAACTCAACAGTCACAGTATCTTCAGTGTTTAGGTCTTTGTATTGTGCTGTTTAAGTACCAGTGATCTCACCTCATTGTCACCCCAAATTCAGCTAAGGTCTAACAATCAATACTTCTATAGAATCTTAGAGAGAATCTATTTCTTCTTATTACCACTGACTCCAATTTGTTGAGTTTGATGACTCCTCCATCGATCATTTTCATTTGTAATCTTTTCCATTTCCATCTGCCTATTCTTACCCAACCCGAAGGGTAATAGAGTCCCTCTGTCACGGTGTCCATCATGAATTTCACAAAAGACAGTTGTATGGATGGACTTTTACTGAAGAGGGGCTGCCAGTCTGCGAGATAGGCTGCATGCTCGCAGGAGCACAATGGATGGGTTATTTTGATAGTTTCCAGAGCTTTCCTAAGAAAACCACATGATCCCCAGAATCTCACCCCACCCCTGACTCTCTTCCTCCCCAGCCTCCTGCATATCTCCTGCTTCATCTCGCATCTATTTTCTCACTTCCTCAGGACTATTCTCACATTCTTTGGACAGGGATGTGAATTTGTTTCCACAGTTGAAAACTCAGGTTTGGTGTTTCTTTACAAAGTCACGAGTGTAAGTTGTGCCTAGAAAACTGTCTGCTTAGAGAGTCAATAGCCATATAAGTCTTTTATGTGCCAAACAACACACTTTTTTCCTTACATCAATTTCCCACTAGATTTCAACATAAAGGGAAATTCCTGCTCTGCTAACTTGCCCATTGTAGCCTCCCACAGAAAGGAACTTAAAGATGTGATTAAATTCATAATTAATAGGATGACACAAGGGAACTCAGGAGCAAAGACAGGAGTTTTGTGGAGGGGTAAAGACCGGAGAGTCCATGTTTGGATCTCAATGAACCAGCATGAGTGAATGTAGCTGCCGAGTGCTGTCCACTCCTTTCTTGGCTTCCTTTTGGGTGCCTGATATCTGAGGTGGACATTTACTTGGCACTACAAAAGTCTTCAACTGACCAGTTATGGGGGAAAAAGAATGGGGACTTCATGTACGGTAGAGCAAGCAGGAGTCTGACCAGGCTGTTGAGGAAGCAATGCTCCTTCTGTCCTCTAGTGCTCAGCTCTGCTGACCTCCCCACACTCACAGTTCTCACCATTATGTCTCTGGACACCCATCTCATTTCCATATGGATGCTCATAGAACACATGTTCATGGCAGCAGATTGCCAAGTTCACTTATCATGGCTTCTTTTCATCTATATGTCCTCCAATTTAAATTTTAAGAGACATCAAGGCCAATTTGACAGTTCCCTAATAAAGCCAAAATTCTGCCTGTGAGGTGAGTAGTGGAACCCCTCTGCTGCCTATGAGGCTTGTCTTGATCAGCACGTATGTGTGCATGTGTGTACATGTGTGTGTGCATGTGCCTGCAATAGGCATGCTCTGGACCATGAAACTTAAGGGGACTCAGGGATGGTGTAATCATTGTTAGAATAGCTCAGATGCGATCAATTGTGGCTCATGACACCAACAATGTGCTTTTCTCTCTCAAGACATAATGCAGTTGTGAAGCCAAGCAAGTCCCAGGGTGATGGGGTGAAACTTCAATTTCTCTCCAAGTGGAAAAACTTGTCCACAGAGCCATTGCTCAGAAATGATCAAGCACTCCATTCTTTGAGGGGTCTGCAAAGATGGGTGAACCTTTGCGCAAATCTATTGCCAGTTCCATCAAAGGTCTTTCTTAATTTGGAATATGCTCCCATGCTTGGGTTATTATATATAGAAAGCCTGTTGAAAAGAAATTAGGAGTCACCCAACAGAGGAGTTTTGGCCCCAGAGCATGGCTTTTGAGAATAAAAAACTGGTGGCATAAGGGTTTGGGCTAGAAAGGACAGCTGCCCAGTGCCTGATGCAGGGCTAGTGCTTATATGTGAATATGGGCTCAGCTCAGTGAAGAAAAGTCACATTTCTGCAGAGACTTGCCGCTGTCTTTACTTGGAAACTGTGCTGGTTGCACTTTGTTTCCTGGGTCTTCACAGGTTTAGCCTCACTTCTGACAATTGGAGCTGTTGCACTCCTTGTTCTAATCTTTCTCTTGAAACCCCTAAAATAATTTGATCTAGGGTTGTAGCAATAGTAGAGTGGGTAAAGCACTTGCCTTGCATGTGGCCAAATTGGGTTTTATCTGCATCTCACATGGTCTTCCGCACACCACTAGTAGTAATTTTTGAGTACAGAGCCAGGAGTAATCACTAAGCATCACTAGGGTGTGGTCCCCAAACAAAAAAATATTGATCTAGTTCTTAAATCCTTGGTTGATTTTAATATCCTTCCAATAACCAAACCCCTCAGACATTAATGATATTCATATCTTTTGGAAATGTGGAGCCCACACTGAAATTGAGTCTTCCAGATAAAGAAGGAAAAATTCACAGTATAATGGGAGGATTCCTTTTTATGTTTATTGATGTGAATTTTTCATAACATAATAATACTGGTATAATAGCAGCCACCTTTTATTATTTTACAGTAGATTTTTTTCAAAACAAAAACAACTGTTATGGAAAAACCCTCATTTCTAAATTGTAGTAATGTTTGAAGTCAGGATTTCATCTTTAGATTTATTTTCATCAACTTGTATGCTAGCTCCAATCAATAAGGATTAAATTTACTAAGAGTAGTGGAACCATCTTTTAAGTCAGAGTTTACATTCAGTTTATAAGAAACAATGCACCATGTGACTTAATCAGATTACTAATAGAAGTTGGAACAAGGCTCGCTAAAATGTACGTTTCAACTAGCCGTCTATCTGGAGGCTAATTGATATCAATGTTAATTTACTATTTGGATGGAGTTCAAGCAGCAATGAATCCCCCAACTTATCCTGGAGAATCATAGGAAAATGGGCCAGATTTTGCTCTGAGATCCATGCCTACACAGGGTAAATAATTATTTTCTTAAGAAATTATTTCAAAAGAAATGATTTTAAGTCGACCACAATAAGAAAAAAGAAAGAAATGATTTCATTGGAGTCATTGTAATATAATTTATTTTATCTGATAAAAATTTCCACAAAGAATTCATATAAATCTTTATTCTTGTGTTTTCCCCCCAAGAGATGGTTAAAAATTATTACGGGTTTGGGGGACAGGACCCTCAGCTCACAAGACCCTAAGAATTTGAAGCAGAAATGACTCTATTCTAATTCTTCCTGCTAGCATCAGCTGAAATCTTTATGTTGTGTCTTAGACTCCAGCTTCTTCACCTTGTACTCTGACTACTTAATAAATGAGCAGAGAGTGTAGATTTCAAAACAGCTGTTGTCTCCTTCCACAAATAAGTGGACAGCAGATGCTTTGTAGGTAGGGGACCAAGTCTGAGCCTCTGAAAATTTCTGTCTTCTATTGCATTTGTGTCAGGGGTTAAGGGCCTTTAGGAACCCACAGTGTTGGTGTGACCCATATTGACTCCATGAGGTTGGTTCTGGAGTGGAGTCTGAATCCGGAGGAAGGACTCATCATTGGGTTGCCCTGGAGAAGCAGGAGCAGAACTCAAAGCCAGAGCAGGCAGCAGGACATGGGGACCAGGACAATGGATCAGCACACACTCATTTATAGACCCCTCTTCCTATCATTCTCAAAAATGAGAAAGTTTTTTTGTTTTGTTTTGTTTTAGGAACCCATGTAGCAATGCTCAGGGGCTAGATCGTTTTCAGTTTTTCAGTGTTATCTCCTTGTCTAGGTTATTTGCCAATAGCCACTTCCCAATCTCTCTCAGCTGCTCCTTCTCTTTTGGGCGAAAGTTCCATCTATGCTGAGCACTTAGCAGTAATTTAAAGCAACTTTGTTTTTTCTTATCTTTTCCCTGTTGACTTTAGACTCCCATCCCCTGCTCACCTCGCCTGGTCTATCATTTTCAATTTGAGAATCACTCTTTTTATTAAAGAAGGGGAAGTGAAATAGAAATTGAATAACTTTGCTTTTTCCCTGCCTCTAGTGATCATTATGTCATAGATCTCATTTTTCTGAAGCTGCCCCTTCTGTTTTCCTGAGCACTTAAATAAAACAAATGTTCATGTCTACCCACTCTGTAGAAGATTCAGAGGAAAGCATTGGATTAACCCACAGAAAACCCAGATCCAAGTATTATTCTTACAAATGCAAAAATTATATATTGGAGAGATTAGAAAAGTTGCTAAGATATACAATTAGAGAAACAAAAAAAAAACCAAAACAAAACAACAAACAGGATTTAGAGTGAGGTCTGTCTGTCTCAAAATCTTATTCTCTTCTGCTATATAGTCTGGGAGATCATTTTAGAATTTTAGCATTTAAATTAAAAGCACCCACGGAGGCCTTTTGCTATATAAATCTAGTTCCCCCTTCCTCCATGTCTGTCAAAAAGTGTTTTGCCTGTTTTAGGTTGCAAGATTTTCCTTCTACTTTTTTTCTTGCATGAGCTTGAAAAAAATTCAATTTTCTTGGGTTGGCTTATCTAGAGCCATGTTGAAGTCTTGGGACAATTTCTGGTGTTCCCTTACTTCAATTACATAGACTGCTCAAGATCTCTTGGCAATTCTTGCCCAGCTGGTCCTGTGGTTCAATGTGAGGGTTCAAGGAAGGGGAGCTCTTGGGCTCTGAGGTGCGTGTGCCCTCCAGACCCACATTGGCCATATCTAAGTCAATGGTCTCCTCTGGTGGGTCCATCCCCAGGTCATGAGTGAGAGGGATCAAAACAGTGTCATCAGTAGTGCTGGGCCTGTGCTGATGGGCTGAATTACTGAAGACCCCCACCTTCCCACCCAGGGGAATACCCACATACCAAGGAGTACTCAAATTTACTAATGTGTAAATGCACTCACTTGTCATTGTCACATTTTTAGGGGTTCATTCTGATGTCTGGTGGGAATGGGAGAAAAGTTCGTTTCTCAGTTGAGTCTGTGACCCCATCTCAGAGACCTCTGTGGTATTCCAAGGGGGCACAGGTGAAATTTATACAAATAGGGGCCAGAGCATGTATATAAGGGGCCAGCAGATAGGGCCAGGGATCTAAGAAAGGATATAAAGTTAGAAAGAAAAAACTGGTTCAGAGAGTGCTCAATTTTATTTTATTCTTCAGAGCATAGTTTGATGGCACCCGATAATAACCCAGGAGTCGGCTCCTCAACCCACTTAGTAGGAAGATTTTAGGTTTCTGGGTAAAATATAACTTCTGAAAATTCTAAAATATTGTTTGAATTTTACTAGTGACAGAGAAACATACTTGTTCTACTTTGATGAGATAGTATGACTCTCAAACAACCATTTAAAATTTTGTATTTCAGTTTTCAGATGGAGAAAGGATAGAGTTTTACAAACATCCTCAGTAGATGCCTCACTCTCCTTTCAACTCCTCACCCTAGTCTGAAGCTAGAGCCTTTGAGTTGTCCTTTCTCACATATTTAGTCTCTTGTCATTCCACAAAAGTGCCCAATGCTCTTATTTGTCACCATTGTCCCTTAGGAAGCCAGAGATCTGCATGACTGTTTTAAGTATCAAACAGGGAGAGCGCAGATGCTTCAGACCCAGGATAACCCCTCTGTGCAGTGTGACTTTGGATGCAGAAAGTAGACAGGACTACCCTGCTGCCTGGGCCTGGCCTGAACTGCCTCACTCTGGGCCATTCCTCTGTGGGCCAGGAGCACTGACTCCCCTTCACAGTGAAGACTTGAGTCAGAAGAGCTGTACCTGGACTGCATGCCCGCCTCAAACTTTTTAAATAGGGGGCCAGTTCACTGTCCTTCAGACTGTTGGAGGGCCAGATTACAGTAAAAACAAAAATTATGAACAAATTTCTATGCACACTGCATATATATTATTTAGAAGTGAAGAAACAAAATGGGAATAAATACAATATGTGGCCCGCGGGCCATAGTTTGAGGACCATTGCGTCTAGTCTAATACCACTCAGAGGCAGCACACACGCAGGGCTCCTCCTCACAGCCTTCCACTGGGCCTCTACATCCCTTATTCCATATGAAAAGAGAAGGTCTGGCAGGCCCAGTGGTGCCTCTTTCTCAGGCTCACAACTGGGACAGTCAGTCAGATCAGGGGGCTAAGAGGTAGAGGTGCCTGCTGCTGGGGTCTCAGGAGCTGGAAGCATATTGGATGTGCCTAGCAGTCTGAGTTGTCTACTGAATCTGGGCTGCATTTTCTGCAACAGCTCCCAATAGAAGTACCTGCACCCCCAGCTTGTTAGAGGATTCTCAGATGAGGTCAGACCCCTTTACCTCTGATTTATCACATGAGAGGCAGGCCAGCTCTCCAATACCATTGCTGCTTCCATTGATTTTTCTCTGCTCTCTGTCCTTGGCAGGAGGCTTGGCCACTTTTAGAAGATCCAGGGCCTAGTGGGTAGCAGCTGCCTGGATGTAAGTTGGCCATAAAATGATTCGTGGACCACATGTACCCAGGAATAGCTCCAAAATGTGGTTGCTCCGTCCCTGGAGCTCTGTGTTTGACAAGAGGGAAGGAATCCATCCTCCACATTCTCCTGCACGGAGCTCATGGCAGATGGTAGAAAATATTGTGCTTGAAGGCTTGTTCAGGCTGTTACCTCTGGGATGATTTACCTAGTTTTTATTTTCCATGCCAGTCTAAGCTCCATGTGAATATTTCATTTGGAAATGCCACGTACACCCTGGGGTCTTCCCGAGCTGCTCCCTTATCCCCCAAGCCATCTCTCCTGGCATTTGCCTCTTGTCACAAAATGAGAGTATCTCCAGCAGAGCCTTCTTCACACTGACCCCCCTGTGAGGCAGTAGGAATTTGTTCAGAACTCAGAATCCCAGCTGGCTGCTAAGACTCCTCAACATGAGAGTATTTCTTGAGATTCATGATGCTCTGAGAATTGAATCCATGTCCTCTTACCCCATTGCTCTGTCTCAGACCTGGGACATGTCCACTGAGTGATCATAAAACTAGTTGCATGGGCTTAATTTTCACAGCTGTCAGTGGACACAAAAATTATCTTGTATATTTTTGGGGGCTGAGAAGGAAGAGAGGGAGTTCATATAGAACTTGAATACTTTCCAACAAGATTGGCTCTGATACAGATGGAAGCTTCATAAGCCTGGAAGTACAGAGGAAATAGTATACTCACTAGATGTACTATGGAGCTTGAAGTTGTGTCAGGAGCTACTGGAAACCATTTACTTCGTTTGCTTTTCCAAGTATCTTTGTAGTAGCCAATGGCAGACTTTGGCTATCAAGAGCACCTTGAAAAGAAACCCGAGTAGTAGCTTCTCACTCAATCCAAGTGAATCTAATCTCTAGTTCTTTATACTGCTTCATAGACCAAAGGGTGCTCCATTTCCCTTTCAGGAGAAAAGAGAATAAATGGAGAGATAGATAAAGGAGGATGGAAAGTGAGAAGGTAAGCTATAAGTGAAAGGGCACAGAGTTGCTGATTGTTTCTTTTTTGCTTGGAAACTCATATCTCACTCCATCTTGCTCCTATTTTTTTTTTAGATAAAAGGGATGCTGTGCTCTGGAGAGAAGGGGCTCATTTCCTACATGGAAAGATGGGGGACCATGAAGATAAAGTTCCTTTTGTTTGGTAAGATGGTGTGGGATGCAGTGAACCATGATTAATAGTTCATTAAAGGAAATGAAAGTGCACCATTGGCCACTAGAAGCTTTGGGAGTTATTTCCAAAATTTTCCTAGTCTGGCTAATAAAACATGCTTCAATAGTTTCCTCATCCATTAGCCTCATGCTAAGTAAGCACTGGCTTCATTCATATGCCCCCATAGTGATCACACAGGCTAGAAAGCTCAATAACAAATCAACTCTTGCTATAGATTTCCTACAATTGCTTGGAAGAAGTTGGTGATGGCAGACACAGAAAGCTTGTTGGCTGTTGGCATGTCCAAGTTCCATGGCACAGAGTGTCCTGTAGTGATCCTGCACAACTGCTGGAAACTCTGAGTTTAAGTTCAGGATGGAGCTGTCATGTCTGTCTCAGGCTTCTTTCATCAATGCAGCTTTGATATGAACAAGTTAATGTCATTTCCCAGGCAGAAAACAGGCACACAAAAAAGTCACAAAAAAGAGGTGACTTCCAGAAAGCCAAATTCAAGATGACACCTGAGTCACAGGCACCATGATTAGCTCAGAATTAAGTTCCAATTAATGACTAAGATCAGGACCTTAGGATGTAATCGCCAGTCTTGCTGTTCTTATAATTTATAGCAGTTGTGAATGTGCTTTCATCTCCATCTTGAGATGGTCAGTGCTCATCAGATTAAACAAATCACCATGCATTTCCCTCCTCCTAGAATTTCACAAATACCCAGTGATAGAAGTGTTAGATGATTAGGGAATAATTGACTAATTTTCCAAGCTAGGAGGAAGATAAGAAAATACAAGATTTTGCTGTAGAGTTTTAGATAAAAAAATATTAGGTCTAGAATATAAACATCTTGCCCTAGTTGTGTAGGTTATGTGCATTTTAATCGTGCAATTCTTGTTTACTGTTCTTTGGCCACTCAGTTATGAGTAACACCATTCATCTGTAGTTGCAAAAAGAATCACTCAGACCCTGTGCCATTGTTGCATTTCAAGCTGAATCAGAACTTTTCCTGTTGCATGGCCTTCTTTCTTGTAGAACTAAGCATTACACTAATTGAAGTGAATTTTCAGTTTATTTGCATGCAGTTGGTTAATGTTCAGTCTCTAGGACACAGAATCTTCCATTTCTTTTGCTATTTCTGAGTCTATTTGTTGCTACATATAATTGCACTATGCTGGAGAGATGGTTCTTTATGTGATCTTCAAAATGCATGTAAATGTCTTCAGAAAAAAATGTTTACTGCAGCTGCCATGGAAAGGATTTTTATTTCAGCCTCCCTGATGATAGGAGAAAATAAGAATAACTTCTGATTATATTTCTACCTGGGAGCTGGTGAAGCTTCACATGTAGGATGGTATCCCACCATTCATCCGGATGCCTCCTTTCTGTGTGGGACCAAGAGTTAGGGAAGGGTTCCTTGTTGTGGCTCTGATGCACAATTTAATTCCTGTTGCATGTAAGTTACTTGGAGAGTGACATTAATTACTGTTGGTTGGCCCAAGAGTGTGCTCTTGAAGCCTTAGTAGGATTTAATGAAGAGGAAATGTTAAAAAAGGAGCTGCCAGTAGAAGCTCAAATGCGTGAGTGGGAGCCTCGTAAATGGTGAGTCACCTTCTGTTGGTTCAATGCATGGATATATCAGGGATGAACACAAGTGCAGATAGATCGTGGGTGTTTCCTTCCAAATCTTGATTTGGGTTCATTAAGAAGGTTGGGGATGTAGTTGGAGCTCCAGTAAGAAGGTAGGAATGAACCTGTACAGGAGAGGAAGTGAATCCTATTCCTGTTCCACAAGAACAGTTAAAACTTCTGTAAAAGTAGGTATTTAAGGCAGGATTATGGCACAAGGGAAGAAGGTAGGGAATAACAAGAAGAGAAAATGACATCTCATTTAGGTGTTTGAACATTTGCTGGAATTCAGTTTCCAGCATTAGTGATAGAGAATTGAATATTATCAAGGTACTCATGGTGTTCTTGTGCTGAAGTATTCAAACAGGCAAGAGGATGTTCAAAGGTCTTAGGGCAAAGAGACCCATATTTGGCTTTGAAATGCATTCAAATTTTCAGGAAAACATTAACAAGGCAGGGAAACACAGCCAATGAGAGACACATCTATCTTGGACTTGGGAGAGGAGACTGAGTGGAGGCATCGATGTGAAATAGAATTGAGAAAATTATATTTGTTAAAGTGTAAAACAAGATGAATGGATACATCCCTACAGTAATCACCATCAGAATACCCAACAGGTTCATCTCAGCTTCTCATACCCACTGGTTCTCCTGTGTGCATGCGCGTGCACGCGCGCGCGCGCGTGCGCGCGTGTGTGTGTGTGCATGTTTGCATGTGTATGTGAAAGAGAGAAGGAGGGAGGGAAAGAGAGATGGAGAGAGGAATGCTTCAGTCCCCCACCAATACATCAGCACTGATTACACTCACCTTGCTGTATCCAAAATGTTCCTGGATGCTTGGATGTTTTTGCCACATCATCCCTTGATCACCATCATTCTTTTTTTTTTTTTTATAATAGGTCATATCCAAGAGAAAGGAGGCAGCTTCTCTCTTTCTCTGATGGGCTGATCTTATTAACACCATGCCCTCTAAATTCATCTGTTGATCCAAGTGGAAGTTTTACTTCCTAGTCTTGGTTGAAGGCCACCCTCTCTCTGTGTGTGACAAATGCCCTTAGTGTCTATAGCCTTTCCTTTGTCCACAGATACAGGCTAATAATGTCTCTTGACTACTGTGTATACTGTTGCAATGAATGCACAGTGGAAAGAATTCTTTCCACGTTGGGGTGGGGGGTTACACAGAAGTGAAACTACTGAATTACGCGGGACTTCTCTTTGCTCTTTCTGGGGAAGCTCCAGGCCACATTCCCTGATGAAGGCACTAATTTCTGTCCCCAGCAGCTGTGGAAGACATATCCTTTCTTCATGTCCTTGCCAAAACTTCCTTCTTATCTTTCTGATGAAAGCCTTCATAACATAGCCAGTGTTGGTGATAATGACTTGTTATTTCTAATTGCAAAGCCACATAAAGGCTTGATTGAAGAGAACAATCCACAAGTTCTCATCTTGGATAGGCAGACCTGAGCAAAACTCAGCTTGGTGCAGGAATCTACATCGCAGAGAGTTAGTATAAAAGCAAAATCCTGCTTAGACTTTCCCAGTGAATAGCATCGTTCCATACAGCCAGACTGTAATGTCATGAAGGCATTTCTGCATTTAGCCACCAAACTCAAATGCTTTATAAAATGGCAAAACAAAACAAACACAAAAAGTTTATTAACCCAATATGTAATTTGTATCATTTTGGAAACTTGACCAAGATCTTTTACAAATTGAATGCCTTGCAATTTCTCTCCCAACCACAGGCCATTGGGTACGGGTGGGTGAACATTTGTATTCTGCACTGAATGAAAGACTAACACAAACTGGATTAGTCACTGAGATAGGGCTTGGTTCTCTGTAGCCTTCTTGACTGATTGCCCTGTACTTAATAACACACTTTTCTTCAGGTGCCAAGCAAGACAAAATAATTACTTATAGGTATAAGAATAACATAATCAATTCTGGTATTGATCAGGGTGATCCTTTAAGTTATATTTTGTATCTTGACTGGGATGTCATCCATGCCTCATAAGGCATCAATGAGAACAGATATCATGTCTCTAAGCAATGTTCATGATTGTATTTGTTTTATTTATTTATTTTTTTATTGAGACCATTGTGAATTACAAGTCTTTCATAGTTGTATTTCAGGCATATAATGACAGTGAATCAGGGCCACTCCCACCACCAGTGTTGTCTTCTCTCCACCAGAGTTCCCAGAATGCATTCCAGATCTCTACCCTTAACCCCTAGTTTACCAGTGTAACAGGTCCATTTTGTGTTTATCTTGTTATAATTTGTGTCTTTTGATTCTATTGTGGTTCACTTTGGCTTGGGTATTTAATTCTGACCAGTTTTTCCACCCAATATACCTGAAGCCACTTGGCCCTGAGTCTCCACTTTTTTTTTATTAACTTGTAGAAATACATAGACCTATGAGATAAAATAAAGTGATTCATATTCTAAGGTTTTATGAAAAAGGTGGGAGCCCCTATTAGAAGATATAAATAAAATAAAAAAGGGTGGATGGGTGTGGCAGGTTTTTTATGCCAGTTTTTTTTACTTTATATAACAAGTAAAATGGAATTTTATAAAATGTAACAGGCTCATAGAACAAAGTCAATAAAGTAATTGGATCAGATCAGCAATTAAAATTTTTCTGATAAAGATAAGCCCAAACCAGGTTTCATTGGTGACTCCTAACAAGTGTTTCAAAAGAAATAGTAATACAAGGAAAAATTATTTAGAAAAATAATAATGATAGGGAAGAAATGGACATTAAGAGAACAATCCCATTCACATTAGTTCCACACAAACTCAAATATCTTGGAGTCAACCTGACTAAAGATGTGAAGGATCTATACAAAGAAAACTACAAAACACTGCTCCAAGAAATAAGAGAGGACACGAGGAAATGGAAACACATACCATGCTCATGGATTGGCAGGATCAACATCATTAAAATGGCAATACTTCCAAAAGCATTGTACAGATTTAACGCGATTCCTCTAAAGATACCCATGACATTTTTCAAAGAAGTGGATCAAATACTTCTGAAATTCATCTGGAACAACAAACAACCTCGAATAGCTAAAGCTCTCCTTGGGAAAAGGAATATGGGAGGCATTACTTTCCCCAATTTTAAGTTGTATTACAAAGCAACAGTTATAAAAACAGCATGGTATTGGAATAAAAACAGACCCTCAGATCAGTGGAATAGGCTTGAGTACTCAGAGAAGGTTCCTCAGACATATAACCACCTTGTTTTTGATAAAGGAGCAAGAAATCCTAAATGGAGCAGGGAAAGCCTATTCAACAAGTGGTGTTGGCACAACTGGTTAGCCACTTGCAAAAAAGCAAACTCAGACCCACAGCTAACACCATGTACAAAGGTAAAATCCAAATGGATTAAAGACCTTGATATCAGAACTGAAACTATAAGGTATATAGAACAACATGTAGGTGAAACACTCCAGGACATTGAGACTAAAGGCATCTTTAAGGAGGAGACGGCACTTTCCAAGCAAGTGGAAGCAGAGATAAACAGATGGGACTATATTAAGCTGAAAAGCTTCTGCATCTCAAAGGAAATAGTGCCCAGAATACAAAGGCCACCCACTGAGTGGGAGAAATTATTCACCCAATACACATCAGATAAAGGGCTAATATCCAAAATTTACAAGGTACTGACAGAACTATACAAGAAAAAAACAACTAACCCCATCAAAAAATGGGGAGAAGAAATGAACAGACACTTTGAAAAAGAAGAAAGGCAAATGGCCAAAAGGCACATGAAAAGATGTTCAACATCACTAATCGTCAGGGAGATGCAAATCAAAACTACTATGAGGTACCACCTCACGCCACTGAGATTGGCACACATCACAAAAAAGGGAAACAAGCAGTGCTGGCGGGGATGTGGAGAGAAAGGAACTCTTTTTCACTGCTGGTGGGAATGCCGTCTAGTACAACCTTTATGGAAAGCGATATGGAGATTCCTTCACAAACTGGAAATTGAGCTTCCATACGATCCAGCTATACCACTCCTAGGAATATACCCAAGAAACACAAAAATACAATACAAAAATCCCTTCCTTACTCCTATATTCATTGCAGCACTATTTACAATAGCCAGACTCTGGAAACAACCAAGATGCCCTTCAACAGATGAGTGGCTGAAGAAACTGTGGTACATATACACAATGGAATACTATGCAGCCATCAGGAGAGATGAAGTCATGAAATTTTCCAATACATGGATGTACATGGAATCTACTATGCTGAGTGATGTAAGTCAGAGGGAGAGAGAAAGACGCAGAATGGTTTCACTCATCTATGGGCTTTAAGAAAAATGAAGGACATTTTTAACAGTATCTCAGAGACAAGAGAGATGAGGGCTGGTAGGTGCAGCTCAGGACATGCAGCTCATCACATAGAGTGATGAGTGCAGTTGCAGAGATGACTACACTGAAAACTATCATAAAATGTGAATGAATGAGGGAAGTAGAAAGCCTGTCTCGAGTACAGGTGTAGGGGGGTAGGGAGGAGGGAGATTTGGGAAATTGGTGGTGGGAATGTTGCACCGGTGAAGGGGGGTGCTCTTTACATGACTGTAATCATACAACTATAATCATGTTTGTAATCACGGTGTTTAAATAAAGTTAAAAAAAAAGAGGGAAAAGTTTCCAACTCATTTTTCCCTGCTCATTATTTTATTTTCTTATTTGTATTTTTTAGTGGTTTCTGCAGTTGGTTTTTAAAATAATATTTTTATTTAAGCACCATGATTTCAAACTTGTAATTTACAAACATGTAACTACAAACATGTTGGGTTTCAGTTATAAAAAAAACACTCCTCTTCACCAGTACAATCTTCCTCCTCCCCCAATCCCTCTGCTTGTATTCGAGACAGGCATTCTTTTTCTCTCATTCACTGCCATTGTCATGATAGTTGTTAGTATAGTTATTTCTCTAACTACACTCACCACTCTTTGTGGTAAGCTTCATATCGTGAGCACACCTTCCTTCCAGTCCTCATCTATATTATCTCTAGGTATTATTACAATATTGTCTTTCATTTTTCTTAAATACCACAGATGAGTGAGACTATTCTATGTCTATCTCTCTTCCTCTGACTTATTTCACTTAGCACAATAGTTTACATGTCCATCCATGTATAGGAAAATCTCATGACTTCATTTTTCCTGACAGCTACATAGTATTCCATTGTGTATATGTACCACATTTTTTAAGCCACTTACCTGTTCTTGAGCATCTTGGTAGTTTCCAAATTCTGGTTATTGTAAATGACACTGCAATGAATAGAGGTGTGAAGAAGGCATTTTTGTATTGTGTTTTTATGTTTTTAAGATATATCCCTAGGAGTAGTATAGCTGGATCATATGGTAGCTTAATTTCCAGCTTCTTTTTGGAAGAATCTCCATATTTTTTCCATAAAGGCTGGACTAGATTGCATTCTAACCAGCAGTGAATAAGAGTTCCTTTCTTCCCACATCCCCACCAGCACTGATAGTTTATGTTTTTTGTAATGTGTGCCAGTCTCTGGGGTGTGAAATGGTACTTCATAGTTGTTTTAATTTGCATCTCCCTGACAATATTAGTGATATGAAGTATTTTTTCATGTGTCTTTTGGCCATTTGTATTTCTTCTTTGAGGAAGTGTCTGTTCATTTCTTCTCCCCATTTTTTGATGGGGTTAGATTTTTTTCCTTGTTAAGTTCTGTCAGTATCTTATATATCTTAGACATTAGCCTTTATCAGAGGGGTATTGGATGAGTAGTTTCTCCCATTCTGTGGGTGGCCTTTGTATTCTCATCACTATTTCCTTTGAGATGCAGAAGCTTGTCAGCTTAATATAGTCCCATCTGTTTATTTCTGCTTTCACTTTTTTGGACAGTGATGTTTTCTCCTTGAAGATACCTTTAGTCTCAATGTCATGCAATGTTTTACCTATGTGTTCTTATATATACTTTATGGTTCTGGGTCTAATTTTAAGGTCCTTAATCCATTTGGACTTGACCTTTGTGCATGGTGTTAGATGGAGGTTCGAGTTCGACTTTTAGCATGTGGCTAAGCAGTTGTCCCAACACCACTTATTAAAGAGGCCTTCCTTGCTCCATTTTGCATTTATTGGCACTTTATCAAAGATTAATTGATTATATGTCTGGAGAACATTTTCTGAATACTCAAGTCTTTCCATGATTTAAAATTCTGTCTTTATTCCAATACCATGCTGTTTTAATGACTATTGCTTTGTAGTACAATTTAAAGTTAAGGAAAATGATGCCTCCCACCTTATTTTTCCTAAGGTTACTGTAGCTATTTGTGGGTGTTTATTGTTACCAATGATTTTTAGGAATGTTTGATCCATTTCCTTGAAAAATGTCATGTCTAAATTCATGTCTGAAAAAAGTCATGTCTAAGATTCCTTAGAAGAATTGCATTAAATCTGTATAATACTTTAGGGAGTATTGCCATTTTAATGATGCTAACTTTCCCAATCTATGAACAAAGTATGTGTCTCCATTTCCTTGTGTCCCTTTTATTTCTTGAAGCAGTGTTTTGTAGTTTTCTTTGCATAGGTTCTTTACTTCTTTAGTTAAGTTGACTCCAAAGTACTTGAGTTTGTGTGGCACTAATGTGAATGGGACATTTTTTTAATGTCTTTTTCTTCTCTATCATTATATATGTATATGAAATCCATTGATTTTTGTATGTTAACTTTGTAGCTTGCCACTTTGCTATATGAATCTATGTTTCTAGAACATGCTTTCATAAAATCAAGAGGATAGAAATTACACAGACTACCTTTTCAAATCACAGTGCACTGAAATTAGAAGTAAACTACAAAGGGACACAGAAGAAAAACTTTAACACCTGGAAATTAAACCTGTTCACTACTGAACAGCCAGCGGGTCAGAGATAAAATCAAAGAGGAAATCAAAAGATTTCTGGAAGCAAATATGAATGAAGACACAATTATCAGAATTTGTAGAACACAGTAAAAGTAGTACTAAGAGAAGAATTTACAGCTTTGAAAGCACACAACCGGAAGAAAGAATAGGACAACATAAATAAATTAATGACACAGCTTATAAAATTAGAAAGTGATTAACAAAATGGACCAAAAATAGGTAGGCAGAAGGAAATAACAAAGCTTAGAGCAGAAATCAATGAAGTGGACATCCAAAAAATAATTCAAAATATCAACTGAATGAAAAGTTGCTTCTTTGAAAAAAAAAAGGTTGCTAAACCACTAGTAACACTCACAAAGTAATGGAGAGAGTGAAAACAAACTGGATTAGTTTATTAATCCAGAATAATAAAGTGGGAGATAATTAGGGAGAGATCACTACAGATGAGACAAAACATGAGAACCTGGAAGAAATGAATGAATTCTTAGACTTTTATAATCTTCCATAGGTGAATCAGAATAATCTAGCATATTTAAACAGAACCATCACTATCAAGGAAATTAAAATTGTAGTCAAAAGTCTTCCCAACCAAAAACAAAAGCCTAGGCCCAGATGAATTTGCTACCAAATTCTTTTAAACCTTTCAAGAGGAACTACTACCCATCCTTTTCAGGCTCTTTCAGGAAACTGAAGAAACAGAAATACCCCCAAATAGTTTTCATGAAGCTAACATCACCCTGATACCAAAATCAGACAGAGATGCTGCCAAAACAAAAACAACAACAACAACAAAAAAACCCAAAAAACCCAACTACAGACCAATATCTCTGATGAGCACAGATTCAAAGATCCTCAACAAAATCTTAGCAAATAGGATCCAACACCTGATCAAGAAGATCAGACATCATGACCAAGTAGGTTTAATTTCAGAAATGCAAAGATGGTTTAACATACTTAAGTCAATCAACATAATACACCATATCAAAAAAAGAAAAAATAAAAACCATATGATCATATGAATAAATGCAGAGAAAGTATTTGATAAGATCCAACACCCATTCATGATAAAAACTCTCAAAAGATGGAAATGGATGGAACTTTTTTTTCAATATTATCAAGGCCATTTACCATAAGTCAATGGCAAATATTATTCTCAATGAAGATAAACTAACAGTTTTTTTCTAAAATCTGGTACAAGACAAGGCTTCCCCCTCTCACCACTCCTATTTAACATAGTAATAAAAGTACCTGTCACCGCAATTAGGTAAGAAAAAGATATCAAGGACATCCAGATAGGAAAGGAAGAGGTCAAGCTCTCACTGTTTGCAGATTACATCTACTATATTTAGAAAACCCTAAAGACTCTACCAAAACCGTTTTTTTTTTTTTTTTTGCATAGGCACGGTAAACATTGGGGGAAATTAGAAAGAAGTACTCTTGGCCTAAAAGAAACATGGTGTCTCTACCCATGAAGCATTGCATTTTTTAAATCATAACTCAGCCTCACTTTTGAATCCTATGTTTTGTAGCTGTGAAGAATCTGTAGTCTGTAAACCTGAGATGTGTCCTGCTGAGTGGACACTCACCAGGAGCCTCATGCAGGCACTGAAACAGCTCTAGACTTGCTCCATGTTTAATTGAAACCCAGTGGATCTTAGCTGCATTGTGATAGCTGCAATACAGAAGAACCATGTTCTTCAGTTTTCCAAAATGCACTACTTGAAGGTTCTTTTGAATATTGCACCATATAATTTTTCCTGTTTAGATTATAAATAAGTTAAAATGTAAAGTAAAATAAATAAGTTAGATTATAAATAAGCTAAAATTTAGAACCTTTGTTCTAAATGGCAGCACTTACTTCCTCCAGATGCTTTGGTAGACACTTGAGCCTTCCCCATTGTGCTGTGTAGTACCCCAATAGATTGCAATCTAGTGACACTGGAAGAGAAATCCCCAATTCTCCTGGCCACAGTTCCATCTGTCCTCATTGACCTATCACACATTCAGTGTCCAAGGTCCTGGCTAATACTTCAAACATTCCTAATGAGCCATAGAATTCTGCCTCACCAAGAAGAGAAGAGAATTGGAAATTTCTAAAGCACATAATCAAGTGTTGCCTAAATGAAATAAAACAACCTTGAAACCTCACATTCTTGGGACATTTTTGTTCATTGATAAGAGCCATAAAAGGCCTTTAAACGGGCCCATACAAGACCCCTAAACTTTAACTTAGTCTTATATATAAGTGCTTCTTCATGCACAGAGCTCATTTTGATTATCCTTTACTTTCCAGTAAACTTTTCTACCTTCTAATTTTGAGTCTGAGAATTATGACTATTCAATATTTTCTTAAAAAATTTTTTTATTGAATCACTGAGATGCAGAGTTAAAATGTTGGTCATGTTGAATCTTCCACAATGTTCCAAAATCCATCTCTTCACTTAATGGGTATTCTTATCTCTAGTTTTCTAAAGTTTTGTTACTAATTGCATGTTATTTTCTTTTTTAATTTCTTTAAGCACCATGGTTACAAAATTGTTCATCATTGAGTTTCTGTCATAGAATGTACACCACCCTTCACCAGTGCACTTTTCTTGCCACTAATGTCTCCAGTTTCCCTCCCTTCTCCCTCCAGACTGCCTCTTGGTCAGGAATTTTACTACTTTCTTTCCTTTTCCTTTTGACACTGGGTTTGCACTATTGTTAATAAAGAAGTACATACATATCACCTTATACCCTTTCAACTTCCAGTTCTTGTCCAGAGGGATCAGTTTGAACCATTATTTTCATATTGGACCCTTTATGAAAATATTTAGAAACCTGGGAACCATGGGTGACCATAGAGATTCACCATCACTGCTACTGCATCATCAATGGGTTGGTAGCAAATTGGGAACATTTAAGATTTTGCCCCCAACTACTGCATGATGAAGTCCTTTCTGGAGAGAGACTAAGGGGACAAGAACACTATATATCTCTCTTGTCCTTAAATAACATTGCTCACTCACTCATGTTCAAGTTAAGAAAATCCATACAGATACAGGCATCTGAAAGCTAGTCTGAGCTCTCACTTACTCTTGAGCAGCATCATCCTGATTCTTGCCCAGAGCTACTATTTGTCACTTTACATTCATCTTCTGATTCATCTGATAATCGTAAATTGTCATCCTCTGTCAATTTTCTCTTCTTGCCCATATGAGCAGAAAATAAGATTTCTGCATTCTCAACTGAGCTCAGCCAAAGCCGACTACAAATATTATACTTCCAGCTTTATTTTATCTTTCCTTAAAAGATGATAATATAAGACTGGCCAACTCATTACGAAAATTAGAGAGTGGTGAAATAGTGATTTATTTCCTGGCTGCATCATCCTTGTAGACGAGTTCGGCCCTTTTCTTCTGTTTTCTCCCTATTTTAATCTTTCTTAGCACTGTTGAGACCAATCAATAACTAATCAAAAATTCTTAGAATGATGAAATAACAAAGTGTTTCAAGATAAGAAATATCTTAGAATTATAAACCGTTTGAATGGACTTGAAATTGCAATAGAATGGATTTTATTCCATTAAAAGAAAGGGAAATTTCTCTTTGTTCTTTGAAAGAACTTTAATAGGAAAAGAAGAATAAATGTCATGGAATATCAATCCTTGCAAATAGTTAGAAATTCTCATCAAAAAAGTTAAAACCACTAAAGTTGAGCCCACTGGGCCTATGGCTATACTAACAGTTACAGATTAGAAGAGAATGTTATACTTAAAGGAAAAAAATCAGGGTTGATTCTTTCCCTCAGACCAGCTGCCTTACATTCCAGACAAAACTCATCTTCTGTGATATGTTCTCATCCACACACTTTTTCTTAGTAGCAAATATTAATTATAATTTAGTCTTTAGCTGATGCCTATAGATGCTCAAACCCCTTCTTACACACTCTAAACTATTCCATATTTCATGTTACCAACTTAAGTTATGTATTTTGGAAGTTTGGGTGACACTCAGCAAGGTTTCCGGTTTCCTCTAGATACTGTGCTCAGGGATCACTCTAGGTGATTCTCAGGGGCATTTATGTGGTACCCTGGACAGAAATCCAGTCATACACAAGGCAAATGTCTCATACAATGTACTTTCTCTCTGCAGTTCCATAGTTTTATTATTTTTATATTTATTTTTTATATCGGTGTTAATGCTTTCTGATGCTTCCTTCCTCTCTATGCATTATTTTCCCTTTTCCTGTAATCAAAGTTCTGCTGGCAGAGTTCAAGGGGGTAGTTATCATTTTTCGTGTTTCATTCTCTCAGTTACTTTCTTTATATACCACAAATGCCAAGAATGCCCAGTATTTTTCCTCCTTGATTCTGGCTTAGCACAACATACTACAGTAGTATCAAACTTTCAGTAAATGGTAGGATTCTATCTTTTCTTAGAGTTGAGTAGAATTCCTTTGTGTATATAAGCCCCCATTTCTTTTTTTCTTTATTTTTTTTTTGTTTAAACACTGAGGTGACTAGGTTGCTCATACTAGTTTTGTTTTTCCACAGGTAAAGTTGTTCATGATTGAGTTAGTCATACAATGCACAACAACATTCACCAGTGCACATTTCATATCACCAATGTCAACAGTTTCCCTTTCACCCTCCCTGATGCCCTCTTTCCTCTCTTCCACCCTTACCCACCTGCTTCTGGGGCAAGAATTTTACTTATCTCCCTTCTTTTTAGACACTGTGATTTGCACTAATGTTAATAAAGGGGTTCCATGAATGTTTTTTTCACAATAGCCCCTTCTCTACTCTAACTGCACTCTCTGCTCTTTGTGGCAAGCTTCCTACTATGGACAGGTCCTCTGATCCTCATCTCTATAGTCTCTATATATCATTCCCACACTGTCTTTTATTTCCCTTATACCCCACAGATGAGTGAGATTATTCTGTTTATTTCTCTCATTCTGACTCATTTCACTCAGCATAATAATCAAAATGTCCATCTATGTATAAGAAAATTTCATGGCTTCATTTTGCTGCATAGTATTCCATTGTGTAGATAACCACAGTTTCTTTAGTCACTCATTTGTTGTTGGGTATCTGTAAACCCTAGTTTCTGTATCCTCTCTTCTATGATTGGACATTTGAGTTGTTTCCAAATCATGGTTATTGTAAGCAGTGCCCATCAGCAGGGTGAATGAGGGAGCCTTTTTATCACATTCCAACCAATTCTTGCTGTCTTTAGGCATTTTTATTGGTATGAAGTGATCTCTTATTTTCACTATTAATGATAAGGAACACTTTTTCACTAACTTGTTGGCAATTATATATTTTTTCTGAATACATATCTGTTCAACACCTTACCTGATTTTTGATAGGTTTGTGTTTTATTTTCTTGCTGAATCCTGTGAATGCTTTATATATTTTGGATATTAAACTCCTTTAACTATAAAATGTGAGTATATTCTCCTTTCAGTTGGATACTTTTTAAAATTTTGACTATTGATTCATTCACATTGTAAAATCTTTTCAGTTTGATGTAGTCGCATTAGTATTGTTTCATGTTTATTTGCCCATGATTTTATCATTGAAGGTGACTTGAATACATGAATACTTGAGTAATTATAATACAATGACTTGTATTATTGAAAGTTCTGCCAATCTTTTATTTTTAGTAAGTGGCTAAACAATTTCCCAGAACTATTTGTTGAAAAGGTTTTACTGCTGCATTTAATGCTTCCAGTTTCTTTAAGTTGTCCAGATTATCTAAGGATTTACTTTTGAGGTCTTAATTCTAATTTCATTGACCTGATAGATTTTTTTTTAATTTGGTACCACATTGTTTTGTTTACTACCATTTTTTTTAATTTGGTACCACATTGTTTTGATTACTACCATTTTTTAAAATTTGGTACCACATTGTTTTGATTACTACCATTTTATTGTATAGTTCAGGGTCAGGAAATGTGATATATCCTACCTTTTTTTTCTCAGAATTTGTTTGGCTTTTAGGGAACTTTTATGTTTTCACACAAATAGTAGTATTTGTTCTATCCATAGTCTTAACTCTATGTAGATCATTCTCATCTAACAATAAAATATTTAGGACTTAAAATTATAAACTTTTACCCATATAATCTTTTTATACCAAAGCAAACATATTGTAAGGTTCTAGTATTTGGAAGTTCACACAAAGCAATGAGCCTATTATTATTATTATTATTATTATTCCTAAATAACAAGGCAAGCAAATATTGAGTCCTGAAGCTGACCAATCAGGGCCATCCTTTTTAGGAGGAGAGTGACCCCAATCTTGGGTATGGGGCTTCCTTTTATACTCTAATACCACAATCCTACAATTTTCTTTACAATGATTGGCTAGAGCCACCTGGAGGGTATATTGTTCATGTTTTCTTGGGAACTGTCAAACCATTGTTTGAGACATGTTTAGGAAATTTCAGAGTATGTTTGGGAGTAACTGTAGGCAACTTCTAGGTCAGGCTACCCCTTCTGCTTGCACAAAGCCCTATTCCAAAGAGAAGGGGGCCAAGGGGTAAATGAGAAGAAGTTAAAGATGGAGGCACTTTTGCTAAGATGGAGAAATCTATGCTAAACCTTACTTCAGGGTGGCCTTATGGCAGAAATTACTGGAGCTTCTACTTTAAAGATGATAATACTGGGATTAAGAAAGTCCAGGCAACATTCTAAGGAATCAACAGTCTTAACCACACTACTTTGCCCAGTAACATATTGTCTTTCCAAAAGTACTTCATAAGATTAGATTTTGTCTTGGATTAGGTTTGTAGTTCTTTTAGTTGTATCTCATCAGGCAATCTTCCATATAAACAACTTGCTTATCATTTGAATACAGAACTAATCAGGACAGAATAAATGATGGAGATCTTTTAAAATATTTTCTAAGGAGGCACCTGTCCATTGATTCCCAGTCTTTTGGATGAACTTTGAAGAAATGCACTTAAATGTTCCACCTTCTAGTTTCATTTCTCCATCTTACCCACAGAAATATTTTTGGGCACCTTTGTTAAATATCTATTGAAATCCAGAAGTACTATATTTTAAGAATTTCTCTGACCTTTGATATTAGAAGTCTTGCCAAAAAAAAAAATAAAGGAAAAAACCAAACCAGTCTTTCTTAGGTAATATAAGTAATATTCCTGTAACAAAGTACTTTATTTATTTTAGCTCTCAAAACATCTTAATGGTCGCTTCAAGAAGCATTTTTAGTATTAACTTCAATAGTCTATAACAAGTAAATACCCCTTCTCACATTTTATTATAATGAGAACTGGTTTTGTCCATCACTAGAGGTCTAGCTTTTTCCTATTCTTTGTTCCAAGAGTTTCATGTGAATAACCCTCCAATATCCTGCCAAAAAATCATCCAGACCAGAAATGATAGTCTCACTTTGATCTTTGACTTATAGTTCCTTTAACAATGCTTTTTGAAAATGATTTTCACTGTGAGATTCTTCTGTCTGCTTTCAGACTCAGGAGGGAATAAGAAGATGAGCATTTCTTTAACAAATAATTGAGTATCTAATTTGTGTCAAGGATGGACCTTATTTAGACAAAAAAGACTTGCTGACTGATCTCTAGCAGCCCCCAGTTTATACACATGTAGCCCAATACTTGTCTAGCATTTTGCATTAATCTTCACTTCCCCAATAGTTCTGCTTTGCTTACCACTTTTTCTCAACCTTCCCCATTTCCTTATCTTACAATTTCTTCTTTCTTTTCTTCATTCATACTTTTTGTCACTGTCTTAATTGTTCCTACCCTATTTTATATCTAAGCTTACTTATAGTCTAGATTATTTTTTATTGATGGTGAAACTAATTACCACAAATTTTGTGGATTAGAAGAACCCACAATGAATACACTTTAATAGAATTTAAAGAATACACTTTAATAGAAGTGTATTAAGTTCTGACTTTATGGGATGTCTAATGCTGGCCTTCCTGGCTATAGATCAGGTGTAGGTATAATAACCCTCCCTCCACCTCCACTCCCACCCCCAATTCCTCCCCTGCAACTTCCAGGGACTGAAATGGGGCAATTGGGGTTGTCATCTCTGCTCCCATGTGAACTTATGGCTTCACCCTCTAGTTTCTACCTTCTTTCCTGTTGTACACTGTTAAATATCCCATATCTCAGGAAGAGAGACATGACTTTATTTCTGTCCCTTAGGCCCTTCTTCATCATTGAGCTTAATTGGCTTGTATTTCATTGAAACTGGGGACATACTCTTCCTGACAAAACTCCAACTCAGAATAATCCGTTGGGCCAAGCTGTTTAGATCTTTCAGTATAGAAGGGGGGCAGCGAATGGTCACCCAGGAGAGAATAAAAAATAGTTGAAGGTCTTTTAGAGAAAAAAACACAGGCTGAACTAGACTAGGAATTTGTCATGACACTAAGTGTGCCTGCTGATAGGCCATGTGACATTTTCCAGCTTCTGCTCTTAATGTACCCATTGGTATCCATTGAATTTTCTGTGTTTACTAATGGGAATGACCTGATACTGAGTAAATGGCCATTCTGTGAGCCCTTTCCTGCTGTCCAGGTAACTCCAAACCTTGGACAGAACTGTATGTTTGTCTTTCTCTGCTCCAGACCTCCTGCTGGTCAAAGGTCCAAGGTGCCCAGCTGATTGGCTTTATTGTGCTAAATAACCACAAAAACTCTTTGAAATTTGAGACTCTTGAACATTTACAATTTTTTTTCTTCTTAGAGGTGCTCAGGCCATCAGCCCTCAGATTTTTTTAATATAATTTTTATTTTGATCATAGTGGCTTACATATTGTTGACAATAATATTTTAGGTACATATTTACATAAAATCAGGGGGGATTCCCATCACCAGTTTGTCCTCCCTACTCCTCCGTTTTTGTCCTACCTCCCAGATCCTCTTCCCTCACCCCCAGGGCTGCTAGAATATGTGGTCCCCTCTGTACCTAGCCTATTACTTAGTAGTCTTGCACCTGTTTGGTCCTGATGCCTCCCTTATTTCCCCCTCTAACTGGGAGGCAGGACTAGATAGTTCAAGTTATGTGGTTTTGTTTGAAGAAGAGAAAAGTAATAAACTGGGGTAAAAGTCTAATACTCTGAAAATAAGCGGAATTCTTCTAGAGGCTCTCGTCATCGGTTTGAGAGATGAAGGAGAAAAAGAAGGTGAAACACTCCACCACTACAAAAAGAAGTGTCAAATATCCATTGAGGACTCCAACAATAATGCTAAGCACCACAAAAACAAAACAAAACAAAAAACAAAGAAACAAAAAAAAAACCCGCCATGGTCTTGAGGTAAGAAACATGGCAGAGCACATAAAGAAAGAAAAAAAGAAGAGAAAAAAATAAGTATAAGTGGGGACAACAACTTCAATAACCACACCAAAACAAAGAAATCAACCAAAAATAGATAGGTAAATAAAAAAATAATACTAGTACATGAAGATAAAAAAATAATATATGAAAAATAAACAATGTTTTGTGCTTTTTGCCTTTTTTTTCCCTCCTGCCCTGGCACAGTAAATATTGGGGTCATTCGAAAGGGATTCACATGGCCTAAGAGATATGGGGTTTCTCCGCCCTTGGAGTATATTGTCATGAAGCCCTCAGATTTTTAATCTGATATTTGCACCTTCCTTTGAACAGACTTAGCAATGCCCTTTGTTAATAACCTCCCTCTCTTCCTTGGATGGTAGATTCTTGTAGTTTTGCATAGACTGGGCTGAAACTAATTGCGACCACACAATTGCATTTGAGCAGATCTGGAGTGGTAAAATATGCAGTGGCAAGAATTGTGTGCTGGATCGAGTTATTGTTTGGATCTCTCCCTTCAAATGTGCTGAAGGCTTGTGAACAGACCCTGGACTATGTGGTCAGACATCTCATGCTTTTGGATTGGCCTCACAGAGCTGCCTCTCTGCTTACAGAGGGACATTCATCCTCCGGCTTGTCTCTATGAACCCATATTGTCACCATCAGGCTCTCTGTGCACATGTCATTAAATCAGCTCTTCCCCAGCAGCATGTCATTAAATCTGTATCTCCAAGCTTTTTTTCTGGAGTCCATCTGTTTCATCCACCATGCACCTTCATTTTCTACCTCGTTTTCTACCTTGTCATACCCCTTAAATTAGCTAGTGCCCCTTTTAGACATTCACATCACAGTTTTGCAGATAGATGAAAGAAACTGCTCTCCAGTGATGGGAGTTTTATTTGATGTGTTTCAGCTTCAAACCTCCTCCCCCACCCCCACCCCCAACCAAACAGGGTTTTATAAACATTTGCAAAACTGGCTGTATAAAGGAAAGTGCTGAGGCAACAGAACTGCCTCTAATGGCACAGTGAGCACTTTGGGTAGGGTTGGGGACAAACAGTCAGTGCTGCTCCAGATAACTCAGTTTAGGATGAAGAAAGATGCTGATGTGTTTAGGTCTAGTTCAAGGACTGAGGATACTTCAGCAGAGACACCCAGAATGGTCGAAAAGAGTGAGTTCAGGAATAAAAAGGGCTGTGCTGAAGTTGTTGAATCTAGGAGGGACAAATGCCTGAGCCTGGAATTTTACCTACCCTTAAACAAAAATTTTCACTTCCCTCCCTCCCTCCTTCCCTCCCTCCATCCCTCCCTTACTTCCTCTCTCCCTCTCTCCCTCCCTCCCTTCCTTCTTCCATACCTTCCTTACTTCCTCTCTTCCTCACCCCTCCTTCCCTCCCTCCCTCTCTCCCTTCCCCTTCCTCTCTCCCTTCCCCTCCCTCTCTCCCTTCCTCCCTCCCTACCTCTCTCTCCCTCCCTCTCTCCTTCCCTCCTTCCTCCCTCCCTCCCTCTGTTCCTCCCTCCCATCCTTCCTCCCTCCCTCCCTTCCTTCATTTCTCACTTCCTTCCCCTCCCTCCCTTTCTCCCTTCCTCTCTTTCTCCCTCCCTCCCTCCCTTTCTTCATTTCTTCTTTTCTCCCTTTCTTCTCCCTCCCTCCCTTTCTTTCTTCCTCCCTCCATTCCTTTCTTCCTTCCTCCCTCTCTCACTCCTTCCCTTCCTCCCTCCCTCCCTCCTTCCCTTCCTTCCTTCCCTTCCTCCCTCCCTCCTCTCCTTCCTTCCTTCTTCCTTCCTTCCTTCCTTCCTTCCTTCCTTCCTTCCTTCCTTCCTTCCTTCCTTCCTTCCTTCCTTCCTTCCTTCCTTCCTTCCTTCCTTCCTTCCTTCCTTCCTTCCTTTCTTCCTTCCTTCTTTCTTCCTTCCTTCCTTCCTTCCTTCCTTCCTTCCTTCCTTCCTTCCTTCCTTCCTTCCTTCCTGTCTCCCTCCCTCCCTCCCTTCCTATCTCCCTTCCTTCCTTCCTCCCTCCCACCTCCCTCCCTATCTTTCTTCCTCCCTCCTTCTGTACCTCCCTTCTTTCCTTTCTTCCTCCCTCCTGTACCTCCCTTCTTTCCTTCCTTCCTCCCTCCCGCTTTTTCTTCCTTCCTTCCTTCCTCCCTCCCTTCCTTCCTCTCTCCCTTCCTCCCTCCCTCCCTTCATTCCTTTCTTTTTTTCTTTCTTCCTTCCTCCCTCTCACCCTTCCTCCCTCTCCCCCTCCCTCCCTTGTTCTCCCTCCCCCTCCCTTCCTCTCTTCCTCCCTTCCTCTCTCCCTCCCTTTCTCCCTCCCTTCCTTTCTCTCTCCCTTCCTCCCTTCCTTCCACTTTTCTTTCTCCCTCCCTTCCTTCATTCCTTCTATCCTTCCTTTATTCCTTCTTCCCTCCCTTTCTCCCTCTTCCTCTTCCCTCCCTTCCTTCCTTCCACCTTTTCTCCCTCTCTTCTTTCCTTCCTTCCATTTACTTTTCTTTCCTTCCTCCTTCCCTTCCTCCCTATCTCCCTTCCTTCCTCTCCCCTTCATCCCTCCCTTTATTCCTTCTTTCCTTCCTTTATTTCTGCCTTCCTTCTCCCCCTCCCACCCTCCCTCCCTTCCTTCCTTCTTTTCTTGTTTATTAATTAACTACTTGACTTTCCATTTCTTTCTCCCCACCCCTCCCTTTTAGGATGAATGGAAGGCTTTCTGTTGGTTGTATCCTTCTTTTAGATCCAAAATTTCTACCTTACCTGCCCTTGTTCATTTCCACCTGCCACCTGGATGAGTTGAACATATCATTTATTGTTTCTAGGTGTCAAAGTGATGGCAGTAAACCCAGTTACTGTAAAAAAAATCCAATCTAAGCTAAGATATTTAAGTTAAATAACCTCCAAAATCAATCAGTTTTTAAAGCCCTGCTAATACTAGTATAACTAAGAGCACTAAGTGAATACATTTTTTTTTGGCTTTTGGGCTATACCTGGCAGTTCTCAGGGATTCTTCCTGAGTCTAGCACAGGAATCATACCTGACGAGGATTGGGGGACCATGTGGGTTGCCTCAGATCATGTTGGTGGGCTGAGTGCAAGGCAAGTGCATTCCCCACTATTTAATTGCTCTAGCCCCATGAATACTTCATAGCAGATTATAAGATGACACCCAGCTATTAACCCAAAAGAAACGTGTCCCCCCCATTTTCCTCTTCCCATTAAAAACTCCTCTGATATGTAAAAGCTCACCTCCAGTACTCTCTATTTTCCCTTCCTGATAGATGGGTATTGGTTTAATAAAGAAAGAGGAGTTTTGGCTTTTGGCTGAGGCTGATAGACCATGAAAAGCAGACTGGCTTCATGACTCTTTTCCGACTGGCTTGGTGTGCTAGTCTTTTGCCACTACCCTGCTTCTTCAAACCTCTCTGTGTGTGGTTTGGAGATATAGTTCCTGGGGTGATCGCACAAACCATGGGATTTTTATTTTTTATGTGATGCTACAACATATTTTCATTCTCAGAAAAACCATGAGAATACACTGCTATTTCCTCCTTTGAGGGCAAGGAAGGCAAGGCTCAGGCCATACCATTGGGGTCTGGCATTTGGAAGAGAGGGGCCAAGTAGGATTTACATTCTGGGATCTCTCTCCTCTGCTTTTGCATAAGGACATTCCCAGGGTTCATTCTCAGGGTGAATTGGGACTATTCCCAATAAGTGGAATAAGAGTCCACTTAGAAAGATCAGGAAATGGAGCCACTCACTTCTACTCCAGGGCCTGACCCATTTTCCTTTCAGCTCTTCATTCTTCACACCTTCTTCTCTTTTGGGACATGTCCATATTCAGACATGAGAGCCCTTTCTGTATTACATGCTTGAGTAATTCTGCTTTTAAGTTAAAAAAATTGGAGACAACCTTCCCATCACCAATGGTAGCATGGTGAAGGGGGGTGTTCTTGTTATGACTGAAACCCAACTACAAATATGTTTGTAATTACAGTGTTTAAATAAATAAATTTATTTAATAAATTATAAAGAAAAATAGAAAGCAGATGTATAAGGTGAGGAAATGTGTAAAATAGAAAGGGAGATTTGGAGGAGGAAATATTGTTCCCTGATGCAGTAGTAGTCCTCAATAAAATTATGCATGCGATTAACCCTCTTCTGGGCATCTTTATCACAGCAGCCAACTATCAGCTCCCTCTGCCCATTCTGCTGCCCAGTGAGACAGGAAGTCAAAGTGAACCTCTGTCTGGTTGAGAATGTTCTGTGCTTTCCTGAATATTCTGGAATGTTCTGAACTGTACTTGGCTCTTTCTTGCTAATCTTTTAGGTATCTTTCAGAAATAGAGAAATGATTTAGAATGGTTTTCTTTAGATTCATATTGGAAATAAAGCTAAAAATTTAAGAAACTTAAGTAATAATATATTGTTATTACCTTGCCTAAGAGGGGTTTTACTTTTAGTTCTTGAGTGGCTACTTGTAGGCACTAATATCTCACATCTTGTAGAGTGTTTGATTTCTGCTATTCTTGTTTTGCCACTTTTGTGGCTAAATGATCCTTCAGAGACAATTTTGAACTGTTTGAACATGTCTCATCTGAGAGCATGTATAAGGTATTTATTTATGGTGATTATGTTTTTACACTGCTTTGTTTTCCTTTATGTTGTTTCTCCCCAGAGGACCATTAGCAGATACTGTTGACTTTGTGAGAAAGGGCAACTTGCTCTCCTCTTTCTAGTGCCACCGGGAGAAATGCCAGTGAAAAACTACTTTATTTTGTTTCAGCATTTGGTTTTCAGCCACACCCAGCAGTGCTCATGGGTTACTCCTGGGTCTGTACTCAGAGATCACTTCTGGAAGTACTTGAGGCAGCATATGGGATGCAGGGCTCAAACCCAGGTTGACTGTGTGCAAGGCAAATGACTTACTCACTGTCCTGCCCCTCTAGCCCCTGCAAAGCTATTTGAATAATGGTTTAGACAGTTTTTTTCTCATTCACATCACCATCAGGTTTACTTTGGGTGGTGTTTATAGAAGAAATAAAGACAGATGTTTTTGCTTAATACTAGGAATGAAAACTAAAGTCTTCTCAAGGACCAGGGAGAGTTTGGGGTGAGCCTCTCAGTGTTAGTTTCACATTGTATGGACCCTCAGCCACCCCCAGATAGACCTTGGAGGCCCCCAAGCATCCCTGGGTGTACCCTTGCAGGCCCTTGTGCAATTCTGGTGATGCAGGACATTGCACAACCCAAGCAGTGCTACATCCCTGGCCTTAGCTTGGTTAGAAGAGTAGCTCTCAGCATGGAAATAGACTCCCCTAAATTGGGAATTTCCCACCCAAAGTGGGAAGAAAAAATGTATTTCTTAGCAGAATTTCCATCCCAGTATGGATGACCCAGCCAATAAAAACATCTCTTGGTCTCTCTGTCCTTAAAGCAAGGATGACATTGTGACCACTTACTGAATCTTCTCGCACCCAAGTAAGAGCCGATTGCACCACAGGGCACTCACACAATGTCTCTTGAATGAATAACTGAATACATGAACAAATGAGTGCATTTTCTGCCAATCAGTAAGAAAAAATTTTTCTAGCACATCACAGTGACCAGCATTGCAAGATTCAGTCACCATCTGGTGCATGCACATGTGAGGACAAAGAAAGAAAAACTTGAAAGGTTAGTGATTTTCTCAGAGACTTGCCATAGCAGAGTCTGCCAAGCTAGCAACACATGTAAATGCAATACAATAATATAATAAAAGTGTATTATAGATCAGAGTTAAAGAGCTTCTGTTTTGATTACAATTGCCCCAGACATTAGAAAAATGAAACCATGATTTTATAGACACCGGTTAAACTCTGCTTTAGTTTTTTTTCCCTAATGAGTATTTTAGCAATTAGAGAAAAGTCCATTTGTCCTTAGAAGGGAGAGAGGATGAAGTCAATACCAACTCACTCTAAAGAAGTGGTACCAGCATTTCTGTTGAGAAGATGCTTATAAAGTAAAGCATCCTTATTGGTCAAAGACTCATGGGACTTCTATTTCTTGCACCTCTAGGCCTCTGATTTCCCCAAACTTAGTCTAATTGAACTCCACCCACCTTCCTCCTCTCACATGGGTCTCTTAGTTCCTAGAAGGAAGCTATTGGCCACAAAGCAAGAGTAGGAAGCTGCAGAAGACATTCAGTTCCTTCCATTTGGACCGTACTTCATGGCTTAGTACTGATTTTGTGCTTAATTCTGGTTTTGTGCTTAGTCTTGATTTTGTGCTCAGGGATCATCACTAGTGGTGTTCAGAGGCCCACAAAGTGTACCATGAATTGAATCAGGGCCTTCTGCATGCAAAGCAAGTGCTGGTTTTTTTTTTCAGTTTAATTTTATTTATAGAGAGTCTTTGCTAGAATTAAAAATTCATAAGAAACATGTTGTGAACTAAGGAATAGCATGGTGATGAGTGGGAAACCTAATTTATAGACAATTCCTTGCCATTTTCATGGCAGCCTCAATAGGTAGCACCATTCTCACAATTTAGCTTATAATTGTGTTTAGTTCATTTTTAAAACTTTTCACTGGGGATTATGTGGATTATATTGTTAATAATGGTTTCTATTGCACACAATCCTAACCACTGTATTTCTCTACTATTGAAAACCACTTCTTTAAGGCTAAAATTGTCTTCATCTCTGAGCCCTGTTTTCTTAGCACAGAGTCCACTCCATGTCATACATAGGGAGAATGCCTTAACTCAGTGACGACAAAATAGAGTTCTTTTGGGCAAAAGATCAAAATTCAATTCAGATTAGGTTTAGTCCATTATCATAAATCTGATTTTTTATTTTTATTTATTTTTTATTTTTTTATTTTGGACCACACCTGGTGATGCTCAGGGGTTACACCTGGCTATGTGCTCAGAAATCAATTGCTCCTGACTTGGGGGACCATATGGGATACTGGGGGATTGAACCGAGGACATCCTGTGTCAGTAAGGCAAATGCCCTACTGCTATGCCATTGTCCAGCCCCAAATCTGATTTTTCAATGCGAATTGTCACAGTTGTCCTATGTGAAGAATTCAGACCCTCAGCACTTTGCAAGATGAAGGCTATAGAAATGAGGGAGTTCTTAGTGCAGATAAACCATCGATCACTGACCAATTATTGTGGGTAGCTTCGATGTAATTCACTTTAGGGTTTTTGTTGAGTAACCTGGAATGGGTCTCTTTTTCATCTAACGCAGGTGTCAGCTCATAGATCATAGCTTCAAGTACACTTATGTTCATGCAAGGAAAGTCTCTTAAATGTTGACTAGTGCCCGAAAAACCATCCCTGGTCAATGAATGAAACCCACAAAACAAATGGATCTGTCGTTTTTCACTATTTTAATAGACTTCCTAATCTTGCTCATTTTATGTCGGGGGAACTTGGATCCCATGACTTTCTTTCTAAGGAAAAACATTAATGAAGAAGTTGATCCAAAGGAGGTTAGTCTCATGCAACATTTAGTGAGGCCACTAAAGAGAACAGTGGAGTATACACGAAAGGGGCTCACTGTTCCTTGTGACTTCTCCACTCACTCCTTCCACATCTCATTACCTCTGACCACAGTTCAGACTTTGGATCATGTTGGCAAGAGGAGGAGACAGGGCATCAGTGTTGCAGTGAATGTCTTCCCTTTTGGTGTGATGAGAACAGGGGTAGCCATAAATGCATGAAAAACATCTGCTCAAGGGAACAGGATGAAAAAGTGGTGGTGATTGAAAAGGAAGTGGCGGAAGAACATGCTGGAATGAAGGAGTTCTTTGGAAGGTGGTTTTGGTTGGATTGAATTTAGAAATAAATAATAAGAAATGGGGGATTATGGCAGTTGAACCTGGACATGCCATTGGACAAGCCCCTCCTTGTCATGCTGGTATAAAAAAGAAAAACTTGAACTGTTAGGGGGGCAGATTAGTGACCAGAGCAGTGCTTGCTGGCTCACAGGAGAAGGGGAAGCAGAGATAAAATATGGGAGAAATGCCTGCCCTGATTTGTATCTGTTTTCTGTTCTATCTTCTATGAACTCGAGCCTCCCCTGTCACTTCTGGACAGTGAATTTCCATCTAACTCCCTCTCCCTCCTCTCTGGACCCCCCC
Organism: Suncus etruscus; assembly: GCF_024139225.1. Classification (NCBI taxonomy): domain Eukaryota; kingdom Metazoa; phylum Chordata; class Mammalia; order Eulipotyphla; family Soricidae; genus Suncus; species Suncus etruscus. The sequence continues at coordinate 127,384,910 of NC_064850.1, read as the reverse complement.
CTAGGCAGAGGCTGTAGGCTCAGACACCAAAAGAAATATATGTATATTTAGTTCTCTCTCTCTCTCTCCTCTCCTCCTCTCTTCCTCCTCTCTCTCTCTCTCTCCTTCCATCTCTCTCTCCATCTCTCTCTCTCCATCTCTCTCTCTCTCTTTCTCTCTCTCTTCTCTCTTCTCTCTCTCTCTCCTCTCTCTCCCCTTCCTCTCTGTCCTTGAAAGGCCATCACTATGTTTTGGTATCCATTGGTGGGCACGAGGCCTCACCCTGCAGTTGGGCCCCATAGGCCCTTGGAACCTTGCAGCACTGAGCCCTGGCAGCCTTGGGCCTCAGCAGCATGCAGACCTGCAGCATTGGGTCCCTTGGGCTTCTGCAGGGATGACAATGTTGTGGTCTCACAGCCAGCACAGACTTGAAGAATACTTTTTTTAAATAAAAATCTTTATGATACTATCCCAGGCTCCATCCTAGGATCAGTGCAAGGACCAAGACCACCAACCACAGAAGATGGATTAAAATGACACTGAACTTCTAGAACCACAAAGAAAGACTTCATCATAAGTTCCACTCCTTGACCTGTGCAGAGACCGAGATCTCTAGATACAGAGGTCTGATTTTATCACCCAGGACGGAGCAGAAGTCTTCCATACACCACAAAAACACCAAGGGGAGAGTAAATGAACTTGAAAGAGTCTATAGTTAATCCCATGACAATATACTCCAAGGGGGGAGAAGCCCTGTATCTCTTAGGCCAAGGAAATTCCTTTTTGAATGACCCCAACATTTACTGTGCCTAAGCAGGAGGAGAGGAAAAAAAAAAGACAAAAAGCACAAAATAATCTTTTTTAATTTATTTATCTAGTTTTTTTTTCGATTTCTTTGATTTGGTGTGGATATTGAAGTTGTTGTCTCCATTTTATTTATTTATTTTTCTTTCTTCTTTCTCTTCTTCCTTTTTGCGCTCTGTAATGTTTTTTTATTTCAAGACCATGGCTATTATGTGGTGCTTATCTTTATTGCTGTAGTGCTCACTGGATATTTTATTTGATACTTCTTTTTGTACTGTTGTGGTGTTTCACCTTTTTCCCCTTCATCTCTCAAACCGAGGATGAGAGCCTCTAGAAGTACTACGCCCATTTTCGGTGTATTTAATTTTTACCCCATTTTATTACTTTTCTCTTCTTCAAACAAAACCACATAATTTGAACTATCTAGTCCAGCCTCTCAATTAGAGGGGAAAATAATGGAGGTACCAAGACCAAACAGATGTAAGGTCACTAAGTAGTAAGCTAGGCACAGAGGGGACCACTCAATCTAGCAGCCCCCTGGGTTGAGGGTGGAGGCTATGGGAGGCAGGACAGGAACGGGGGTGGAGGGAGGACAATTCGGTGATGGGAATTCCCTTGATTCAATATTAATATGTACCTAAAATATTACTGTGGACAATATGTAAGCCACTATAATTAAAATAAAAATTATATTATTAAAAGTCTTTAAGCACCATGATTACAAACATGATTGTAGATTTTAGTCATAAACAGAACACCCCCTCACCAGTGCAACATTCCCACCACCAAGGCCCCCCCCTTCCTCCTTCCCGTCCCCTACCTGTATTGGAGATAGGCATTCTACTACAGTTATTTTATTTTTTTAAAGAAGTTTAGTAAGCTGGTTTTTTTTCTTTTTTTGTTAAAGGATAAGTGTTAAAAAATACAGTCGTAATGGAGTGGAAGTGGCAATTGCTATTGTTTGCATAGGCCCAGCAAAACATGGGAAAACTGGAAAAAAAGCCTTAGCCTAATTACAAGGAGGCCTCACCCCAGAAGTTTTCTGGCATTAGACCAACTCTGGGCTCCAGTCTTACCTGGAGCCACCCAACCCTTAGTCATTCTCCTTGATCCTGGTGAAACTTTTCCCACATATTAGCTGTTGTTGGTGTCAGGCTCTTGTAGTTAAAGATTCTTGTTTCTATGCATTTCCTTCATTGAAGTCAGGCTGATGCAAAGCGTCCTCTAATTTCACCTCACCATTAGACTTGAATTCTATCTAATGAATGAGTGAGGATTTATCACGAACAAACCAAGCAGACTACAACTCTAGAGTGAGGATTTATCATGAACAAACCAAGCAGACTACAACTCTAGAGCAAACTTTCTGTGTACCTCTGCTCCTTCTGGTCTGGGGGTCGTTTTAAAGGGTCAGCCTCAACTTTGAAGTTTTAATGTAGGTCAAAATAGCAGAAAAAATTAGAAGAATTTAGTACAGCAGGAGGTAGCATAGTATCTAGGAATTATGGTTGAGAGAAAGAAACTACCTGGATGTTTTAAATTCTGCTCTTGTCTCTTCCTTTTCTTTAAAATAATTGATGACCGGGGAATGTATGGGAGGAGGGATCATTGGTAGAAGTAGGCTGATACTCTGGTGGTGAGTAAGAACACTGCAACATAAAACTAATCACTAATAGTATTATAAATCATCGTGCCTCAGTAAACCTTGGAAAAATAATAATTGTTGAAAAAAATTGAGCCATTAATATCATAATTCAGCAGGATGGGGAATCATGTTTGTGAACGTAATTGCAAGATCTTGTGAATCAGTCTATGTGTGGATGTGTGAAAAGGACAGACATGAACCTCTGAGTCACTGACCAGTGATAACAGAGTGCTCTGACCTTTGAGCAAAAGTAGATCCATGGTATCAGTAAGGTTCATGGAAGGTGCCTTTCATCTGAAATAAAGGTCTTATTCAAGGATAGTTATAAACTTATGGAAAAGTAACATAGAGGTTCTATAGAGAGTCTCCAAATATCTGACTCCCAATTTATTTATTATTTAGATCTAGATCAGTGTGGATATATCTTTGGTACAATTCATGACCTAAATTGATGTATTATTGTGTTTCTTATGTGGGATTCAAAGACAATCCAAGTTTCTGGCCACAATTTCAGGGCTTTAGACAAGAGATCCAAGGTCCTAAATTGGTCCTGTGAATGTTCCTGCTGTGCTTGACCCAAGCATAGATTTCTCCCTGTCCACTTCAATGCTGCATGAATTTCCTTGGTATTGGATATTGTGTTAGTGGCACCCACAGAGGAGTCACTTCTGGAAGAGTAGTTGTGACTGAGGCCACCAGCTCTTGCTAGTCCTGTAATGATGAATGGTCCAATGTCCTTACCAGAATCCTCTGGCTTCCTTTGCTGGAGCCTCCCAGGTAAGCTCAGGGTGCCTGTTTGGAGCTTGGCTCTCATTTCTGCAGCTTCTTTTCTGGGTAAGACCATGTTCCTCATGGATCGTCTTGGCCATTGAGAGACAGGACAGTGAATGTTTAGGGTGTTTATAGTCGATTCTTTTAAATATAATGCCTCCTGATTTACAAATAAATCCAAAAACCAAGCTGCTTCCACCCTATATTCACCTGCTCTACCTCAAATATATATATATATATTTGAGCAAGTGACTCTAATGGTTTTATGTGTGTGGATGTGCCCTTCTAGTCTCTGGCAGACAGACCCAGGTCAGTGCTCCCTTTTCCAAAGATGAGAAGATTGAGCTTCTAATCTAAACACAGATTTTGGGGCCTTCCATGTTTGAATCAACTCAGACCCAGTATTTCACCTTCTTTGTAACATTTAGACATTCTCTCTTCCCCAGCCTATTGTCTCCATGGCAACTGGAAGGAACAGAGAATGATATTTGCAACCAACTTTCAGGTGTACTAGGAGAGGGACTGGTCCTCTCTTTTAATCAATGGATCTGACTCCATGACCTGTCATAGATCTAGAACTAGTGAAGGAAATTCAGGGCTCTCTGGTGGGTTCATTCCTTTCCAGTTCACAAAGGCTCATGAGGCACTTGCTGAAAGACAAAGAAATGACTCATTTCTTAGTTCCAGACATGCATGGACACAGCCTCTTAGTTCCAGAATTTTTGTATTTGTTATTTAAGAGAAAAAAAAGAATGGGAGAGATGAGCAAATATTTGTTGAAATCAGTAAATAAGAGTGAATAATACACTTAAGTCATGTAAAATATTCTAAGGACATTTGTTTGAGAGCATTCAGCTAGTTCACAGTTCTTGGAGTGGATATGTAGGAAAGATCATAAAACAATGTAACAAGAATTAGGATAATTTTTAGAGTAATATGGTATATAAAAAGCATTTTTGTTACATTATGACTGGTCTCTTTTCTTTTCATAATCTTCTAGATCTATTCCTGATATTAAACAAGGAAATATCCAAAGAATACAGTGGTAATAACATGTCTCTAAAATATCTAATAACTTAAGCAATTGAATTTTCTTCGCTTTCTGCTTTAAATTCAAGTGTATATATGTATATAGGGGTCTAATAAATGCCATGTTTGACATACACCCCTCAAACAGTCTATTATGCTGCTAAGTAAAAACCCTCCATCTTCTTTCCTTAAAAATATTATATAAATTGAAGCAGGACCCTACTTTCCTCTGTGAAAAAACCAAGATCACTAACTACAGAAGACTGACTTTGACAAACATGACTGGGCAGAGCCTATCGTGGGACCAATAAGAAAGATCCTAGCCTAGGCCTCAGCCTAGGATTCATACAAAAACCAAGTTCTCTAATTCCAGAGGTCTGCGATTGAGCAGAACTTCTGAAACCATACGGAAAGACTCTATCCTAGGCTTTGTCCTAGGATCTGAGCAAAAACCAAGACCACTAATTACAAAAGACTGATTACAACAACAGTGATGGAACAGAACTTCTAGAATCATAAAGAAAGATTCTATCCTAGCCTTCATCCTATGACCTATGCAAATACCAAGATCTTTAGCTACAGCGGCCTGATGTATCATCCATAACTGAGCAGAAAGTTTCCTGGCACCATAAAAAGACCTTGGGGTGTGAAAACGAGTGGCTATAGAGCCTGTAGCAGTTCCCATGGCAGTATGCTTCAAGGGTGGAGAAACACTGTATATCTTAGGCCAAAGGAATTCCCTGTCTAATTTCCCCAATATTTACTGTGCCTATGCAAAAAAGAAAAAGCAGAAAGCCTTGCCAAACCATTTTTTCTTTTTCTTCTTTTTTATTCAATTTTTAAATTTACTTTCATTCTCATGATTATTATGTGCTGGTGGTTGTTATTTTTAATAGTTGGGTGTCTTTTTTCTTTTTTTTTCTTTTCCCTTTCTTCTTATAAACTTTAAGGAATCCTTTCAGTTTTTTTCCAAACAGAACCTTATAACACGAACCATCTTGTTCTGCCTCAGTAATTGAGGGGGAAAAATGGAGGGTACCAAGACCAAATAGTCATATGAACACTGAGTGGATATAAAAAATGATCAGACTCAAACACCAACCCCAAAGCGGCAGGCAATGAGGGAGATATGGAATGCATGCTGGGAATAGGGATGGAGGGAGGTGATGAGAATGGCCCTGTCACCATGTACCTTAAATATTACTGTTATTGTGAAAGATTTGTAGCTCACTTTGGTCACAATAAAATTATTAAACATTATTATTATTATTAAAATTATTAAAAAAATTGAAGCAGGATTCATATAAGACTAAAATAAGGATGCCCCTTGTTCATATATATCTCTAAATTTAATCTTCCACTTAAATATTAAGAATTTATTTAGAACATAATAGAGTAAAAATTTGTTACTCTATTTTCTCTATGTCAACCCATATAATAAATAAGTGAAATGCATCATTATATCTTAGCAACCATGATTGGATTTTATTTTTAGATAGTTCTTTTATTAAATCTAAGTCAAAAGCTCTTTAGTAAAGCTTACTTTGAAATATTGCTGCTAGTTTCATCAGTATTTTAATGATATCCTAGGAAAACTGTAAATGCTTTAGGAATATTTAGAAGTGATATAAACATTTTGAAAAGAAATACTGAAATTAAAGAGGATAGTGCCATAACATCTCTCTTAGTCTAGAGAAGGTCTTGGGAAGAAGCATCTTTAACATGCATCATGTTGATAATCTGAACATGATGTTTGGACCAGAATGTCTGCAGATGCCTTGACTAAATGGAAAGTATGACCAGCAAACTCCAGAAAGTGACCTAGAGGAGTAAGTGATGAAATCCCAAAGTTGAAGTTTTGAAGAAAAGTGAAAAAATACAAGACTCACAGAGTCATTTTCACATTCATTATCTTGAGTCTGACAAGGTTCTAAGACTTTTTTCTTCATGTGGTCCTGTAGCTGTGAGCAGGTCTCTCTCACCTCCCTCCTCACTCTCACCACATCCGGCATTTGCCCGGAACTACAAAGTTAACCTCTGCCCACCTCTTAGCCTGCATTAGCATCGATCTATCTGCTTGTATTTCACAGCTGGTTTCGCCTAGGCACAGCCTGGATTTATGTCACTGGTTAGTAGAGATCTCCTGCACTGACCATCCCTCCTCATATGCGAGGTGACTTGGAAGCTTTATAAACAGTGAGTTATTGTCCAGGAGAAACTCAAATCTCTTTAATTTGTTATCTAGCAAGTCTCAACTGGAATATATATGAGGCAATGGAACTCTTTATTTTTCTCACTGATATCCACTTAAGAAATATTGAATGCCACCTTTTAACTTTCTTTTATTTATTGGCGAGATCTTAAATACTTCCAGATTCATGACTCATAAAGAAAATATTGTGATAAATAAGCGACCAGCTATATTTTGACCTTTAAAAGGGCAATATCCTGAATTTTGAACAGGAAGACCATTTTTAACACTTGATTTTATTGACTGGCTGCAGCCTGTCCAGTCATAGATTGCCAAGTAGGTCCTTCTACCACTGAGAAAACTGCAGTGGCCTCTCTTGTGTTGGAAGGTCATTATATCTGCACAGATGTGCAGAAGCAAAGCCCATCAGTTTAGAATACTCAGTGCAGAGAAAGTTCTTATCCACACACCAGACGATAGCATATTAGGTCGTCACTTTCAAGATTGAACATTTTGATACAGATCTGGAACAGTGTCCATTTGTGGGTGGTCTGAAGGTGAGAAGGTTTGAATGAAACAAAGTCATGGCAGAAGAATTGGAGAATGACAATGCCCCATCTAGCAGTGTTTTCCGGGAGGACTGAGCAGAGTATGGAGTATGGGATCTGGAGAAACCCTCAGCATGTCTATTGGGAAGGAAACTGCAGAGGCCACTTGTGGATTCTGTGTACAACTGCAACTGTGCGAATGCATGCCGAGCTCTGAAGAGTGAGTCAACTACTCTTTGGGAACAATTTCTTCAAGGTCCAGGGGGTGGTGGTGGTAGTGTAGAAGGGACTTTAAAATGACAAAATAACTTTTCCAAGACAGGAATAAATTTATAGGTCCCTGGAACTTCACTTTGAGTTTCTCAGTGTGGTTAAGATTTTTTCAATATAGATGGAAGTCCACTGAAATGAGCAGGGCTTCTTTTTATCTGAAATTAGAGGCCTTGGCCTGTACAAGAAGCAGTGAGGGACCTAGGTTTTTGCTCTGAGCATTCACTATGGTGGCTGGGCAGAGCCCTAGACTTGTTTCCCAGTTTGACTGGCTCCCTGCTACCTCATGCTCCCTCTTGATCCCCGGTTTCTCTCTAGGAGAATCTCATTCTTTTTCCCCCCCTAGTTGGGCATTTTGGACAACACATGGAGTTGCTCAGGATTTATTCCTGGCTGTGCTCTGAGCCTTAGAGGGGACCAGGAGCTTTGTGTGGTGCCTTGGTTTGACTCTGAGGATGTTGCATGTGAAGTGAGTCCTCCTATACCACCTCCTCACTTCTGGCCTCCTTTTTATTTTCACCTCAGGAACATGCTCAAGCCTAGAGCCGACAACCCCACCTGTAATGATTTTTCTTCACAGTGACATTATTCAGGAGGAAGTTGTCAAAGGGCAGAAGATGTGAGGAGGATGGGCTCTGTCAGTTTTCTGATGACCATCTTCGCCCTACCTCAGAGACCTGGTATCTAGAAAGTCAGGATTCTGGCTACTTTAGGACACTTATAAAATGATTAATCACAGTGAGTCTAAATGATCAGGAGAGGCAACCTATGCCTCTTTTCACTTAAAAGGCAACATCTACTTTAAAGAGACTTTAAAACTTCACTCAGACACTTTGAAAATATTGATTAGATGCTGGAAAAAGACCTGGAAGAATAATGCAGGTTTGGCAAATTGGTCTGTGCAGTTTCACGAGCGATGAACAAACAATGTGGGCATTTCCCCCCATCTTTGGGCAGATGGCGAATGGTAGCAGCAGAGGTTTCAAATATAGATGCAGCACATATATATTGCAAACAGCTGTAATAGCTAAAATACATGCCAGAAGACTTAATCATTCTGGATTTTTTTCCAATACATGCTAGCATTCAAAAATAGACTTCTCTCTCCTACAATTGCTATAGAATTCTTTGAAATAGGCAAGTGAGGCTATGCTATAGGACTTCGTCTGTATGCTGATAAGGCTGGATTTGCAAGGCTCCATGACAACCGGTTGATTAGTAAAGCTCTCATTAGTTACAATTTGGTGAGTGTAACTCAGGACTGATGCAACTTCTTGTTTTTGTTCCTGAGTTGGCTGAGTCAACTGTTCTGCTCTGTGTAGACCTTGCCAATACCAACTACCTCAATGACAATAAAGAAATTGAGTGTGTGGCTGCATATTGTATATTTATACAGTATTTTAGATGCAGAATGGCAAAAAAGTTTTTTAATTTCACAGAGGGCTCTTACATTGTATTTTGAGATAAAAACAGAGCTGAATTTGTGTCTCTTTGCTGAAATAATACCCATTTGGTTAGAGGAAAATAGTGTTCTTTGTGGAGATGGGGAAAAACAATCTAGAACACTGAACTATCACTAAGCTCTAGGGATGTTAAATAACACCCTCCCATGGAAAGAAACACATACTCAATAAACTTTGGGAACTTTAAATGATGCTCTAGTGCTTGTTAGTGCATTATGTCTAGGAAAGGAAAACTAGAAAAGTCCTCACCATTTCCCATCTCAACTGATACTATTTTGAGAACTATGACTTTACATTGACAACAACCTTATTTATTCTTCTACTCACTGCCATGTGTATTGCTTTTCTCTTTCTTTATTAATCAATTTGTTTTGGTTATACCCAGCTGTGATCATGGACACTCCTGGATCTGTGCATTTGCATCATGCATGGTGATACCCAAGCGACCATATGTGATGCTGGGGATTGATTTGGGATTGGCCACAGACAAAGGCCCTTATCCCCTTTACTATCTCTCTAGTCTTTATTTCTATATTTATTGTGACAATTTTGTTTTATTCTTTTGAAGTGCCAGGGCAAAAACTTTGAGCCTTTTATCTCAAAGATAAATGGGTTCTCACTCATTTTTTTCATCTTTTCTCTTTGCTTACAGAAATTACTTAATTGACCATTTTTATCATCTTCTTCATCTTAGTAACCACGAGACATATGCAAAATCTTCTAAGATATGAAGTTAGGGGTTCATTTAAAAGTGGTGTAAAAGATAAAGGATCAAACATTGGTACAATTCTAGATGTTTGAAATGAGGCATTTGGAGATGTCTGTTTTATAGGTCCAACTTATATAAATTTAATGTTAATAATATAAGAATAATATTCAAAGATAATGAAACAAAGACCAGGAGGATTGGCCACTAGTATTAATCTAGTAATAAGGTGAGAGAGTGAATAGTGTTGCAAGCCGTGGTGCCTAGAAGAAAAAAAATAAAATTGTTTTCTGTAGAGGCAGGAGGGTGGGAAAGTGGGACATTGGTGGAGGAAAGTAGATATTGTTGATGGGCAAGGTGTCCCAACACTACAACTGTAACTCAATCATTAACAACTTTGGATCTTATGTTGATTAAATTAAAGGAACAAATTTAAAGTTGAGCAATAATTACTAACATACATAGATTCACTGTGTAGCATTGCCTTAGGCCTACAAATAACTCAATAATCCAACAGGACAGACCTAATGAAAATGGTGCTAAAAAAGGGAAAATCATTACAGATATGGAAATCTTAAATATAGAGTATTTTTTCATAACATAGTATATGTGTTCTTAAAAATAACCATATAACAGAATTTCATACCATAAATAGAGGTTTGATCTGGAACACAAATTCTATATAGTTTTTGTAAGAAATAGCTTTAATAAAAACACACAACCTATCACTTCTTCCTGATTGTATCTTACTAAGAGTCTAAGTAAATATATAATGATTAGCTTTTAATAGAAATATTACTATAATATAAATAAGCATTCTAATATATTTTGAATAATGACATTAGGAGTCCCTCAGATGGAGGCATCCTGAAGAAATGAGAGGGTGGAAGGAAGGACATTTGGGCTGGGAGACAGGACATGCTCACCAGGGTGATTCCTGGCAGCACTTGGTCTCTTCAGAATAGCAGCTGTAGGGTCCCTGGAACACTCCAGGGTGGCTCTGATGATCTGGGCATTCCAACATCCACTGAGCCCTCACTCTGAGCCATTCATAGGTCACACTGAATATCAATGAGTGTGGCCTCAAGTTCTTCAAACACCTCTTTGAAAATATGCTCCATTTGCTTGTACCACCATCATGACTTTGGTCTTCAGAGAAGTGCTGGAGACACCCACAAATAAGATACTGTGGGCAGCACCTTTTCAACGTCGTCCATCACCTGCTAGCCCATGCTGAGCTCTTCAAGGCACAGCTGTGGTTCTCATCTTTGCTTTGGCTGTTCTTCACTTGTATTTTGGATGGGACATATGATTGGTTATTTCTTTGGAGCTGTTGCATGTTCTCTCTTTTTCTCAAAAGATTTATTGCTTTAATTGTCCTGTTAATATTTCACAGGAAATGTGATGAACTCATGACACATATGTGGTAGACACTAAAGGAAATACTTGAGAACTGATGGATTCAGAGGGAGAAGGTCCAAGAATGCTTTATAAATTTTTCAGGTTCTGATGTTCAATTGTGTAACTTGCTCTTCCAGCCTTCATCACTTGGAGCAAAGGACAGTGTGTGCAAAGTCCAGGTGAACTAACATTGCTTTCACTTTCATGGGTTTTAGCATTGGTTTCACTTTCACTGGTTTAACTTTCACTGGATCTGTCTCACATCAGCAAATAAAACAGAATTTTATTATTATAAAATAAACCTTCAGGCAGAAAGCAAAGTACCATTTTCTAGAGCACACAATTCCTTCCTCTGACTTTAATTCATGGTGTTAGAGGTCCAAGCATCAATTACAAAGTTACATTCAACTTTTTCAAGAGTAAATTCCTTCACCAGAAGCTTCACTTTTATCCTGCTCTTCCTGTAGAATATGAAATAAAAATCCTCTCTGGGGGAAGCTGGGGAGGTGAGAGAATTGGCTGTGATTGAGCTTCTGAGCCTGTGATCAGCTCTTCCCTCCTTTCCTGGCAAACTCAGGAGAAAAGAGAAACATCTGTGGATACAAATATAAAAATTGATCTATGTTCCAAGTTCCATTTAGAAACCAGGGGCCTCCAGCAATTGCATAAAGAGGCTGGGGTTTCCTAAAGGCATTTCAGGATCCCCATAAAATCCCGTGACCTCCAATTAGTCCTAGATGGACAGCTAGACTGGAAGGTATAATTAAGTGAGAGGGAGTAAACTGAGGGGGACATATGGTCCATGATGATAGGTCACCAGGATATGGGGTTGCAGCTAAGACAGAGGATGTACACTGGCCACGAAGATGCAGACAGGTCAGTGGAGTCACCAATAACACTAAATACAGGAATGGGCAACCTCACCCTCTTATAATTAATTCATTGAGAAAGAAATTCTGGAATCACCCACAGCTCTCAGCACTATGCAGGGCCCTTTCAGAAAGTACCTGGATTTTAGGGGCTTCCATACCATTTTGAGAGAAAAAGTGAACTTTTGGCCAAGGGGTTTCCTGTGCATTGGTGGTGTGAAGAAAGGACAGAACTGAATATCCAAGTCAGCATCAACAAAAGGAAATCATGACACCAAACTTTAACAACAGCAATTAAAAACAGGCCTGCTATGCTGGTAAGCTGGGTGAGGGATGGTAGCATGGAATCTACTCTGGGAACATTAGGGGAGGAAGATGGACACTGGTGGTGGGATTGACCAGCAACATTGTATGTCTGAAACCAAACTATGAAGAACTTTGTAAATCACAATGGTTTCAATAAAAAAACTAAAAGTTGACTTTCTTCATGCAATATTATATGTAGCACATATTTATCTTCTCTTATCTTTGTTTCTTTCACTAGAATGGATACACCACAGAATAGAACATTCTAGTCATTCTTATTACTTACGATGAAGTCTAGTGCTTGGCCAATGTTCAATAAATACTATGAAAACCAAAAATTCGAAGACATGAGACTATGCAATCAGAGACATGAATTACAGAGAAAATATTCTTCTGTCTGCCTGTCTGAGATGTAGCTAGAAAATGACTACCAGTGATTAAGTCCTCAAGAAGACTGTATTTGTAGTAACATGGGGCCAATGAAGAAAGCAATTTGTCTACCTGGCTTGGGGAACAATGCATCCTTTGTATTTCATGAAGACATAGCAATTGTCTTATTAAACATTTAAATATAGAACACAGCAAAGATACCTTTGTTTGGTGGAAAAGGTATGCAGGGTGTATGTATGTGTGACAGTTCAACAAAAAAGAAGCAGAGTCAGAAAACATGATCTGGACTGGTTATCTGGAGTTTTGATGTCCATCAATATCACTGAGAGCCATGCATGACTATCAAGGACTTTGTTGAAACCAAGTTCTATATTATAAAATGATGAAAATATTAGCTCAAAAATGTAAATTATCTCAGTAATTGTAAAATATTGATCATACAGTGAAGAGATACTGCTTTGATAATATTGGTATGGTCATTTAAATTAGTTGTTATAATTGACTTCATGTTTCTTTCTACTTTACTATGAGAGAACTTGAAGTTTCAATGTGGCTAGTCTATTTTTCTTGGACATTGACTAGTACTGGTTTAGACTATTTGCTCAGAGATATTGGAATACAATTTGTTCCTGTCACTTGATCTGAAGCCTGAGCCCCTAAGATCTCTCTTCAGCTTTGCTTTCTTCTGCATTCAGACATGAAGAATTTATGCAAATATAGCATTTAGTTATTACATATATATGTATATATACAAATGTAAACATACTCCAGAAACCACCTTTTATAAATAACAGTTCAGAAAAAGTAGTCAAATGGTCAAGGTTCCATTTTGTAGCTAAAATTTTATAAAATCTTTACAATTTCAGTCACTTGTTTTCACTTCGATAAACACACATTCTCCAGTTTTATTAAACTTAAAGTGAGTAATGAACTCTTCAAAGAAAAGGTACTTGATTTTTCCTGAAGTATTTGTTTTAAACAAGAAAAGCAGTTTATAAGAAACCATGTAGAGATAGGGTATATAGTGATGAACTTAGACATGGGTTTCAATGGCCATAGTAAGAAATAGGGCAGGACTAAAGATGATGTAGGAAGTATCAACAGTTTAAAAAGAACAGATTCCTGACCATATCAGGCAGGGCAGAAGTTGTACCTGCTGTGTAACTGAGCTGCTCTGTTTTGCACAATCTCCCTCTACAGTTGGCTGAAAGGATAATCTCAAGAACTACAAGGTATTTAAAAATAACTCTTAAGAAGCTAAAATTACGGTCAACTGGGTCACCTGGCAGGCAGACTATCCCAATCAAGCCACTCAGATAATTACTGTAATTTCCACATCCTTGACTTGATGTGGCAAAAGTTTTAAGAAAACTAAGAAAAGCATATTGAGAGAGGATTATCTGGAGCCACATCTTCATTTTATCCAAGATAAAAACCCAAGGGTGAGGTTTGGTGCTGCATAATAACTTAATGGAAATCTAGATCAGTTTTCTGGTGCTCAATAACATCTGAAGGTACAAAGAATTCTTTGAGTGACATCCACAGCCTTAAGGACCAAGTTAATAGGAAAGATGATTTACTTATTTATTTATTTAAATTTTTTCTCTTTGTTAACATGTTGGTCTCTCCTTAGAGACACCCCTGAAATTGTGGCATTTTGTAAGCAGAAGTAAATGCATTCATTCCTTCTCCCCTTGGCTCACATCTCCTTTGCAACATGTATGGGGACCACGTATTGGGATATTGTAGCTGGAAAGACTTTAGCTTTTTCAAAGCCTGTGAGGAAATGGCAAAATCCGGACATGCCTGGATTTCACGAGGAACTCTTGCACTGTGCTTTCTTCTTAACCAATGAACACTTCTTGCCGAAGAGATTGTTGTGGTGCTGCCTCATTCATAATTGCACTAGTCCTTGAATACAGTGTTTCATTTTCTTGAGTTGTTGAGATGACTGGGGAAGGCTGTCATTGTTTTATTTATCCATGTGTTAACTTTTTTTTAGCTTTAATCCTTGTGGTTCTGACTGCTAATATTTTCTCATAGGAGTGCCCTTTTGATTGAATTTTCTCCATGGCTTCGTGGTTTTCCATGGTAGATAGTTTGCTTTATAGTTTTCTCTATTCCTCCCCCCCCCCCCCCGCCTCCCAGCTCCTGGAGAGTTAGAATATATGTTGTCATCGCTACTTGAATTAAAGAAATAAAAGGACCAGGAATCGGGAAGGAATGTACAGAATTTACCTCAATGCCCATTTCTAAAATCATAATATATACATATATGTTTACTTTTATTTAACAAAAACATTAATTCTTATGATTCATCAGAGACCAAATTTAGTTATAAAATGATGCTATTGAAACTATAGATTTATGCAACAAATAACTGCATTTTCTTTTAGAGGATGAAAAGTTATAATCTTTGTATTTATATTCCTTTTCCTTTCTTACAAAATTCAAGCAAATCTTCTAGGATCTAAACTGAATAGAATTTTAAATTTAAAATGAAAATTCTATTACTGTTCAATTACATTTAAAATTTTTAACACACATTCTCCCATTCCACTTCTACTTTCAGTAGGTAAAGAAGAAGAAAGAACCTTCCAATAACTTATTTCAGACAAAGCATTGCAGCTAAATGAGTGACAGTGTGAATATTTAAGCTGGTTCTTTCAAAGGCTGACCATAGACATGAAACACATCCTTCAAGAATTATTCAATGCTTTCTCCCCCAAGAAATAATTTGATCTTTTGAAAGGTAAGAATACATTTTAATTTTCAACCAGGTCTGTTGCAACATGTTTTGTTTTTAACCACCTCCACTCTTTATGGTTAGAAAATTATGGATGTGATGAATAATTTTATAACGCCTTTTGTAAAAAGTGAGAATTATAATGAAGCAGTTTTTATCTGCCTCATTGGGGCTGTTCATCTTCTTCTTGAATTTACATTTTATCCTTGCTTTATAAAATCATAGTGGAAGAGCTTTAAATAACCAAAATTAATAAATTTTCTCTATCTATCTGTCTATCTATCTATCTATCTATCTATCTATCTATCTATCTATCTATCTATCTATCTATTTATCTATCTATCTATCATCTATCTATCTATTTATTTATTTATCTATCATCTATCTATCTATCATCTATTTATCTATTTATTTATTTATCTATCTATCTATCTATCTATCTATCTATCTATCTATCTATCCGTCTATCTGGGTAGATGCATTTTATAAAATATTATCTTTGAGAAGAAACATTAGTATGATGTAAATTCTTGGCTAGATTACTCAGACAGAATAAAATAGACAAGATATATATATAAATGAATATGTCAATAAAAGCCTCCTTTTATATTAACCAATAAAGAGTAGCTATAGTGCCCATGTATGATTAGAGCTCAAGTGGGTTCATGACAAGAAATTTTCAGGTGTTTACACAGAAGGTCTAGTTAAGTCTATCATTAATCTATGTGTGGGATTATTTTTAGTTTAAATTTCAAATAGGAAATTCTGTTCTGAGCCTAAAACATTATATTTTCTTCTGTAAATTGTGGAAAAAGGGAGCATTTACCTTAAGAGAAGAGTAGACAGGAAAAACCAACTGAGCTGTTCAATGTAGTCTTGAAGAACCAACGTCCCTCACTTGGGTCCTCACCAGTCCTCCCACCTCAGAGCAGTTTTTTCTGAGATCAAGTATTTCTTCTTGGAAAGGAAAGTTAGTTTATTTCACAACCTCAAATGAGTCACAAGTAGTTATCATTAGATAAAAAGATAAAAGTGGGACAACATTGGTGGTAGGAATGCTCCTGATTCAATGTCAATATGTACCTAAAATACTTCTGTGAATGATTTGTAATCCACTTTGGTCAAAATAAAAATTATTAGTAAAAAAAACTGAACTAGGGAAAAACAATAAATTAAATCTTAGAGTTCTAAAAAAAGTGGGATAAAATATTGAGGAATAAAAAATCACTCCATTTAAAAAGTTGAAAAGTCAAGGTCAAATCCAAACAAAAACTGTTCTTTAAACTAAGGCATTCTATTTGGTTCTTATATGTACACAAAATATTGATATAAACAACCCTAAAACATTATATTTAGCTGTATACAAGTATATTAAAGGTGTCTAAGTGTATACTAACTGTAAATAGTTTTCATCCTATAAAATATTTTCAGTCATATTTGGTATTTTTCATAAAACACTGAAACCGACTTCTCTACCAAGGTGTGAGCCCCAATGATTAGCGTTTTCAACAGTGACCAACCATGTCATTGGCCTCTGAGTTTCTAAGATAACAATCAGCTTTTAGTATTCAATTGCATTTTTAATCTCCTTTTACCCTTTGTGGCCAAACATATAAAAGGACAGAGAAAAAGTTGGGGTAAAGACCATTTATTAGATGTCAGGGTGGCAGAGGATAGGGGAGCACTTGTGGGGTCCAGAGATGGGATATGTGTGAGAGCTTGAGCTGGGACACTAATGAGAACATGGACACATGGAACCTACTAGAGCATGGACATGAAGCTGTGTGAGAGATGGAGGTTGGTAGTCTAAGCTCTAGCTTACTCAGCTTACTCAGGCACGAAGTTGATAAACCTCTGACACAAGGGTTTGGTGTCCAAGGTACCACATAAAACCACAGATCAAATCTATGTTGACTGCATGCCACATAGTTACTTTAACTTCTGTCTCAAGAAAATGATTGGAAATAAGAACCATAAAGTAAAAGTGCAGATGGATGAGCAATATCAGCTGTCCCCAGGGGAGTGAGGGCTTTATTCTGATGGGACTGTGGGGACATGTACATGTCCCACAGCATAGATGGAGTCCTATGGGCAGGTTCCTTGTGATTAGTTATGTTACTGTCACTGCTTGAGCACCAGAGAGCCAGGGAAAAATACCAGTGACTCCAGCTCCTAAAAGTGAGAGAGAGATACAGAGAGATATATAAAGAGACAGAGAGAGAGAGACAGAGAGAGGAGAGAGAGAGAGAGAGAGAGAGAGAGAGAGAGAGAGAGAGAGAGAGAGAGAGAGAGAGAGAGAGAGAGAGAGAGAGAGAGAGAGAGAGAGAGAGAGAGAAGAGGGTTGGTCTATGCCTGGTGATAACTCAGGGTTATTCCTCGCTCTGTGCTCAGGAGTATAGTACTGCTGACGGACTCAGGGAAACATATGAGATGATGGATCGAATCCATGCCTTCTGAGTGAAAGGTAAGTGCCCTACCCACTGTAAAGTATTCACTCTCTGGCCCCACTGTTCACTTTGTATAAGAAACATGGGGCCAGCTAATGTCTTTACTTAGCACTGTACATACCACAGAATCTTGTCTAGTGAAGATGCTTTTGATGGAGATGTGTTTGGTATAAAAAGTATCTGGAACACAAGAACTAAGAAAGCAACCATATGCAGCAAGCCAGCCTTTGGAAGGAGTTAAGATCTCAGGAATAATGACAATAAAAGAAACAAAAATGACCATTAACATTGCTTCTTAGGCTCTTAGCCTGTGGGCAGGACAATTAGTATAAGGCGCTGAATGTGTGAGAAGAAAACGGGAGATGGAAATGGAGTTGGAGAATGAGGTTTGCTTCAGTTGTTCTTCACACTTATTAACCTACATGTTCAAGTCCAAATCCTCCACAAGTCAGCTCGCGGGTTGGATTTGAAATCATCTGGGCTTAGCCTAATTTCTAACATTTTGCAGTTGCAATGTGTTTTTCGTATAATTAAAAGAAAGTGAGTTTGTTATGTGTTTTCAATTCTCTCTCCAGCTTCAATTTCATTTGAATTCTTAAATTTTTTTTTGGTGTAGGAACATTTACTTTCTTTTCTGCTCCATAAAGGAATATGATTAAAAGGGTGAAATGCCTTGAGCAGAGGGTTCCTAATGCACTCATTCATAATTGTATATTATGAGATTGGATGAGAATAAAGCACCTCGTGAGAAGAGCAAGCACCTCTCCGCCTCCCCATTATGGCCTGGTGAGCACTTGCATTTGGGCTGCAGACGGTGATGGAGAGTGAAGGCTGCTTAGAAAGCGATGCAAGGGGGTTTCTCAACAGCTGCTCCAAAGCTTCATTAGGAGTCATTATGAGTTGTCATGTAATGAAGAACTGATGTTTTTTGATGATCTCTGCATACCAGTAAAGATAAAAGTATGTCTTAAGGCAGAACTAAAAAGAACAGAAGTTGGTACATATTAAAAATAGATTACTAAAATGCCCTAGTTAGCTGGCACAGACCTTAGAAGCTCAGTACAATCACTCTGATTTAAAGGGAAAGATGAAAAGTGACTAAGCTCATTGAGCTTTTAATACATTAACAGGTAGATTTGCAAGAGAAAGACGGTCTCTTCTCTATTCAGAAAAAGGCCTCTGTGACTGGTCTGATTGGCAGCTGGGCAGTGGGCAAAGGTGAGTAGTTTGGCTCTTGGCAGCCTGGTTCACCTCTCTCTGGTCTCAGTGAGAGAGGTGGTCCTGGTTTCTGCCAGAGCTGGGCTAAGATCCCTGGATAATGAATCTAGGCTCAGGGGCACCTGGGAGGAAGAAGGCTGGGAGTGGACACAGCTGTGTTGGAGTCAGCATGAGGCTTGTTGGAGGTTTGCTGGTACCTAACAGAGCAAAGGCACAGGCTCTCTTTACTGTGAACTGCTCTGTTCACACTTTCTCCCAGCTCTATGCTCAAGCATTACTCTTGGTGATGCTCTGGGGTCTCTATGCAGTGCTGTGGGGAGGTGTCTATCTAGAGTTGGTAGCATGCAAGGCAAGTGCCATATGGCTTTGATATCTCTTTGGCTCTAAGGTTGTTCATATTTGTAAGGAGGAGAATCATTGCAGGTTCTTGATGCAAACTCCCCAGTGATGCAACCTCACTCTTGGCAAACCCACCTACTGGCACACCTGTTTGGGACACCTGCCTCAGCAATTCATCCCAGGCACTATACCCTGCCCATCTTCCCTGCTACTGCTCCCCATGCTCCAGAAACAGAGAAGCAATTGCCATGAACTTCAAGGAAAGTGAAGTGTCTCAGAGAAAGCCCCCTCAGAAGAGAGCCAGATGCAAAGATGGTTCTAGACGAGCCTGAGGGTTCTGGGAACTATTTCACAGGGTACAGATGTAGTCAGCAGAGCCCAGGTCTGTCTCACAGTGTAGCAGGGCAGCAAGAAATGCCTAGTCTCGGCCAGTGTTTACCCTTCCACTTGGGCTTACACAAGGAATGATATCTGTCCTGTGAGTAGAAATGCCTCCATGCACAATAGGTGGTGAGGGACAAGAGCCTCAACTCTGCAAAAGGGCTTCAAGTGCAGCCAAGTTGACTCTAAAAGTTTTCCCAGGATAACTTCATAGCATTGCCCATCAATTATTACAAAAACCAAATATTGAAAGGCGGCATATCTGAGGCTCCCAACCATTTTATATTGCTGGTGGGAGTGTTAATAATTAGGAGACCCCTGAGGAATTTTGGGAGCTTCCAGGATTACAGGGCCACCAATTTAATGCTTCGAGGAGCGATCCTGGCAGGTCGGGAGTTTCCTGTGGGAACGCTCTAATTGCTGCAGAGACCGTTCCCCCATGGATTGATTCATTTTGAAGTGGCAAATGGTAATATTTAGGGTTCAGGGTGCCCTGCCTCCACGGAGCTCAGCAAATCAAATGTTCCCCGCACAGCAGGCTCTCTGCTTGCTCTCCCTGGTCACCACACTGCTGTGAAGAATATCTACAATGGCCAAAGTTTTCCCATCTATTAAGGCACAACCCAGTGACCCAGGAGGACGTGATGCAGGTGACCTGGCCCTCAATACAGGCTCTGAACTCACATCCGCTCCTGGAAACCACGCTGTGCTCCTCAATTATAGGAGCAGCCAGCCCGGATGAGGATGTGTGCAGCTTGGGGGATCAGTCTGTGTTCTAGGGTTCTGGGGCAAGTTTGAGGTTCAGACCGGACTAATGGCTATTTTTTCATGACCATCAAGCAGACACAGCACTAAATTCCTGCAGTTTTATTTTGGGAAGCGATTGGCTGCTTTTGGTAATTATTTCTATTTTAAAGACACTGTTCCACGGCGTTTCTCAGTAGGAATGTGCATCTGTAGGGCAAACTCGGAATGTGAGAAAATGGCAGGCGATTTCACTCAGCTGCAATGGGTTGGGAATGCACCTCATCTCTGTAGTTCCGTGAACTGCCAAGGGGGGAGACTATGCATGGATGATCCCTCTGTCCAAGTAACCCAGTAACGTGGTCAGAATGCTGTGAGGACAGTGCCTTAGGAGAGGCTTCAGGGTGGAGTCTCTATATGCTGGCCACATCTATTAAAATGAGAAGGAAATATACAAAAATAATATGGTAAAAGCAAAAAGGGACACAAATACTCAGAGGTATCACTCTTCTAGGGGACTTTTGCTGACTTTTCCCCTCAAAGTTTACAGGATTATCTAGGACTTTGGTTGCTGCTCAGAAGTCACCCCTGAAAGCCAGATCTGCCTTCTGTGGACATGGTATTTGTTCACTTTGTTTTCTAAGCCTGATTGTATAACCTTTCTATTTCCATAGGACAACCTTGCTCTTATATTTCTCATGTCATTGGGGCCTTCATTGGGATAATACTGGAGCTTAGTGAAAAAGGGACACAGAGAAACATCCTTTAAGTAGAGTAAGCCATGGGGCTATTCACTCAGACAGATATTACTTCCTCTCAGTATTATTTGACTCACCACCAGAGGTACAATTGGTTCTCTGTGTAAGGTTCCTGCTCATTTAAACATGCAGCAATATGATAGTGCATGAATAAGTGACTGAGTAAAGTGAACAAATGCTTGGCCACTGAGAGAGCTGCTCTCAGAAGTTAGTCAGCCTACAACCACTATGGTTGTACTTCATACTTCAGGGCTCTTTTATATCCATGAGCATGTGTTTCTGTGGAAAATATGAAGATTTCGAGATCTGTTTGATACATCTTGGATCTAAGTTTAATTAATACTATTTCATTAACATAACACATACACACACCCTTTAGACTCTCTCATGCTTTCTCAATTCGCAAGTAATTTCCTGTGCTTCTCTTGCAGAAGAGTCCTCAAATTACTGTCTGTAGCTCTTCCTGGTTTTGTTCTTCCATTTTCTTATCTCTGAGGCTCTGTCCCCTCCTGGCAGCCTCTACCCTCATCAATATCTCCCTTGTTCTGTTCTTGGTTCTGGGAACACTTTCTTCTCTGGCATCATCCTTGCTCTCCTCATTCATGCTTCACCGCCCTTCATGCTTCTCCTGATCTCTCTCCACCTTCTGGACATGAAGACGGGGAAGACCTGGGGCTCCATGCTCAGCCCTCACCTCTTTGCTTCCTCTTATGCCATCTCAGGGCTTTGCACAGCATCTCTTCCCTGGTGAGACTTAATCTAAGTTCTGAAGCCCAGACTTGCCTGTTCAATTTTCAGCTTGATGTCTGTACTTCGATGCTAATTAGACATCACCAATGTAACACCTTAGAAACGGAACTTCCACATTTCCTTCAAGGTCTGCTCCTCCAAAAAGAGTTTCTCATTTTCCCCAAGCAGCCTTTGTCAGCTGCTGATCCGCATTCCCTTTATCTCTCTACACTCTCCTGACTTTTTGTGCTCAGACTCTGACCTTCACTGCATTTTCATTGTCCCTACACTGGCCTCTGCTCAGCACCCTGAGCCCTGTTGGTTCTTGCCTCGCCCTGTGACCTGTGTGCTTTAAGTCCTCTCCTGGTCTCTTCTCTCGAAGTTCCCGACAAGGTCTCAAACACACCATGAGTCTCCTTTCTGATGTCCTGTGTTTTTGCTTCCTGGTGCCCTGCTCTTTAATATCACCCAGTTTCTGCCTCCTCGTCAAGGAGGCTATGTTCTCCCCCACACCTCTGGGGGAATCTTTCCTCAACACCAATTCTTGCAGGTGTCTTGATCTGTCTCACCTCATTGTAGCCTCTTAGCTAATACCCTCTGTTAGAGCATCTTTCCTTGCTCCCTCCTCAGAATGAACTCAGCACATCCATCTCTGAGTCACCCACACCTCAGCTCATGAAGTGTGTAATTTTTCTTCCTTTCTTTGACATCTCTCTCTTTACTTCCTTATTTTCTCTAGAAAACTATTGGGCTTCTTCATTACAGAAGAGACACTGTGCTCACTGACACCACAGTGCTCACCCTCACTGGCACCTCTTTATGTGAAGAGGTAGGCAGTGAGACTTCTCACTACAATTTTAATGGATTCCAAAGACCAGGTTTATTGTATTCAACTGGACTTAAACAAAGCATATACCAGAAAATTTTTTTGTTGTTGCTTTGATTTGTTTTGGGCCTTACTTGGCTATGCTCAGGGCTAACTCTTAGCTCTGCGCTTAGGGATCACTCCTGGTGAGGCTTGGATGACCATATGTGTTGCTGGGGATGGAATCTGGGTTTGCTACCTGCTTGAGCTTCTCTCCTGACATTGCACTTCCTGCAAAGCATAAATATTTATAATCTGATTTGGTTCCCATGACCTACTGTCTCCCAGAACAGCTGATCCTCTGGACAATGCTCTGTGCTCATTTTTTTTCCCTGTCCCTGGTGTCCTGGGTTGCTCATTGTCTTCTAGCTCTGGGGTCCCTCCATGTTGACTTTGTGTAAGGAAAGGGGGAGTGATCTTGGCAGAAGCTCAATTTTCAAAGTCAGTCTCATTCCAAAAGAAATAGTCTTCCAGGAGTTATCTTACTCTCTTAACATCATAACATTTTCAAATAAAACCTAATATAGCAAAAATAATTTTCACAGAGTTAGGTGGTAATTTCCTGTCACCTCTCAATACCATGTGCCAGCTGGTTGTCTCAGGGTGAATGACTGGATAACGACTCAGTTCCCAGGGAGAAGGAAATGAAGATGTAAGCAAGTTTTTGTTTCATTTCTTTTTTGGGGACAATTAAATTCTCTAAAGGCAGAAACTTTGTTTTGCTTAAGAAAGAGTATTTCCTCTGGGCTAGGACAGTAAATTTTGTGCATATGTTAAATATAAAAGTATGTTGAATAAAATGAATATCTAAGTAAATAAATACATGTTGAAGGAGCTTGCATGAACAGTGACATAGGTAGTTTTTGAAAGAAGTTGTAGGTAATATGTGTGAGAAATAACTTTTTGATGGTAGAATAAGCAAACTATATTGTCTAGCACTCAGCAGAAAATGGGAATAATAATCCCCACAAGTATAGTTATGATGAAAAATAAAACGACACAAAATAGTACAAGCTAGGTAAGGAAGAAATTGAAACTTTTAAAGATCACTCCCACAATTCCTTCCTTTCTTGTTGGGTTGGCTTCAGGCTGCATCTAGGTAAGCAATCTTGAGCAAACCTCACTCCTTTGTTACACATTGTCATTTTTTATTGCTATGGACATGAACACACAATTTTTTGAGAGAAAGATGACATGGTATTCGTAAAATCTTTTGATTTTGTCTCTTGGAGCTTTTTATAAAGTATTATTATTTTTTATTATGGTTTCACAATAAAGTTTATTAGCTGTTCTCCTCTTTCTCGTAAGTGGAATGGATAATGTTGATAATTCTTTACAAACTAGTACTCATTTAAGAAAACTGTGAGGAGGTTGTCAAATAAACACATATTCAAGAAATGACTCCAGGAAAGCAACAGGAAGTCAAACAATATTAATAATATGAAAGACCAGAGAATTGATTTTTGAAATCATATCTATCTTTCACTAAAGTTTCTTACAATTGTTCACCATAAAGATGTGTGCATGGGGCCGGGAAGGTAAGGTGTCTACCTTGAAAGCGCTAGCGTAGGACGGACCTTGGTTCGATCCCCCAGCGTCCCATATGGTTCCCCCAAGCCAGGGGCGATTTCTGAGCGCCTAGCCAGGAGTAACCCCTGAGCACCAAACGGGTGTGGCCCAAAAACAAAACAAACAAACAAAAACAAAGATGTGTGCAACTCTAGTGCAGAGCAGCTCTGAGCAAGGGAAGATCTGCAGACGGAGGGAAAATGCACATGGCATGTAGGCCTTTTTCCTAATCGTGAAAGGAGGAGAACCTGAAGAGGTCGCGGACCAACCCACACCCAATGGCAAGAACAACAGTAATGAAAGACAAAAACCAAGCCAAACAAGGAACAAGTCGGAAACCTTTGTAGAAAAGAGGAGAACATGCTTATACTTTTACTTGTAATCTAATTTCCCTAGAAGTTTCTTTCCATAACCACCATACCCCTGTTTTCAGTTCACATGATTAAGGAAGATAAAGTCTAATCAATTCATATTTAATTTAAAAAACAAAGAGTTAAGAGTAGGTGGCAAAAGAAAAAATATATTTTAAATATATATATATATGTTTGTTTGTGCAACTATGTAATGAAAATAATTTCCATAGTTACAGAATTTAAAGAAAGTTATATATTTATATATTTTATTATAACAAAATAGGCAGTTATTGTGGGTAAAATATTCATTAAAATCTGACCCCTAAGAATACATCAAAAGATTTAAACTATGAATTGGGTTCCTTTTTCTTTGCCATAATGTTTATTACAACATACTAAAACGTCTGTTTCATCTGTGACATTTTCTCAGCCTTATATGTAAAAGGAGAGCTGCCCTAGCACCTAAACATGGCCTCAATTTGGAAAAAATGGTAATCATTATGCATGAACAATTTTGCAAGACACTATAAATAGTGTTGCACAAGTAGATTAAAAACATTTAGACATTGTTATTTCTAGCAAATGTCTTGGAGAAAAACAAAAACCTTAAGACAAAAGACTTAAGAATTCTTATGACAAATGAATATTCCTTATGAAATTATGAAAGTTGAACCAGACATTAATTTTGAAATAAAAAATATATTTTCTCATTTGCCTTATGCAATATTGGTTTCAATAGTTGAAGTCAATTGAGAAAGGGACTGAGAGTTAATATGTTGGCCAAACCATGCTACTAAAATTAAGTGTGCACTGTTGCTCAAATTTACTAAATCACTGATGAAAACCACTTTTCTTTCATTTATATTGAAATTTTAAAAGAACGTATATAAAGCTTTTCTGAAAACATCTTAGAGTTACTTTCCCTTAAACATTAAGGAATTTCACCATAATTTTCCCATTTCCCCAAATTCTTAATAGCTGGTCAGGCAATTCCATCTTCAGTTTTGAAAAATGGCCACAAACCAAAAGTGACATAAAATAATACAGATGCTGTGACTTGAAGGACACTAGATGTCAAATCTAAGTGCAGTTACAGACCATGATGATAGGGATGTATTCAACATTAAGGAGGAAGCAGTACTGAAGGCAGAAGGCAAGGGCAAAGAAATGTCCCACCCAAAAAATGCAGTTTTGGAAGAGAAACGAAGCAACATCAATCCTCATAACTTTTCTTTCGCTGGAACCCAGATGTAAGGACCAGACTGTTCATCTATGATCTGCTTCACTTGATTGTAAATGTCCTCCAGAGTATCTCCTTATACAATACTGTGAAGTGTTCAGTGAACTCTTGCTCCAGTTTCATGGCTCTTTCAAATGTCTTCCTGGCATGTTCTTCTGTTAGACGCTTTTATAAAGTATTATTATTATTTGTTAAAATCCTTGTAAATTTTTATTACTGTGCAAATGTTCCAGTAATAAACAAACTAAGATGCAGGGTACTGTGGGGCCACACAATTCAATATGTTCCAGGTTTCATGAGGAAATCAACTCAACTGGGCCAATTTCCTCTGGATCTCATCTTAGAAGTCATGCCTTCCTTGCCGCCCATCCTACAGCATTCAGGACCAATGTGGAAATGATCTCACCAGGGCTGATGAGAACTGATGAGTGCTCATGTGTAATGGTGACTGGAACACAGGGAGAGAAATGATGTGTGAAATGGGAGTGGGTGGAAACAGTTCTCTTTTGAGGCCTTTATGCTTTAGTCCATGAGGGCTGAAGGCCATATCCTCTAGCCCCACTTCAGGGAAGGAAGCTCTTCTTTGGGCAGACATGGACCTCTCCTGTAGGTTCAAGAGTTCCAGAGTGAACATTAGCCAAGTTAGAGTCCATGGGGGACACTCTGGCAGGGCATGACCCTTGATTTGTTCAGGCAGTCCTTGTCCAAAATGCCCCCCAAACCAAATAGGATCCCCTTTCTGTTTTTATACATACTGTGAATTAAAATTACTTTCATAAATTTAAATGGTCAGAAAAATTTAAAAATAATGGTAATTATTATGCCTAGCTAAGTAGTGCTTACTTCTGGCTAAGTAATAGTAAACTGACTCCTGGCTCTACATTTAGTGATATGGTAAAATTCTCGATAAAAACACTCCTGGCAGTGCTACAGGGACATAAAGGATGTTGGGGATTGAACTCAGCTTGACTTGGTGCAAGGCAAGTTCTCTCTACTTGCTGAACTATTGCTCCAGTCCCTCTACAAATTAATTTTGAGATCATTTGTACCACATATGAAATTATTTAAGCATGCTTTATTGATCTATATTTATATCACTCTGCATCTACAAAAACATGGTATTTATTTATAGTATATGTTGATATTTAATCAGGCACACTCTGCTTTCAGTGTTTTATTTATCTATTTTTTCACAATTGCTTTGACTGTTTTTGTACACATTCTGTTCAATATAAACTTTACAATGAGTTTTTCAAATTATATTAAAATATCTCATTAGAGTGCTTGATGGAGAAGGCATTGAATTTATATGTTGGTTTGTGAAAATGTTACTTTGTTACTGAACATCTATGCAGGAATTCATCTTCAAGAGCTCCTCTGGCCCTTTATTTGACTGAGTTGCCTATTTATAGTATTAAAGGTTAGGTGCATCTTCTAGGTGTTATTGCTTTCTGTATAGTATGTCAATGAAGATCCTTTCAAGTGCAGTTTCCACATAGAAGAGATGGTGCCAGAGAGTTCTTGCTTTTGTCAGGATTTCTATGGTACTCAATTTGTTTTATTATATTTTTTGAGAATTTTTTGAGAATGTAGATGGAGATTTTAAGGAACATGACTAGATTATCTTGTCATGTAATGATTTCCATACTTTCAATTATTTTCACACATTGGAGAAAAGACATAGCTGAGTTGTCTGTTTTTCTCATTACCTCTTTCTTTTCTAGATATGGACCAAACACATTTTTATTCTATATGAGATAAACTCAGTGAGGGAGAGACAGAGCAAAAGAGAGAACATGTGCAAATAGAAATCCCAAAGTCAAAAGTCAGGTTGGAGAAGAGCCAACTGTATCAAGTCCCATGACACTTGTTAAGGACCATCCAGGTCAAAATGTATGAGCAGAAAACTCTGCCTGAGTTTAGAAAATCTGCCTGAGTTTAGAAACACAGACTTTAGTCTCAGAAAGGCAGAGCATCTTGCCTGAAAGGCCAGTAGAGGGGAGGAGTGAGTGGAATCTGAGAGTTGCTAGAATCTTGACATGGAGCCCTATAGAAGGGTTGAAAAATAAATGGCCAAACCAGGAACTATCCCGGAGCACTCCCTTGGTTTGGATTTTCTGGAGTATCCTCTATCCTAGTATTATATGTGGAGCAGAAAAGAGATGCATATGAGAATGTTGGGTTTTCAGCCTCCAAGCTGTGAGGGTTTTTATAGAGAACTTGCCAAGACTTGATGCTGATGACCAAGTTTGAGACATACTAATTCAACTGTTCCAATAGTTTCTTGTTGTTTGATTAAAAAAGCTGAAGTAATTCCAGAAATGATATGGATTTTTTGAGAGGTGAAGTGATGTAACTTCTCAGCACTTCCCTCATTCACAGAAGACAGGTAATGTGTAATTCCATGCCTCCATGCTACTCCAGGTGAGAGGCTGCAGAGAGAGTACAGGGATTAGAGTGCATGCCTTGCTTACAGTCATCTCTGACTCTATCCCCAGCACCACATGGTTCCATAATCACTGTCAAATGTTCCTTCAGAGTTCCAGAACATCACTGGGGTCTTTGCAGCCCAGTCTTCTCAGGCCCTTTATGGACTCACTGATTCAGTTGACAGAGACTTTGGGAAGAAAGAACATAGCTCAAAACACTATGATCACAAACAGTGGGCTAAGCAAGTACTTACAATGATGGCACTTCTGTGCATTTAGAAGATATTACTTTTCATCTATGCTGACTCATCAAAACCAGAGATAGACAGAGCAGCTCATTTTAATTGGCCTAAAACATTTTCTGCACATGGACAAAATGAGAAGAATTAAGTGGTATCAGTCAAGACATTAAATAACATATATGAGTCTAAATAAGAGCCTAAAATAATAAAATTGGGGTGTTTTTTGATATGGCAATACAGTCAAAGAGATTCTGGAGAAAGTACTACTAGCTTTATTAAATATGAAATAAAAGAATATTTTAGTCACCCTGTTCAGAATCAGAAAGTTATCAGGTAATAAGGAAATCTCCATTGAGACTTTTAATAAAGACACAAATAAGTAAAGGATCAATGAAAAGCTCTTAAATTGAACTGGTTCACTAGTTCATAATAAATAGATCAAACATAATGAAAATATTTGTGTTCAGTATTAATAAAATCATGGCTAAGTGGAAACGGTATGAAATAGAAAGATTGAGGCACATAATGATGAGGCTTTATGCTTTACTTTGTTGGTAATATGGTTTGTAAATTAAATATCAATAGGAACAAAAGAGAACAAAGAGTTTGGATATCATGGGATGATAAATTCACAAGTCTAATTTAACGGGAATAAAATTCTGGGTAAAGT
The DNA here is from genome assembly GCF_024139225.1 of Suncus etruscus. NCBI lineage: Eukaryota > Metazoa > Chordata > Mammalia > Eulipotyphla > Soricidae > Suncus > Suncus etruscus. The sequence goes on along the minus strand of NC_064850.1, from coordinate 127,355,808 downwards.
TGGACATCCTTGTATTAAACACAGTTTGTCATTCTAACTCTTATAAAATAAACATCAAAACTGTTAATTCTTATTTAATATTTTGGAAAAAGAATCTTATTTGTATATCAAGTATATATAGTTGATATACAGTAAACCTTTAATAGTATATACATATACTCTTAGAGACAATTGCAAGTCAATCCTAACCTCAAAATCTAACATATTTTGCTAACATCTTTTTGGCATATACAAGAAAGTCTGTAACTAACACAATTGAAACCGAGAGAAATTTATTATTTTATTTAACAGCATTAAAATATTTAGTGCTCAAGGTTAGAGAAAAGGCCAGAGTTAATGAACAATTTGCAAGTTTAGCAGCTGTAGCAAAGATTCAAATGCATTTTCGAAGGACAGAATTGAAATAATCAACACCGCTGAGCAATTAGCTTTTATGCGAAACAGTGGTTGCAGAATGCTCATAGATGGGGAACTCACTGCTTCCATGTGACAGAGTGATGTTGTGTCATTGACCAGACAGAGCAGCTCATTTCTGTAGGACTGTCTACGGAGAAGGTAAAGGTTTCTTTGGCCTGTCAGTGTGTGAGAGAATTAGAGCAGCTTGATCATAATTGGTGCTGAAATGACATTTTTTTTTTAGCTTTTACTTTTCTTGAAGTTTCATTAGCACAGAGCAGGCTTCTTCTTCTTCTTTTTGTACAGAGATGAAGTCTGCAGCATGAAAGCTCTTGGTTTTGTGGAAAAGAGTCTCCTGTTCTTCTTTGGCCACTTCCCAGCTGCCAGTCAAAGGCTAAAAGGCTATTTTCTTCTTTGGAATGAGGGTGAGTTCAGATGTGAATGTGAAGGATGGGACTGGCTAATGGGTGACCCTCTTCTCTCAACTGACATCCCCCAGTGAGCAGGCATCCTGCAGGCAAATGTTGATCCTGCACACATTTAGCTCTTACATAGGGTTTAAAGAAGCACATATTGTGGATATTTTGTTTGATAAATATCTATCCAAATGACCAAAAAACGCTAAGAAAAACATGAAAAGACTTCTAGGAAGTCTTTATTCAAAAGTACATTTCAAACTGATAATGATGGGCATAATGATACTGAACTTTAGGAAAACAAGAATGAGGTTTAATGAGGCCAAGGGGAATCCAGAAGATGGCTTGAAAGTGGATAGGAAGAGAAAATGGCACCCTAATTATGGAAGCAGGATGCCAACACCTCAAAATAATCAGGAGAATCCCCAGCAACTCCACTTCTAAGGTATGTACCAAGAGAATTAGAAGCAGGGACACGAAAAGATATTTGGATACTCACATTTAGAGCAGAACTATTGACCATAGACATAAGGTAGGAGCAAATCAAATATCCTTGGTCAGATGAATGTCCACATTAACAGAGAAGATGGAGCAGAGACATAGAGTATTAATTACTCTTCATTCAGAAAGAAATCTTCACATGAATGGTACACAAAAAGGATTATTTCTATGATGTTAAATAACTAATAAAATATGCTAATCACAAAAGAATAAATACTATATAAATTTTTTTATGAAAGTGACCTAGGACAGTCAAGATATTGAAACAACTTTCTCCCCCTCCAAGCCTGGTTTCCATCATGCAGTTTTTCTAATGGTTTCAGTTTCAATTTTGCAAGATGAGAGAGTCCTGGAGGTCGGTGTGAAATCACGGAAACATCATTAGGAGACATTCCAAGTTATTAAGATGGTTTTATGTGCAATTTAACTACAATTTAAAAAGCAAGTAAGGAGGGTATTTTACAATTACATAAGAAGCACATACACACCTCTTCACTGGCATTTGCTATGACCACGAATGCAGAGAGGATGGCACCCAAGTAATCACACGCCCATGGAATAAATGGACTTCCTCTCATCAGCAGGGATGCTCTGGAGCAGTGGTCCTCAAACTATGGCCCGCGGGCCACATATTGTATTTGTATCTGTTTTGTTTCTTCATTGCAAAATAAGATATATGCAGTGTACATAAGAATTCGTTCATAAGTTTTGTTTTTACTATAGTCAGACCCTCCAATGGTCTGAGGGACAGTGAACTGGCCCCCTGTTTAAAAAGTTTGAGGACCCCTGCGAGGATGTGGCCTCTGGAAGAGTCATGGTTGGGACCAAACTGGACTCTGCAGCTTGGCTCAGGGAGAATCGCAACACTCTGGGAATGACCCACAGAAGATTCTGGAAAATACTTTTCACTTCAAAATTCATTTATTATGACCAACTTGCATCATAGAGAGTGACCCTATAGGAGAACTATTTGAGTAGAAGAAATTTTATATTTCTTGTTTACTTCAGTGATGATTCAAAAGCTTATAAAGTAATATTGGGTCTGTGAATGGCTACTTTGGAACCCTGGGGTCCCTGTGCTTACATTCATGCTCATAAATACCTGGACACCTGACTATTGTTTGCTGTGATGAGAACTTATTTTATTATTATTATTTTGGCCATATCCTGCAATGGTCAGGGGTTACTCTTGACTCTGCACTCAGGAATCACTCTTGGGGGGCCCAGGGGGAAATATGTGGTGCCAGGGATCCAGGTTGGCAATGTATATGGTAAGCATCCTCTCTGCAGAATTATTGCTTTGGCCTGGAGTAATCAGATTTTAACTTGCTGATATTAGAATACATATTATTTGCCACTAAGGCAATAATAAATTCTAAAATTTAAGTCTACTGTTTTGTTTGTGTGGCATGTTCTTTTAGTTATTTGAAAAGCCCAACCTTATTTCTTTGCTATCATTTTGTGGGGGGTTTGGGCCACATCCCATGACACTCAGGGATTACTCCTAGCTATGCACTCAGAAATCGCTCCTGATTCGTGGGACTATATGAGACACCAGGGGATTGAACTGCGGTACATCCTAAGTCAGCTGCGTTCAAGGCAAACTACTGCTGTGAAACTGCTCCAGCCCCTTTGCTATAATTCTTAACTGTTAGTCATTTTCATAATAAGTGACTTGATTTTCAGTCAAATTAAGTATTGACTTAATACCACAAAAACAGCATAGTGTGACAGAGATATAATTACAAGTTAATAGAGGAAAAAGAGAGGCATGCTAGATCCGAGAAGGATGCACAACTGAGTTGGAAGAGATCCAGGGAGATCTACAGATTTGTATTAAAGAAGGTGTCACACCAGCATAGGAAGAGTTGGAAGATGAAAGAGTTGAAAGTTGAATATTTAACTAGGAGTCCCTTGCCTTATCATTCAGTCTCATCTGTATCTTGGGCAAATTCTGCTTTTGTGGGTATCACCTGTAACATGGTTCATTAGCATAAAGGGCAATTTTACATTCCAAGAAAGAATTTTTGAGGTATTGTTTCCTCTCATTTTTCAGAATATTTATGATGTATATTCTCATATTGTTTAATCCTGATTAACATATGAAGGAAGTTTGTTATTTAGTTCTGGCAAAACAATATTTTTCAAAATATCCAGCTAGTACAATTAATTTAAATTTTATTAGCTACAATATATGTATTTGAGTCTCATATTTTTACCTATGAGCTATAAACACCAGAAATTCATTGTTGGATTTATATTTATATTCATTATGACAATATAATAACACAAAATCAAGTTAATACAGGAAGCTTGCCAGAAGTTTTGCTTTTAAGGATACATGAATTTGTCATGAAACAGGATACAATAGGTTATTATAATCTTTATGTTAGGGAATATCCCCATACATCTTTGTAACTTTTGAATAGTTATTTTGCCTTTGTGAATCAGAATGAACTTATTTATCTAGAGTCATATCATGGATCCTTAGAAGATGAAGATAATTATAATGATTTAAAGATAGATATACAGTCACATACAAAGAAAAGGCAATAAGATTTTATCAATTGATCTGTGAGTAAAAGAATCATCTGTGGTAAAAAAGTAAAGGTATTTGAGGAAGTCATTCTTTGCATAAAGGAGTGATATGCTAAGAGTATTACTACACTCATTGTAAAAAAATTTGCATTTAAGTTATTTGGACAAAGGGTTTCTCCCAACCAAGTCCCCATTTTAAAAGCCTTGGAATGGGTTTAAATATTTAGACAGAACTCAATTGTGAAATAGGTCTTTGGTTTTTGCAGCCAAAAATAAAAGATTGAGGGCAAAGGGAAAAGGAGAATATGGCTTAAGCTTGAAATGGAAAAAGAACAGAGACAAAGAGAAAATGATCCGGCATTATGTGCTCACATCAATGGCAGTAATTAGGATTTGCAGTATCATTATATGTGATAGCAGTAATTTATAGTCTTTCATGGTATTTCACATGCTAAGCACACAGAAGCATATGGTGGCAAAATCCTTAATATTTCTCATTGTTCATTTTTTCTAAGGAAATGATATTCAATTGTCTTCAATTGGGGAAATAGACACACACCAATTTGGAATTTTATCTCCAAAGGAAAGAAGGAGTGTTTTATGGCTTTTAACCATCTGCAAAATGTATGCAAGAAGTAAAATGTTAACAAGATAGTATGGTGAGTATTTCTAAGAGTGCAGTATTTAAATTTATGAAAGTTAATTTGGCATTATATGAAACATCAAGTTAATGTTCCTACCAACCTACCACCTGAACTGTAACATATACCATAGTGTTGAGTGGAACCAAGATAGACCAGATTTTGGCTTTGGGAAATCAGTCATTAATCAGTTCAGATTTTCAAATGCTGTGAGTTGTGCAGAGGAAATCCCTGTATGGATAATTTGTAAATGCAACTACTATGAAGAAATGTCTTTAATGTTAAATATTGAATTTAAATCAATGTAATGATGAACCTTCATAGTTAATTACATTTATTTTCTCTCTTGAACATTACATTAAATTGAAAGTATAATTTTTATTTTATGTCCAAGGCATATTTTTAGGAGCATTACAATACAATTAAAATTCTTTCTTGAATCAGAGCTCTGAATCTTCAGATGCCCAAGTTGGTAACAATAAAAGGAAATTCCAATTTCAAACTGACTTTCTAATTCCCAAAGTCTATATGGTCAGGTTCTTTAGTGTAGTTCAGTACAACAGAGTTTGAAGAGCTAGTTAGAGTGAGCTTCTGAGAAACTGCTCTTCTAGGGAGCTGAGCCCCAGTGTTCATGAACAGGAAATAGGTGTGCCTTTCTCCCATCTATTTTTAGGCATATAAGTACATTGTAGTAATGATATAAATTACCAGAGATCCTTCTATCTTCATAACCAGGGAATCTGAGTGCACTGTGGCCCTGAGTTACACTTGGTCATGACTCTCTCTACCATCATGGTGTTGTCTGGTCCCTAGACTTGCTCACTCAGCCACTCAGTCACTCAGTCACTCAACTGGATGGGCAAATCAGAGCTAATGGTAAACAAGATGTTCTCCAATATCCTCTATTTCTCAGATAATAATATACACACAATTTCTTTGAGCTACACTTGTTAACTTCTTCAAGATCTTGCTTTGAACTCCCCCAACTCCTTCTTTTCCCAGTTGCCAAAATAACAATTAGACTTTGTTTCAGAACAAAGCCTTAACCTCTCAGAAGTTAGACATAAAGGGGCCTAGGGAATCTAAGAGAGGGTTTGAAATGAGTAGCAAGTTTCCTTTGGAGAGCCAGTAATCTTGAGCATCTGAGGGTGTGGCCCAAAATAACACAATGAGGCCTTTGTGTTAAATGAAATAAATTGCTAGTTCCAGAAAGTCAAAAGTGTGTTGTGTGTGTGTGTGTGTGTGTGTGTGTGTGTGATAGAGAGAGAGAGAGAGAAGAGAGAGAGATGGAGAAAGAGAGAAGAGAGGAGAGAGGCAGAGTGTGTTATTTTACTATCTAATGGAGATACATAGTAGTAGATATATTGTCTGAATTTATATTAGAATATAAGGATTTTGTGAAGACTATATGATGAACAACTATACAGCAAGAAATCAGAAAACCTAACAAAATGAATAAATTCCTAGACTCTTGTAATATGATTTTCTAGTAGGCTTGACCCTCTGATCTCAAGATGGTTCAATACAGGAACATCAGATCATGGGGTGCATTAGATGAAGAGCTGGAGAATCAAATGCATTATCTGTTTCAATGTAGGTTGAAAGGTAAAAAACTAGTCCATTGAAAATATTAGCACTTAAATTGAAATGTTTTTTGATCTGTTTGGGGCTAGAGTTGTGACCCAGAGATAAAGAACATGCCTCTTGTATATAAGATCCAGTATTATATCTCTGGCATCAAAACCAATTAGTTTAAGTGTTTGAAAATATGACTTCTATAATATCTGAGGGTAATCATATATGTTACTTCTATCACTGTCCATACCTATTTCATTCTCTTAAAAATCTGGGAAGTCCCTGAATTCCAAGGCCTTTATAAGATCTTCACTGTATAATAGAAATAATAGTGTCTCCTTCATGGCGTTTTTATTACCATCAACATAGTGTATTTAAGAATGAGGCTTGATATATATATATAAAAGGGTCAAGATATGCTAGTCATGATGATTTATTCTATATGATATCAGGGCTTCAAAATCCTCCATAAACTTAAGGATTTAGTTAGCACAGAGTCAAACTCTCACAAATGAGTGAAATCTAGGATTGTAATTCATTCACTACTAGAAACACCATGGGGTTTTCTGATATCCTAGATAGTACAGGTATTAACCTTTAACTACCTTGCAAAAATTTATAAAATTTCATTCTATAGATACTAAGTTGGAAAGATTTTAAATTTTTTAGTCAATTACCTTTCCAATAAACTCCAGGTATTGGGTTGAAGACAGTGTGAATTAAAAAAAATCATAGAGGCCAAGATGTAGTTTCATACTCACAAAACCAGTGTTTCCAAAATTATCTTCTAAGAGAGTGATAAGAAAAAGAGTTTATTATTTCTATCACATTATCTCTATCCCAATCTAATGACTTGTTTCATTTGTAGGTTTTTCTACTTTAATTTATATTAGGTAAAATTAATAAAAATAGTAATTTTTGGGGGGAATTACTAAAATATTTACAGGTTATTTGTTCTAAATTCCATGTACTTTGGTTTGAGCTTGTGCAATGTTTCTTGATTGTGTGTTTCTTGATTCTGTGTTTTCCTCCTTTGTTATTACTGAGGATCATCACCATTACCCAGAGTGGATGAATTAGCACATGGTCACGGTGGGCTGCTCACTGTAGGTTATTTATGCTAAGAAGGTACTTGTAGCTCTTTAAATTGAAAAACAATATTTACAAAACATTCAAAGTAATTTAATATACACACAAAAACATATTTAAACAATTTACCACCCATTTAGTCTGCAAGTATAGTTGGAAAACTCTTTGGTAGACTCAGGTTTTATTGGACAAGAGCTGACAAAGCTGCTTCTGTAGCTGGGATGTTAAAATTAGAAAAAATTGAAACTAATTTGCCTTGATGGCTTTGAAGGGATAAATCTGATAAAAGCCTTTTAGCTAAGAAGAATATTCTTGACAAAGAGCATTTAGCTCATGTGCTTTATAATTACTGGTGAAGATGAGGAGGGAAGGATATGCATGTTCTGCTCAGACATTCCTCTGCTTTGGTTTCTTGACCTTTCCTGAAAGGAGTAATTTATGGAGATTCCTAGTGGCCTAGTGGATCAGCTAGAAGATCAAGAGGACCCCAACTGGAGGGTCTCAACAGAAGAACACTGCTCTCTGATCCCAACTAGAATCACTGAAATATGGAGACAGTTGAGGATGAGGCCTAGGACAGTGCCTAGGGGCTAAATAGGCCTGTGTGAATTGGTGGGTGAAGCATGTCTTCAGACCATGATAGGATCGCCCACATTTCTGCCTTAAGATGATGTAACATGACTCTGAAATTGGAGCTGACCAGTGTACTCTGAACAGCAAGAACTTGCTATCATCCATTGGGAACTTGATGGCCTCATCTAGTCTCTGATTTGTTCTCCTCTTAGCCACAAAGTTCAGGCATTTTCCAGAAACAAGACAGAGAGGGATTCTGAGATCTTTCTTGTGCTGATCAAATTTTGATATCTCACAGAAATTGTTTCTTATGCCCAAACCCTCTGGTGTATTTTTTGGCTGGTAGTTAAGCAATCCAACTAATATCATATTAGTTAATTAATTATATGAATCCATTTATTTATTTTTTTGGCCATACCCAGCAATGCGCAGGTGTTACTTCTGGATCTATGCTCAGGAAGAGTCACTTTTGGGAGCATTAGGGAACCATATGCATGACAGAGTCAGACTTGGGTTAGTATATGCAAGGCAAGTGCTTCAGCTGTATATATTACTACTTTGGCCTCATAACATCATACAATACATATACAATATTACAATATTTTAAAAGGTAGAAAAAACAACCAACTTAAACTGTGTCTGTTTGGGGAATTATGTAGTTTGATATGGATTCTCATGGCAGTGAGGGAAAATGAGCATCTCTGTTGGAACTGAGGAAGGAGGCAGGGACCTGGGTTGAAGAGAGGAGACCAGGTCTCCTGCCAGTAGAGGTTGACTCTGCTGTAGCTATGAAGGAATTTTTTTCCCCTTAGAGAGATTATATCTGTGGAAACCTAAATCCTAGGTAAGAATCTCCATTTTTTTTTATTCCTGTAGTGTAGGGAGTTAAGGGAGTGAGAAATTCCTTTCATCTTCAATGCCTTTGGCTATGTGACAAGTTCTGGGGTCCTCCCAGTAATGAGAGGAACGCAGTGATGAGAATTAGGGATGAGTGGGCCTTGTCACTTGTCCTTCCACTTAATATATGCACTTCATTTTCCTATGCTACTAATTAATTTTCCAAACTCTTTTATAAAGATGAAACATGAACCATGAAGTCGAATGAATAACCTAGAATACCACTATTATTTTTTCCATGTTTAGCATTCATAGCTAACAACACTGGACAAGTTTCCTTGTGTTTTGTGGGGGGAAAAGAAAGGAATGAGACAATCTAGCTAAATGTAGAAATTGGAAGTACTGTCAGGGGAAAATTGCTATTTTCAAGTTTTGATTATGGTTTCACTGGGTGAAGTATGAGGAAAAAATTAGGAAATAAAAGGCAATTTTGACACCTTAGCCTTAAGCCTATGCATTAAAATAAGAGGAAAATAATGTTCATCTATCAAGGGAAAATAGGTTACAAGCTGAAACATGCAAACCTCTTCACACAATCAAATACACTGCCCCACAGAAATTAATGGCATTCAACTTATTTTCATTGAAATAAGGTTAGAGACTTCAGCTCTGGTAACAATTTAGCAACTGAATGCCCATTTGAAGTAATTGAACTTCCTTGGGAAGGAGAATTCTAGTTATTGCTTTTCACTTTACCCAAGCTTGTTGGGATTAAATCACCAGAGGCCCTGGCAGCTGGAAGTCCTTGGCAGTGGCATTGATGTTCCCAAACTGCTGTGTGTACCAGGATGGAAAGGTGGGCTCAAATCCACGGAGAAAGTGGACACAAGGCCTAGGGGAGGCTTTCAGCTTCCAAAGAGGATTGGGAACAAGAGAATTCAACAGGCCACTGAGTTCTTTCTGATTCTGGATCTGTTTCCCCCTGTCCTAGAAGAGCTTAATGATTGTGTGTATACCTCGGAGTCTCCTCTGGGCTGGAGGCTGAGGTAATTCTAGCCTAAAAGATGATTGAGCTTACATGACAGTCAGGGATTGCCAGAACATTCGGAACCCAAATAAAGGGAAAAGCTGCTCCTTTCTCTGTGTGTGATGTAAACGCAAGATGTGACTTAAATGTTTGCCTTAAAAGCGTGACTTCAATGCAGGAAGAGGAATCTTTCTCACCAAAGATGCCCAAGTGGTCTCTTTCCATCTTCCTCCTGGGACATCATCAATTAGTTGTCTAAATTTAAATGCTCTGCCAGAGAGTCCTTGTTTTGCTTTTACAATGTTCATTACATTTTTATTTCCCAGAGTCCAGCATTTTGACCAAGAGGCTCACTTCTGGTAAGAAAAGAGGCATGTAGGGTGGAGTTCCGTCACCAAGGAAGGACACTGAAAGTGCAGTGTCACCAGTGATGTGCTGACCTGGGCAAATGCTAGTTTGTTCTTGTATTTCTGCCTGGTCAGGAATTCTAGGAACAATCAGAAGCTGAAAAGTATGGGCATTGTTTCTTGGGAGACACACTTTCTGTGTTTCCAGGTACATTTTGAGGAATATATAGATCCCCAGAACTGTTGCTATTTTGAAAGGCTTGTAGACATTTCTTTTGAAAGGAAAAGATGAGATGAAATTCTGATTCCTCCTACAACTTCTTTGGGTACTTTATGGGGTTGCTTTTAATCTAAAATTTCTTCTCTAGCTGTTATTCCCTGCTCTTTACTGGAAGAGTCTTGGTTTGTCTTGATGATGGTTGTATGAGAAGTTTCTATTCTTTCCTTCTTATGGATAATGAAATTGGGGCTTGAAGAGATTCTGTAAAATTGGCCTATCCATAAGAAGAGGAATAACAGTAAACTGCTTAGTTAATTATTGCAATGATTGTTTACTTCTTATGGCAAAGTCCAAGTGAAAAGGTAACTATGTGCATGATCCAAAGAACACATCTCACACACCAGCTTTCTCATTGGCTGTGAAGAAGAAGTGGCAGAATGGGTAGAATCTAGATAATTGATAAGTTTGTGGTTTGTATTTTCTTACCTCTAGTTAGTGAATCAAAAAGTAAAGCTGATGGAGGAAGACAAACAGGGAGGAAAATAGAAAACCAATGGACACACATTTTAATGGCCCAAAGCATCTGTAACCCTCCTACCCTCAGATTAATTTTCTTGAATTCTGGAGAGAATAGAAACCACACACTCATCAGATTAGGGAGAATAAATTCTAAGAAAAAGGACAGAGTGTGGACCTGGGAGAAAATGGGCACAGAGCAGAATATTTGCTCTCACCTGCTTTAGGAGATCTGTGGGCCTTGAACTTATGTCAAAGGAACAGACACTGTAGTAGTAGATGAGTAGTCATCAGCCATTCATTCCACTCACCAGACTGCCACGGGGGTGTTTTATTTTGAATGGTTTTTAATGTTAAATATTAAATCTATTTCTGATGTTTATGTATAACTTTTCTCAAAGAACCAAAGTCCCTAGCCAATGTAAACAATAAAATGAGAGATTCGTTACATTAACTAAGAAAACTTTCTAGAAGTGGGTTGTGTGTGTGTATGCGTGCGTGTGTGTGTGTGTGTGTGTGTGTATGTATATATATATATATATATATATATACACACATATATAGTGTAGTTAAAAAAGATTACAATAGGGGCCAGAGTGAAACAGCAGTATAGCATTTGCCTTGCATGCTACTGACCAGGAACAGACCCGGGTTCAATCTCTGGCATTTCATATGGTCTCCAAAGCCTGCCTGGTTTTTGAGCTACACCCAGTGACATTCAGGGGTTATTCCTGGCTGTGCTCTCAGGAATTGCTCCTGGCTTCGGGGGACCAAATGGGATGCCAAGGGATTGAACCACAGTCTGTCCTAGGTCAGTGTGTGCAAGGCAAACACCTTACTGCTCTGGCCCCCAGGAATGATTTCTGAGCACAGATCCAGGAGTAACCCTTGAGTGCTGCCAGGTATGGCCCCCAAAAAACAATAAAACAAAAAATACAATAATATACATTCAATGTTAGGTTGACATATAGGTTCATAAAATGGTTAATATAAATATATATAACATAGAAATAATATATTTTAATATGTAAGATAATGTGCAAATATATTAACATAACATGATATGTAAAGCCACAGACTAGGTTTTATATATAAATTTAGTATATGTATATATACATACTAAAAAAAGTCCCCCTAAAAAATCCCAACACTGAGAAACTTTTTATTATTGATGAATAGCTGATTCACAACTGTCAAATTCTCCAAAAGATCAAAATATTTGTTTCTATAGAAATAATGATAACATAATTTTTTAATAAGGGAAGGGTGTATCAGTTACTTTAATTTCAATAATGACTTCTCATGCTGTGGAGAGAAAAATCTCATTGAGATGAACCCTTTTGGATCTATTTTCGGATTTTGTGTTACATAGAATCTATATGAGATAAGTAATCGTTTTATGAGTTTATGAATAGTTCAGTGTTACTCAAAAATTTAGAGGGATTTAAATGTTAGTTAAATTAGTAAATATATAGATATATATTTACTTCTAATAATTGTGAAAAGTTTCTTCTCTTTAAACTCCAGTATTCCTGTAATATTTTAATTTCTCAATATTTGTAAAAAGCTCTTCCATGAGGAAGAAATGTAAATAGGAAAATAAATATTAATATTTATTTTAAGAAAAAAATCAAAGGCATCTTCAAAGAGGAAACAGCACTCTCTAAACAAGTGGAAGCAGAGATAAACAGATGGGACTATATTAAGTTGAGAAACTTCTGCACCTCAAAGGAAATAGTGTCTAAGATACAAAAGCCACCCACAGAATGGGAGAAACTATTCACCCAATACCATCAGACAAGGGGCTAATATCCAAAATATACAAGGTACTGACAGAACTTAATAAGAAAAAAACATATAGCCCCATCAAAAAATGGGGAGAAGAAATGAACAGACACTTCCTCAAAGAAGAAATACAAATGGCCAAAAGACACATGAAAAATGCTCCACATCACTAATTATCAGGTAGATACAAGTCAAAACTACAATGAGGTACCATCTCACACCACAGAGACTGGCATACCTCACAAAGAACAAGAACAATAAGTACTGGTGGGTGTGTAGAGAGAAAGGAACTCTTATTCACTGCTGGTGGGAATGCCATCTAGTACAGCTTTTATGGAAAACAATATGGAAATTCTTCAAAAAACTGGAAATTGAGCTCCTGTATCATCCAGCTATTGCACTCCTAGGAATATACCCTAGGAACACAAAAATGCAATACAAGGGGCTGGATATATAGCATGGAGGTAAGGCATTTGCCTTACATGCAGAAAGACGGTGGTTCGAATCCCGACATCCCATATGGTCTCCCAAGCCTGCCAGGAGTGACGCCTGAGTGCTGTCCAGTATGACCCAAAAACCAAAAAAAGAAAAAAAATGCAATACAAAAATCCCTTCCTCACACCTATATTCACTGCAGCACTATTTACAGTAGCCAGCCTCTTGAAACAACCAAGATGCCCTTCAACAGACGAATGGCTGAAGAAACATATACACAATGGATATTACGTAGCCATCAGGAGAGATGAAATCATGAAATTTTCCTATAGATGGATGTACATGAAATCTATTATGTTGAGTGAAATAAGTCAGAGGCAGAGAGATAGACATAGAACAGTCTCACTCATCTATGGGTTTTAAGAAAAATTAAAGAAATTATTGTAAAAAGGTCCAGAGACAATAGAGTTAAGGGCTGGATGGGCCGGAAGGACCGGCTCACATTTTGAAGCTCACCACAAAGAATGGTGATCGCTGTTAGCAAAATAACTACACTAACAGCTAGCATGACAATATTAAAAAAATGAGAGAAGTAGAATGCCTGTCGTGAATACAGAGGTGGGGTGTATGGGGGGCATTGGTGGTGAGAATGTTACAGTGGTGAAGGGGGTATTCTGTTTATGACTGAAACCCAACTGCAAACATGCTTGTAATCATGGTGCTTAAATATTTATAATAAAAATAATAAAGATTTTTAAAAAAAAGAAAAAAATCAAAGTCTGCAAACCTCCCAAGTTAATATGCTTTACTATTCCTCTTTCAGAGCTGGTGTTCTGAGCTCATTGTAAACTGTTTTTATGGTATTGCCACATGGCAGAAATACTTTCAAACTGTGTTTATGTGTATCAAGATGGCTGTGAGCATCTTTGCTTACTTTTGATGTTTTTAAAGCAAAGATATTATAATTTAAAAAGCATTTTGAAAACATGATGCATAGTAAAGTCATAAAAGGATCATTAGATGATAGTATTAACCAAAGTGCTGAGTTTCCCCCCCAAAATCAATAACTTTAAAATTAAAAGAGACACCATGAAACACTATTATTGTGCACATATTAGTACATATTATTATGCAGTGCATCAAAAGTTTAGATAAAAAAACCACGTGTAATGACCATAGATTTGTGATACTTTTTTTTTTAGATTTGTGATGCTTTTAAACAATTACTCTACTTTATGAACATAAAATATTCAGGAATTTTTCTCCCTAAGTTGGGGCAATTTTTCAGGAGCTAGCCAGTGAATATAGATGATGTTTTGAGTGAAATAAGAGACCTTAACTAGCTTTCACTCAATAGTGATGCCTGAGAGCCAGTCCAGGACCAGGCATTTACCTGCAGTCAAATGGTCCAGGTTCAGCATCACACAGGGACCCAGGGCTGTCAGGTGTGTGATCTGCTACTCTCTCTCTTTTTCTTTCTTCTATCTACTTTCTGTCTTCCATGCCCTCTCTCTTGCTTGCTTTCTTCCTCCTACTCTCCCTCTCTCTTTCCATTCTCCCTCCTTTTCTCTCTCTTCCTCCTTTCCTCCTTTTCTCTTTTTCTGTCATCCTCATCTTTCTTCTTCCCACTTTCTTCTTTTTCTTTGGTGTCATTCCCTCCTTCCCTTTCACCTCTTCTTTTTAAATTCTCTCCTCTTTTTCTTCTCCCATCCTCTTTCTCCTTTCTCCTACCTCCACTGCCTCTCTTCCTAGCTCTACAACTCTTTTCTTCTCCTTCCCTCTCTCTCACACAAACTTATGCACCTTGACATTTCCACAGAGAGCCTTTTTTGCTCTTTCAGTGTGTATGTGCACCTCTTTGCTAGACTAACTCAGAGCTTGAGTGTTGATGGGTTGTCTGTCTCCTCGGGCCAGGATTTGTGTCTTTTAAAGGTGTCATGACTCAGTCCCAGTGGGGACACATGCAATAAAAAAAATTCATTTTATTCTCCTGTGTAGCATACCAAGGGTCTTGATGGCAAGAAAACAGGACCTATCTGCACTGTTTCCTAGTTTCCCCTAATCTGAATCTCAAGTTGACAGAATTTCTTTTTAGGAAACAGCCTGGCTTTCTTTCTGCAGACTGCCTTTCCTCGGAGACCTCCTGAGACACATCTTTCCCCAATGCAGGGTTCAAAGTATTCACTGATTTTTGCAGGTGGAGTTTTCCCCAGAACAGCCCAACTGCTCTGTGGACTCATACAGGGTAAAATCCTGGCTCCTGCTGTCTCATAGGTGGTAACCTCCATTAGAGACAATCAGACTGGGCAGTAATTTGCACTAACATTATTGGTTTGATGACACGCAGCTTTGCTTTTTCATCTTAAAGGCCCCGGACAGGTGGGGAGAGAAGCAATTTTTGGTTTGATGAGGTGCCGAGCTGACTCTTGGGCCTGGGTCTCTACAATGGTCCTGAAGCTCAATTCAGAAGAAATGGAGTTGATTTTTAGTATGGCCCTGCTGCCTTTTCAATGGCACTTTATCTGCTGCTATTGGTTTTGATAGAGCTATTACAGAACCTGTTATTATTAAGTTCTATAACCTTGGGCTGCCTGTGATGTGAACTTTCTTCTTGATAACTGGTTCAGTTGCATTTTTTTTGGTCCTGGGATAGACCCAGAATAATATTACCTGTAAGATCTGTCTTATCAATGGCACTAATTGTGTTGAATCACAATAAAAATTTATTTGAACCTGGGACAAGTTTTCTTATTATTAAGTGCAGAGTTAAGTCCATTTATTAGCAGTTAAATGTCATGGATTGCCATAAAGCAAATGAGAAGAAGATAGATATTGCCTTTTCTCTCACATTTTTCTTCACCATTCTGTCCTATCATATAGATGAATATGTTGCTCAGGCAAAGGGCTAAAACTGAATGATACTAGAAGGACT